>NW_027507788.1:30390781-30990781 GCF_037356315.1 Lithobates pipiens | reverse complement strand
TGTGAACCCAGCCTTAGGAGACTTTCATATCTTTGTAAGCAATTGTAGTAGTTGCAAGGGACAAAACATCAATTTTTTGATCTTCAGTGGCCATAACCAACAACCTTTACTACAGTGGACCCCAAGCTTTTTAAAAAACGGTGACCGGTTTAATGACAGCTAATTTTCCCAAGGACCAAGTAATGGGAATGGGAACTGCTCTGTAAAGGGGGCACTGTGATGCAAAGGGGACACTGTATTGTAAAGGGGGGCTGTGATGAGAAGGAGACTGCACTGTAAAGGTGGTATTGTAATGTAAAGGGGGCTGTGATATAAAGGGGCACTGTAATGATTAGAATGCCCCTTTAAAGTACAGTCCCCTTCATTTTACAGTGCTCCTAGCAAACTCAGCTTCCTCCATCACAGTGCCACTGCAGTCTGCCCCCCCTTTCCTCTCTAACATCACTAACCTCTGCCTCTCCTGTAAAGTACATCGATGGCTGGGTGGGCGGAAGGAGCCAGGACACACGGGCCGCACAACAGGGGGTGAATGGCGAGCGTGGTCTATGATAGCCCTGTGCAGACTGCGGACACCACTTATCTCCTGCTGTGCGGTCTGATCATAATCAGGCGGTCCTCGGCCCGGGGGTTGGGGACCTCTGCTTTACTAGATCTGAACTCACATGCTAACCTGCAAGAGAAGCATGCTGATTATCTTTATAGTGTTTTTCCTTGTTTGTGTGCATTTCTTTTAGCAACTTAGGATTGATGAGTATTTTTGTTTTCATAGGTAAGAACGACGTTGACTTCTCAAGTCAAGGGTGCAGTTCTAAGATAGCTTGCGGGTTGGACTACAGCGAGCTGATTGCTGTGAAAATATCTAAGCAACTAGAATACACGTGCTATGTACCTAAAGCTTCTCATCCATCACATGAATAATATTCACAAAGCTGAACTGACCTAGTTCAAGAAATGCAAAGCAAATTTGCATAAATATTAATAAAGGCAATGCATTAGTTATAAGTCATAGATAAAATGATTAAATAATCTTATAGTTGTAACATTAGCTGGTTGATAGGCATAAACATAAATGTCCTTTAAAAAGAGTTCACATATTTTCCATGTAGCATGCTGAATTCATTTTCCACTACAGTTGGTTTGCTATATGGCTAAAAGGTCGGTAAACACCTGGCCAACTTACCATCACTGTATGGCCAAAGGTTTTTAAATGCATGGCCTTCTACACTATTTGTTCAAAAATATATGAACTCCCATGACTGAGTTCAGGTGTTCCCATTGAAGGGTACTGTGAATGATAGAGTGAGCAAAGACATCTTAGATCATTGTGGTGTTACCGGCCTCAAAATGTGAATTAAGAGAGCCGATGATTGTAGACGCGATGAGATAAGGTGTAGTGATGGCCGAACGGTTCGCCCGGCGGTCGTTTCGCGGCGAATTTCCGACATTCGCGGTCCGCACGTTCGAACGCCTTTTTCCGTCGTTCGCCGCGGCGGACTTACGTGTTTAATGTATACAAGAACTTTAACCTTTGGTGACACGTTTATCATGTGATACAGGACAGCCAATTGAGACATGACAGCACATGGACACTTGTACATTCCCCCTAACCTATAAATACACCCGATCCGGTGGCCATTTTACATTCTTTCTTCTGTTAAGATAGGGACAGGTTCCTGTGTGGAGTAGGGAGAGATAAACCACTAGCTATTTGGTACACAAAAGTTCTTTTCAGGACTGGTATAGGTGTTAGGTGTTGATAGGTTTGCTGTGCTGCTGATTCTTGCAGCAGCCTGAGTGTCTTTTGTTAGTTTAGAGAAAGGGAAAGGACGGTGTATGCTACAGGGACAGCCAGATTAGTCTTTCATCATCATCATCATCATCATCATCATTAGCTGTTACTATCAAGGTCCACAAAAGAGCTGTTCCAGTAACCACTAATCGTTCTCTTTTTTTGCCAATTTGTATAGGGACAGGAAGGAAGCAGTGTTGTCAGGCAGTGAGGGTAATTTTAAAGACTTGCTGTTATTATTAGTTCCACAAAGGTTCTTTTCAGGACTGGTATCAGTGGTACAGTAATAGGCTTGTACATGTATAATATTCTTTCTTCCAAATATAGAAAGGATATTATACTTGACTGCTGCCCTTCTGCTGCAGTCTGCTAAACATTCACAACTCACTTGTTCCACAAAAGTTCTTATAAGGACTGGTAACTTGGTATAGGGTGCTACGGTACATAGGCTTGAGTGCGGTACAGTCTGCTGTTCTGTAAGGACCGCTATCGGTCCACAATAGATAGGGTTGACGTGCACCACTGCTGACCGCTGCCCTATACTGCAGCAGTCCTTCAGCGGTATAGGGACTGACGTACAGTCTGCTAATCACTAACACACAACCTGCTTGTTCCACAAAAGTTCTTATAAGGACTGGTAACTTGGTATAGGGTGCTACGGTACATAGGCTTGAGTGCGGTACAGTCTGCTGTTCTGTAAGGACCGCTATCGGTCCACAATAGATAGGGTTGACGTGCACCACTGCTGACCGCTGCCCTATACTGCAGCAGTCCTTCAGCGGTATAGGGACTGACGTACAGTCTGCTAAACACTAATACACAACCTGCTTGGTCCACAAAAGTTCTTATAAGGACTGGTAACTTGGTATAGGGTGCTACGGTACATAGGCTTGAGTGCGGTACAGTCTGCTGTTCTGTAAGGACCGCTATCGGTCCACAATAGATAGGGTTGACGTGCACCACTGCTGACCGCTGCCCTATACTGCAGCAGTCCTTCAGCGGTATAGGGACTGACGTACAGTCTGCTAAACACTAATACACAACCTGCTTGGTCCACAAAAGTTCTTATAAGGACTGGTAACTTGGTATAGGGTGCTACGGTACATAGGCTTGAGTGCGGTACAGTCTGCTGTTCTGTAAGGACCGCTATCGGTCCACAATAGATAGGGTTGACGTGCACCACTGCTGACCGCTGCCCTATACTGCAGCAGTCCTTCAGCGGTATAGGGACTGACGTACAGTCTGCTAAACACTAATACACAACCTGCTTGGTCCACAAAAGTTCTTATAAGGACTGGTAACTTGGTATAGGGTGCTACGGTACATAGGCTTGAGTGCGGTACAGTCTGCTGTTCTGTAAGGACCGCTATCGGTCCACAATAGATAGGGTTGACGTGCACCACTGCTGACCGCTCACCTATACTGCAGCAGTCCTTCAGCGGTATAGGGACTGACGTACAGTCTGCTAATCACTAACACACAACCTGCTTGTTCCACAAAAGTTCTTATAAGGACTGGTAACTTGGTATAGGGTGCTACGGTACATAGGCTTGAGTGCGGTACAGTCTGCTGTTCTGTAAGGACCGCTATCGGTCCACAATAGATAGGGTTGACGTGCACCACTGCTGACCGCTGCCCTATACTGCAGCAGTCCTTCAGCGGTATAGGGACTGACGTACAGTCTGCTAATCACTAACACACAACCTGCTTGTTCCACAAAAGTTCTTATAAGGACTGGTAACTTGGTATAGGGTGCTACGGTACATAGGCTTGAGTGCGGTACAGTCTGCTGTTCTGTAAGGACCGCTATCGGTCCACAATAGATAGGGTTGACGTGCACCACTGCTGACCGCTGCCCTATACTGCAGCAGTCCTTCAGCGGTATAGGGACTGACGTACAGTCTGCTAAACACTAATACACAACCTGCTTGGTCCACAAAAGTTCTTATAAGGACTGGTAACTTGGTATAGGGTGCTACGGTACATAGGCTTGAGTGCGGTACAGTCTGCTGTTCTGTAAGGACCGCTATCGGTCCACAATAGATAGGGTTGACGTGCACCACTGCTGACCGCTCACCTATACTGCAGCAGTCCTTCAGCGGTATAGGGACTGACGTACAGTCTGCTAATCACTAACACACAACCTGCTTGTTCCACAAAAGTTCTTATAAGGACTGGTAACTTGGTATAGGGTGCTACGGTACATAGGCTTGAGTGCGGTACAGTCTGCTGTTCTGTAAGGACCGCTATCGGTCCACAATAGATAGGGTTGACGTGCACCACTGCTGACCGCTCACCTATACTGCAGCAGTCCTTCAGCGGTATAGGGACTGACGTACAGTCTGCTAATCACTAACACACAACCTGCTTGTTCCACAAAAGTTCTTATAAGGACTGGTAACTTGGTATAGGGTGCTACGGTACATAGGCTTGAGTGCGGTACAGTCTGCTGTTCTGTAAGGACCGCTATCGGTCCACAATAGATAGGGTTGACGTGCACCACTGCTGACCGCTGCCCTATACTGCAGCAGTCCTTCAGCGGTATAGGGACTGACGTACAGTCTGCTAAACACTAATACACAACCTGCTTGGTCCACAAAAGTTCTTATAAGGACTGGTAACTTGGTATAGGGTGCTACGGTACATAGGCTTGAGTGCGGTACAGTCTGCTGTTCTGTAAGGACCGCTATCGGTCCACAATAGATAGGGTTGACGTGCACCACTGCTGACCGCTGCCCTATACTGCAGCAGTCCTTCAGCGGTATAGGGACTGACGTACAGTCTGCTAAACACTAATACACAACCTGCTTGGTCCACAAAAGTTCTTATAAGGACTGGTAACTTGGTATAGGGTGCTACGGTACATAGGCTTGAGTGCGGTACAGTCTGCTGTTCTGTAAGGACCGCTATAGGTCCACAATAGATAGGGTTGACGTGCACCACTGCTGACCGCTCACCTATACTGCAGCAGTCCTTCAGCGGTATAGGGACTAAGAGTTTTGTCACAGGGTCATTTAAAAAATGACATGCAGAGGAAGAGGCAGGCCCTTCCGCAGGGGTGGTAGGGGTAGGGCAGGAGCAACAGGCTTGAGCCAAAGTGGGAAGTTGCAGAAGGTGCGTTCAATTACTTTAAAGGATGCACCAGACTTGGTTGAGTGGCTCGCTCAGCCTTACTCTTCTGCACCCTCCTCATCCTCTCGATCTGCACCCTCTTCTTCACTCTCTGCTATGTGCACCCCCAAAGACACTACCACCAACAACACGACCACCACCACCACCACCACATACCTTCCGCTTGAGTCACTGGAATTATTTTCCGATCCATATCAAGAGGACATTTCTGATGCGCAGCCACTCTTGGTATTGGATCAGGAAGAGGAGGTAGCAACAAGCGCTACTCAGCAGTCTGACGCCAGTACCCAGATCAGCCCAAGGAGGAGGTTGGTCCCCGGTGTTGCTGCCTACTCTACTTATAGCGGTGGGGAAGGTGACGTTGATGATGACGTGTCTAGTGATGTCACGTGGGTGCCCACAAGAGAGGAAGAGGAGGGGAGTTCAGAGGGAGATATGGACCAGCAGATAGGGAGGAGAAGCAGCAATGACTTACATTGCACAGCAGGGACAAAGCAGACTGCAAATGTATCAGGAGCGAGTCATCGACCATGTACGGTCACATCTGGCGCTCCCAGGACACCGGCACATGGCTCCGCAGTGTGGGCTTTTTTTAACGTGTCCGCTGCTGACAATAGCGTTGCCATCTGCAATCTTTGCAGTCAACGCGTTAGTCGCGGTAAGCCCAATACTCACCTAGGGACGACCGCCTTAAGAAGGCACATGAGCAGCCATCACCGAGCCCAGTGGGAGCAACGGAACACACAAAGCCACACTGCAGGCTCTCACCGTCCAGCCTCGTCTTCTACTTCTCCTTCTCCTCTCTCCTCACAATTGTCCTCCACTCCACCTTCCATCACGCCAAGCTCACATTTTTCTGCAAAAAGGCAGGCTTCCGTGGGCCTAATGTTTGAGCGTAAAAAAATGATGACGCCGGATAACCCTCTTGCCCAACGGTTGGCGGCTGGCTTGTCAGAACTCATAGCCCGCCAACTACTGCCATATAAACTGGTGGACTCGGAGGCCTTTCGCAAATTTGTGGCCATTGGAACACCACAATGGAAGGTCCCAGGAAGGAAGTATTTCTCAGAGAAGGGCATCCCAGAGCTATATGGCCATGTTCAGCGGCAAGTGAATGTATCTCTGGCACACAGTGTCGGTGCCAAGATACATCTGACCACAGACACGTGGTCTAGCAAACACGGGCAGGGAAGGTATATCAGTTTTACTGCCCACTGGGTGAACCTTCTGACGGCCGTCAAGCATGTAACCCGTGGCACCCGTGTAGATTTGGTTTTACCGCCACGGATTGCATGCAGGCCTGACTCTTCTTCTCCTCCTCCTACTCCATCCTCCTCCCTCTCCTCCTCAGCTGCCTCCTCCTTTTCCGCTGCTAGCGTCTCTTCCACTGCACCGCCCAAGCTCCCCAGAACCTATTCCACATGCCAGGTGAGACGTTGCCATGCCGTGCTGCGTCTGTTGTGCCTGGAAGCAAAGAGCCACACTGGCCCGGCACTCCTTTCAGCTTTGCGTTCACAGGCAGATGAGTGGCTAACACCGCTCAATTTGACAGTTGGTAAAGTGGTGTGTGACAACGGTGCCAATCTGCTTAGCGCATTGAAACAGGGCAAAATCACGCACGTGCCGTGCATGGCACACGTCTTAAACTTGGTCGTGCAGCGATTCCTTGTCAAATACCCTGGGGTCCAGGACATCTTGCGGCAGGCAAGGAAAATCTCGGCCCATTTCAGAAGATCTTACACGGCCATGGCTCGCCTTGCTGACATTCAGCGGCGACACCATCTGCCGGTCAGACGTCTTATTTGCGATTGCCCGACGCGATGGAACTCAACCTTCTATATGCTTGATAGGCTGCTCCAGCAGAAACGTGCAGTTAACGTCTACCTGTATGAACTCTGCGAAAGAAACGGTTCTGGGGAGCTGGGTTTTTTTTCACCGCGCCAGTGGCTGCTCATGCGCGACACATGCAGACTTCTGCGGCCATTTGAGGAGATCACCAAACTGGTCAGTCGCAGCCATGGCGCCATCAGTGACATGGTACCTTATGCCTTCTTTCTGGAGCGTGCATTGCGTCGTGTCATTGATCAGGCTGTGGAGGAGCAGGAGCGGGAAGATGAGGAAGTCGCAATGCTGGATGAATTCCCAGGGGGGGCTACTCTATCTGAGACAAGTCAACAACAGGAGTCTGATGAGGAGTCAGAGGAGGATGGTGCCGGGGCGGATGAGCAGGAGCAAGAAGAGCATGCTTTAAACCTTTCTGGGATCCCTGTTGTGCGAGGATGGGGAGAGGAGAATGAAGAGGACGACATTATCCTGGATGATGAGCAGGAGCCAGGCCACCACACCGCTTCCACTTTAGTGCAAATGGGGGCCTTCATGCTCCAGTGTTTTAATAGGGACCCCCGTATAAAAAGCATGAGGGTCAAGGACCAGTACTGGGTGGCAACGTACTTAGACCCCCGGTACAAACACAAAATGGCGGAAATGTTACCGCCGTCGCAGAGGGCTGTCAGAATGCAGCACTTCCAGGCCTTGCTTCGAGAAATGCTGCATTCTGCTTTTGCGTGCGCTGGCAGAGGAGCAATTCCCACTCCCAGAGAAGGATTTGCGGGTACCAATCCAACAGCGCCTGCAAGAAGAGGCCGGTTTGAAGATGTGTTGGTGACTTCGGATATGAGGTCATTCTTTCAGCCGACCCATCGACAGGTGTCATCCGGATCCAGCATCAGGGAACGCCTAGACCGTCAGGTGTCCGACTACATTGGGTTAACGGCCGATGTGGACGCTCTGAGGAGTGATGAACCCCTAGACTACTGGGTGGGCAGGCTTGACCTCTGGCCAGAGCTTGCCCAATTTGCAATCGAACTGTTGGCTTGCCCCTCATCCAGTGTCCTGTCCGAAAGGACGTTCAGCGCAGCAGGGGGGATTGTGACCGATAAGCGTACTCGCCTAGCTCACCACAGTGTTAACTACCTCACATTTCTAAAAATGAATGAGGCATGGATCTCGGAGGAATTCAACACATGTGATCAGTAGACCATGTATATGTCTATAAACAATTTTTGGAATCAAGCACACAGACCTTCTTAATTCATTTGGCTCACTTCCCTGACCCAAAAAAGCACACCGTACTATATGCCCCTACCCTCCTCTTTGAAGAGGTTGAGCGGTGTCATATTTCTACTGGGGCTGCTTATTATGAGGGGTTCCCACCATCCCTGTGCTGTGCTGACTTCCTCCTGGGTGTTCTTATTATGAGGGGCTCCCACCATCCCTGTGCTGTGCTGACTTCCTCCTGGGGGTTCTTATTATGAGGGGATCACACCATCCCTGTGCTGTGCTGACTTCCTCCTGGGGCTGCTTACGGTGCTGCTGTCAGCGCTGTATGTCACGGAGCTGCTGTCAGCGCTGTATGTCACGGAGCTGCTGTCAGCGCTGTATGTCACGGAGCTGCTGTCAGCGCTGTATGTCACGGAGCTGCTGTCAGCGCTGTATGTCACGGAGCTGCTGTCAGCGCTGTATGTCACGGAGCTGCTGTCAGCGCTGTATGTCACGGAGCTGCTGTCAGCGCTGTATGTCACGGAGCTGCTGTCAGCGCTGTATGTCACGGAGCTGCTGTCAGCGCTGTATGTCACGGAGCTGCTGTCAGCGCTGTATGTCACGGTGCTGCTGTCAGCGCTGTATGTCACGGAGCTGCTGTCAGCGCTGTATGTCACGGAGCTGCTGTCAGTGCTGTATGTCACGGAGCTGCTGTCAGCGCTGTATGTCACGGAGCTGCTGTCAGCGCTGTATGTCACGGAGCTGCTGTCAGCGCTGTATGTCACGGTGCTGCTGTCAGCGCTGTATGTCACGGAGCTGCTGTCAGCGCTGTATGTCACGGAGCTGCTGTCAGCGCTGTATGTCACGGAGCTGCTGTCAGCGCTGTATGTCACGGAGCTGCTGTCAGCGCTGTATGTCACGGAGCTGCTGTCAGCGCTGTATGTCACGGTGCTGATGTCAGTGCTCTGTATTACGGTGCTGCTGTCAGTGCTCTGTATCTCCTGCACCCTCTTGTTTGCCTACCCTGGTCCCTGACCTTCCCTCTCCTCCATTGCCTTCATTAGCTCCATAGTCCTGAATTGTCAGAACAATTTCCCAAATAAAAAAAAAATGCTTGTAGTTATCGATCCCAAATTCACCTCATACATGTATTATGCTATTGTCCAGGTGGTGGGACTACGTGCTACCCCCTAATAATTACCCCGTGGCCGCAAATTCGACCTAAAGGTTTGCGAAATTCGCCTCCCATTGAAGTCAATGGAGCCCGCGGCGAACGGTCGTTTTCGCGAACGTTTGTGTCCGTTCGCGTTTCGCGTTCGCGAAACGTCCCGTCGGAAGTTCGTCCATCACTAATAAGGTGATCAGCTTGGCGTGGACTGCAAAGAATCACACAAACAGCATGAGATATGACCACTGACTTTATGGCTGGAAGTAGTTTAATTTTTACATAACAATACATCTTTTACATTTTTATAGTCACATGTTTATAACCATTAACAATATGTATAATACCGATTTTAACTAAAGTATTTTAAAACATAGTTACAACAATGAACATTACTATATTTAATAACATATATATCCCTGTTATTCAGTGTTATAGATAATTATCTTTATCTCTCTGGTACAGCAATAATCATACTAGCAATGCATTGCTTTAATACAAATATGTTCATGGTAGTACTCTTTTTTAACCACTAGATGGTGCACATTGCATGTCTGTATGATGCAATACATAAGCTTTACATACAATAGGTTTTTTTTCTATATTAAATAACAGAAAACATGTGCTTCTATAAATCTATGCAATTTCCAATAAATCAGGTTTAAGGCTGGGTTCACACCGCTGCGGGGGGAGAACCGGATGTGATTCGCACAGCAAATCACATCCGATCTCCGTAGCGCTGCGAGTTCAGCCATACAGATAGTATGGCTGAACTCGCAGCGGTCCCGCAGCAAACTCGCACGGGACCCTTTTTTGGGTCCGCAACGGAATCGGATCGCATGGGGGTTCACACCATGCGATCCGATTCCTGTGCGAGTCGGCAGATCGCACTGCGATATGCCGACGGATCTGGGGGTGTCATTAACATAACATTGACACCCCCAGCCGTCCGCATAGGGCAGTGTGAACTGCCGGCGGGAGGTATGCGATGCGGGAAAACGCCGCGGATTCGCGGCGTTCCCGCATCGCAGCAATGTGAACCTAGCCTAAATATACCTATTTAGAAAGGTTTAGTGTTTATCATAGACATTTGTTCTGACTAATGCAGTATTTTCATGTTCTTATGCACTTTTCACTTGTTTCTGACACATGCTGTTCTAAACTTCTAATTACAGCAAAACTATAGCATAAAATCTGCTGAGACTTTTTCTGCATCTGCTCAAGATGTTTAGGAATCTTTCTATCACAGGTTAATACAGATTAGGAACAATTTAGAGTACATACCTGCAAAGAATCACACAAACAGCATGAGATATGACCACTGACTTTATGGCTGGAAGTAGTTTAATTTCCAGTCACATGGTGTGTGGCCTTATATAGACTCTGTTTGTGTACCTTCTCTGCCATCTACTGGTTATTAATAGAATAGAAGGGAGATATTAAAAAAAAATTGAATATGTACTTTGCTTTGGGGTGTCTGTTTTGTAACCATATAAACCCCAGTCCGTCACAGTGGCAACCTTGTATTAACAGTTTGGTGAAGGCCCTTTTCTGTTCCAGCATGACTGTGCCCCCTGTGTACAAATTCAGCTTTATAAAGACATGGTGTGATGGGTTTGGTGTGGAAGGAACTTGAGTTTCCTGTACAATACTCTGACCCCAACCCCACTGAATGCCTTTAGAATGAATTGGAACATCAGTCTTTTCATTCAATACCAGTACCTGACCTCATGAATGCTCTTTTGACTGAATAGACATCAATTTCCACAGAGGTACTCCAAAATCTTTAGTAAGGCCTTCCCAGAAGAGCAGAGACTGTTATACAGTAGATGCAGGGAGTTGTCCAACTCCTAATTACTGTCCACAGATTTAAAATGGGGCCGTCAACCAAACTATCTAGATGAAACATCTAATGGAAAAGGGAAAAGTCCTGGAAGTCGCACATCTCTGAAAAACCCTATAAGAAGGTATATGACAGCCTCAGCCTGGGCTCCAACCAACCCTATAAGAAGGTATATGACAGCCTCAGCCGGGGCTCCAACCAGGCCATGCCCCCAACGTGTTTCACTCCTCCCACGGAGCTTAGTCGTGGGGATGAAACAATCACCTATATAGGCTTTCTGGCCATCCCATAAAACCTTTGGCCATATAGTAAATATGTAATGAATGTTGTGTTTTCACTGTGTGTGTGTGTGTGAGAGTCCTCTGGATACTTTGGATTCTTCTCACAATTATAACAAAGGGTTCCTAATGTTTGCCCTGAGCCTGGATGACTGTGGTAGAGATATTAGATTGTAAGCTCCTTTGGAGAAAGGACTGATATAGATTTGGATTAAAGTGGGTATCTGATTATCTGTGAAACAAACATTGCAATTGGCTGTCTTTGCTGCACAATTTCTTTTATTTTTATTTTTATTTTTTTTAAATAGTCAAAGCACAGCAAATTATTTATTGGTAACATTTTTTTTTTTTTTCATAAAGAATTTATTGAAGTTTTAAACAATACAATAACAGATGTTACAGAATGTACTAAAAAAAAGGAAAGGCATAGTACATGTTGTGATCACAGATAACAGTATAAACTTAGAAATGGTCTCGAACCCATCTTGTTTTACAACCTAAAACAATATTGGCTGTAAGTGGAAGGATCGCGAAGATTGGCCCGACAGGTTCCCATTGCAGATAGTCGGAAAGTGTATTGTACACAACCCAAAATTGAAGTTGCCGGAGTATGTCATTGGTTGTGGGCGTCGTCTAATCCCTTAGGGATTGCTAAATTGAGTTAAAGTACGGGAAGAATGTCGGGTGAGAGTATGGTATGTGGGGCAGAACAAGTGGGTATACGGCTAACCGGAGCCAGTCAGCTGAGCTGAAATCTAGGTTGTCTGTGTCTGGATCAACTCCCCACAAGGGGGAGGTCAGTGGGGTACTAGGAGATGGGGGGGGGGGGGGGTGTGGATGGGGCAGGTATGAGGGGGGGAAGGGGATAGGATAGGGGCATGGGAAAGGTGCACAATTTCTATATCAGGTGATCTTGCTCTGCCAATTTATTTGAAGAAGAGATGCAGCAAAATTAGAATTGGGGGAAGGATGGTCTGAATATTTAATACACAAATACAGAAAAGGTATTTACAAACTACAAAGGGGATACAACTGAAAAAAAAAAAAAAATGAAAAGAGGAAATATTTTCATGTTGTACTATTATACACAGCCTCCATCGCGTTAACTACATTGCACATTGTTATAAGCTTACCAACCTAATCATTATTTTTTTCAGATAAAAGCTCAATCGTCTTCATGCAATAAATATAATTCATGGAAAAAAATCTCTTGTTTTTTTTTTTAAATGTATTTTTATTTTTTTTGGTCAAGATAAAGACAGAACAGCTAACATTCAGTGCTTGTGGTTTTAGATAATGTTTTAAGCATTGCTATAATGGGATGTTACCCTTCTGTAATTTCCGTAATAGTAAAAGAAAATTGCTTGTCTTTGCAAAAAATACTCACTGGGATTCAGTTGCTTTACTAAAAGTGAAGAGTGCAAAATCTGGTGCAGCTCTGCAAAGAAACCAATCAGCTTTCAGGTTTTATTCGTCAAAGCTTAACTGAACAAGCTGAAGTTAGAAGCTGATTGGCTACCATGCACAGCTGCACTAGATTTCGTACTCTCCAGTTTCAGTAAATGAACCCCCCTTTTCATTTATAGGGCTCTTCAAATACAACTGGTACAATTATTTGTCTTATAACATTTGGTTGACTACATCTGAAAAAAATAGTCAATAGACACGTGCACTGCCAAAAAATGTGTTCGTATTTGTTTCATTCGTTTTTTTGTTTTGTTTTTCAGGCCATTCGTTATGATCACAATTCATAAATTCATAAATTTGAAAATTCATAAATTTGTAAATTAGAAAATGAGAAAATCTGAAAATAAGAAAAAAAATCTGAAAATTTGAAAGAATAACTAACTACTAATAACTAACTATTAAATTATAGGTATTTTCTTTCATATGTGGCTGTTAGTGAAACATATACAAAATAATGAATGTCGAATCTAAACGAATGGAACAGAACAAATTAATAATAAATAATAATATTAATAAAATATTTGTATTATTATTATTGTTATTTATTATTATTAATTTGTTATGCTCCATTCGTTTAGATGCGGCATTCGTTTTTTCGGATAATTTGTAACGGATACATTTGTATTTGTTACGTTCACTAACAGACACATTTGAAAATTCCAATACCTAAAATTTAATAGTTAGTAATAGTTAAGTTATTATTAGTTATTTATTATTTCAGATTTTCAAATTTTTGGGTTGTCGGATTTTCAAATTTGCTAATTTTTGAATTAAGGTATTTAGAAATTTAAGAATTTTTGAATATTCAAATTTACAAATATTCTGAAAAAAAGGTTAACCACTTCAATACCAGGCACTTACACCCCCTTCCAGCCAAGGACATTTTTCGGCTTTCAGCGATGTTGCACTTTGAATGACAATTGCGCGGTCATGCTATATTGTAACCATGTGAAATTTATATCATTTTCTTCACACAAATAGAGCTTTCTTTTGGTGGTAGTTAATCACTTTTTAAAAAAAGTTTTTCTTAGTTTCTGTCATTATTTAGTAAATAAGTAATTTTTCTCATTCACTGATGGGTGCTGATGAGGGGGTACTGATGGGCACTGATAGGCTGCACTGATGGGCACTGATAGGCTGCACTGATGGGCACTAATGACTTGGTGGCATTTATGGGCACCGATGAGGCGCCACTTATAGGCACTGATTAGGTGGCACTGATGAGGAGGCAAAAATATGCCGCACTTATGGGCACTTATAGGTTTGCACTTTATTATATATAACTTATAGCATTGCACAATTTTGATCTATATGTTTTTGATATACGTCACCATGGTATAGTGCTAGCAGTTTTCAGATTGAGGCCTAAGCATGAAAATATCTTTCTTGTTATTTATAAATGGAGTAAGGAAGGCCCGGAGCTAGGAGGAACGAATAAACCTTAGGGCTGGCATCACAGGGTGGAAGGGAAACTAGACAGATCGGAGTTAACGTGATAAAGAGATTAGGCGGGAGTTTGGTACTTACATGATTGGTGGATAGACGGGGTGATGGGGAGGAGCACAGGAGAAAAGTCTGGAGGAAGGGGTGGTACCATAACAGTCGGTGTGGGAAGACATCAGAGAAACATCCTGCTCTCTCGCCCTGTTATGGGGTAAGACGGTTTAAAGGGTAGATTTAGAGATGGATGTTGGGACCCCTTGGATGGGGTTAAATAATCTGTCGGTGGGATACAAGTGGGGAACCATTGTTGTTAGTGTTATTTATTATGTTGTTCGAAAAAAAGCCGGACAGTCATTTAACTCCAACTGGTGTTGTGTGTTTTAATGGGAAAAGGGGGGTTGGAGGTATAGGGGTTATTAGTAACAGTATGGCTACTTCTGCTCTACCCTAGTCATTTTCCTGACACTCATTAGTGCAGAGCAGTGGTGGTGATCCATAAGAGCGCACAGGCGCCACCCCCTCTCTCCATCCACCCCCTCAATAAACAATGGTCGCCGCTGCCACCCCCTATACTCCTTTTTGGGCACAGGGCCCTTGAATTACAGTGGCAGGGGGGTGTTTTTGAAGCACCTGATTAGAGCCATAGGCTCCAATAGGTATCAAAAAAGGATACCTGTGAGCACCATGCTTGGTGCTCGCAGTTCACCCAGATGTGTTAGAACAGCAAATGAATATTCACTTTCTAACACTTAACACTGAACCGCCTCTCCGCCAATCAGGCGCTCGGGTCTGTTACCCGTCACCTGATTGGCAGAAACAACGGGCGCTACCTATAGAAGGAGTGGATGGGAGGAGAGGATGGGGGGGGGGGGGACGCAGGGAGGACACCGCTCGCTGTCAGACAGGGTAAGTGGCACAGTGGCAGCAATAGCACAAGGGCACAGTGGCAGCATTTGATGGCACAGTGGCAGTGTTTGATGGTGCGGTGGCAGCGTTTGATGGGCACAGTGGCTGCAATTGATGGGCACAGTGGCTGCAATTGATGGGCACAGTGGCTGCAATTGATGGGCACAGTGGCTGCAATTGATGGGCACAGTGGCTGCAATTGATGGGCACAGTGGCTCAGTTTTATGGGCACAGTGAACCTCAGTGCAGATTGAATTTCGACTGTTCAGAGGTTTGGATTCAATCCAAATTTTCAGGATATTGAGTACTGTCCAGCTGAACATCCCAAAATGCATTTCACAGAAATATCATTGACCAAAGTATTGCACCAAGACTTTGGGCAATAATGGTTTTTGACTGAAGTCAGGGCTCAAGAACTATGAAACGCTGCTCTCTCAGTGTGTTGGAGCTTAAAGTGGTTGTAAAGCCTTAAGGTTTTTCATTCTATGCATTAAGGTGAAAAACATTCTGTGCTGCAACTCCCCTAAGCCCCCCACCCCCCTTTTCTTACCTGAGCCCAATTTGATCCAACATTGTACATGAGCACAGTGCCTCCAGCCTCTGTCTTTCTCCTCATTGGACAGATTGTTGGACGTTGGCTCCCACTGCTGTCAATCAAATCCAGTGGCACAGGAGCACAGGGGGGTTCCCAAGTCCCCCATCTGTTTTAATGAATGCAGCAGCAGGACTCAGAAGTGAGCCCGTACGGGTGCCCCCAGGAAAAGCGGGTCTCCATAGCGGCACCCAATGAAGAGGAGGGTCTTGGAGCATCGGTGGGGAACCCCAGAAAAAGAGGATCTGGGCTGCTCTGTGCAAAACAATTGCACAGAGCAGGTAAGTAGAGGTGTAGGGGTTAAATTTTACCATTGGCTTCCGTCTTACCTTGCCTTGACTCAGAGCCCTGGAAGTCCCGCCTAATCAGACACAGACACTAAACTGAAGAGCAGAGATTTGTTTATTTTGGCTTGTGCTTCATCTTAAAGTGTTACTAAACCCACAACAGTAAAATCAGTATGTATATGCAGCATAGCATGCTTGTTATACTCACTGTGGTACTTAAGGGGTTAATCCTCTGCATTGTGTAAACAAGCTGTTTTATCCTGTATGCACAGATCCTTTCCCTCCTGCAATGTCTATCTGGGGAAGGCCAGCTAACACAGGCAGGGTAGGCAACCTGCACATGCTCAGTTATGTCTTTTATGCTGGAGAGAACATTTACTTCTCAGACCTAGCCAGGTCACATGTGGGCTTGTATACAGGCTGTAGTGGAAATCTCCTTCTACCTGAACTCTCAGCACTGGAGAAACTGTGCAGTTTATCGTTTGTCACCGTGGTATACAGATCATTCAAAAAAAGTATATAGTAGCAATCTTTTAATGTAAAAAAATAAAAAAATAAGATTTATAGGCTGTGGGCAATATTCTATCTTTTCATGTGACAACACTGAAGAAATTACACTTTGCTATAATGTAAAGTTGTGAGTGTACAGCTTGTATAACGGTGTAAATTTGCTGTCCCCTCAAAATAACTCGACACACAGCCATTAATGTCTAAACCGCTGGCAACAAAAGTGAGTACACCCCTAAGTGAAAATGTCCAAATCTGGCCCAATTAGCCATTTTCCCTCCCTGGTGCCATGGGACTCGTTAGTGTTACAAGATCTCAGGTGTGAATGGGGAGCAGGTGTGTTAAATTTGGTGTTATCGCGCTCGCTCTTTCATGCTGGTCACTGGAAGATTAACCACTTAAGCCCCGGACCATTTGGCTGGCCAAAGACCAGAGCGTTTTTTGTGATTCAGCACTGCACCACTTTAAGTGACAATTGCACTGTCATGCGATGTGGCTCCCAAACAAAATTGACATCCTTTTTTTCCCCACATATAGAGCTTTCTTTTGGTGGTATTTGATCACCTTTGCGCTAAAAAATAGCAACAATTTTGAAAAAAATGTATTATGTTTTACTTTTTTCTATAATAAATATCCCCAAAATATACATATAAAAAAAACATTGTTTTTCCTCAGTTTAGGCCAATGCGTATTCTTTTACATATTTTTGAAAACAAAAATCGCAATAAGCGTTTATTGATTGGTTTGCGCAAAAGTTGTAGCGTTTACAAAATAGGAGATAGTTTTATGACATTTTTATTAATATTTTTTTTTATAATGGCGGCGATTAGCGATTTTTATTGTGATTGCGACATTATGGTGCAAAGATGGGACACCTTTGGTGCAATTATAGGACCATTCACATTTATACAGCGATCAGTGCAATTAAAAATGCATTGATTACTGTGTAAATGTGACTGCCAGTGGAGGGGCTAACCACTAGTTGGCATTGTAAGGGTTAAGTGTGTCCTTGGGAGTAATTCTAACTTTGGGGGGGACTGTGTGTGACACAACACTGATCACCGCTCCCGATTACAGGTAGCAGTTATCAGTGAAAGTGTCACTAGGCAGAATGGGGAAATACTTGTTTACATTAGCATCTCCCCGTTCTTTCTCTCCATGAGATGATCGCGGGTATCCCCACAGACATCAAGTCCGCAGGACCCGCAATCGCGCTCACCCAGCAACCCGCCTCTTAAAGGTCAACGTACAGGTATGTGATTCTGCCTATACGTGCCCTTCTGCCACAGTATATCTGCGTTAGGCGGTCGGGAATCGGTTAACATGGCACCTCATGGCAAAGAACTCTCTAAGGATCTGAAAAAAACAATTGTTGCTCTACATAAAGATGGCCTAATCTATAAGAACATTGGCAAGATCCTGAAACTGAGCTGCAGCACGGTTGCCAAGACTAGGAATAAGCCTGAGTCAAACAACATGGAGGGGTCGTGGCAAATTGGAAAGACGCGGAACACTGTAAAAGTCTATGGGGCACAAAACATGAAAAACCAAAAGTGCTAATTTTAAAGGCTTATAGGCAAGTTATTCTCATAAAAAAAATGTTTGGGGACCCGGATCCTGCCCCAGGGGACATCAATGATTTGTATGTATATTGCCAGGACCCGACAATACATTACAGCTGCGGGCAGTTTTAAATTACTTTTTTTCCTTTAGAAATGTCATGTTGCTGTGGTACTGTTCTAAACACGGGAAAAATGCTCCACTTTACAGGTATACTACAGACACCCCCCAGGCATGATATTTAAAGGAATATTTCATTGTTATTGTTTCACTTTAAGCATTATTAAAATCACTACTCCCGAAAAAAAACAGGTCCCCAAACCCAGGTCCCCAAACACTTTTTATGGCAATAACTTGCATATAAGCCTTTAAAATTAGCACTTTCAATTTTTCATGTTCATGTCCCATAGACTAACGTTGTTCATGTGTTTGCACAAATTTTTTGCCTGTTCGCAAGTTCTTGTGCGAACTGAACCAGGGGGGTATTCGGCTCATCCCTAGCCAAGACCATACGGGGGTTTAACATGACAGATTGCACTCAGAACAGGCCTCACCATGATCGACCAAAGAAGTTGAGTGCATGTGCCTCATCCAGAGGTTGTCTTTGGGAAATAGACATATGAGTGCTGCCAGCATTGCTGTAGAGGTTGAAGGGGTGGGGGTCAGCCTCTCAGTGCTCAGACCATACGCCGCACACTGCATTAAATTGGTGTGCATGGCTGTCGTCCCAGAAGGAAGCCTTTTCTAAAGATGATGCACAAGAAAGCCCGAAAACAAAACAGCTTGCTCATGACAAGCAGACTAAGGACATGCTTACTGGAACCATGTTCTGTGATCTGATGAGAGCAAGAAAAACTTATTTGGTTCAGATGGTGTCAAGCGTGTGTGGCGGCAACCAGGTGAGGAGTACAAAGACAAGTGTGTCTTGCCTACAGTCAAGCATGGTGGTGGGAGTGTCATGGACTGGGGCTGCAGGAGTTCTGCCGGCACTGGGGAGCTACAGATCATTGAGGGAACCATGAATGCCAACTCTGACATACTGAAGCAGAGCATGATCCCCTCCCATCAGAGAGTGGGCCACAGGGCAGTATTCCAACATGATAACAACCCCAAACACACCTCCAAGATGACCACTGCCTTGCTAAAGAAGTAGAGAGTAAAGGTGATGGACTGGCCAAGCATGTCTCCAGACCTAAACCCTATTGAGCATCTGTGGGGCATCCTCAAACAAAATGTGGAGGAGCGCAAGGTCTCTAACACCCACCAGATCCGTAATGTTTCCATGGAGGAGTGGAAGAGGACTCCGGTGACAACCTGTGAAGCTCTGGTGAACTTCCCAAGAGGGTTAAGGCAGTGCTGGGAAATAATGGTAGCCACATAAAATATTAACACTTTGGGCCAAATTTGGACATTTTAAATTGGATGTTGCCAGCAATTTAGACATTAACCACTTAAAGACCAGCCACTGCAGTTGTACTGCGGCAGGTTGCTTCTCCTGAGCGAATCACCGTCATTGTACGTCGGCCACTTTAAGAGCTCTAGGAGGCCCACTTGCGCCTGCAACGCAACGCCAGAGCTGATGTGTGTGGCTGGTGGCCACGATGTCTGCCGGCAACACACGATCGCTCCTGAGAGAGACAAAACGGGGATCTGTCAATGTAAACAGACAGATCTCCATTCTGTCAGGGGAGGAGAGACAGATCTGCTGTCCCTAGTGATTAGGAACAGCGATCTGTCTCCTTCTCCAGTCAGTATACTCCCTCCACAGTTAGAAACGCCTCCCTAGGAACACTTAACCCCTTGATCGCCCCCTAGTGTTAACCCCTTCCCTGCCAGTGACATTTATACAATAATCAGTGGCTATTTTTAGCACTGATCGCTGTATAAGTTGTCACTCATCCCAAAAAAGTGTCAAAAGTGTCTGATTTGTCTGACGCATTGTCACTGATCACCACCATTACTAGTAAAAAAAAAAATATATAAAAAAAACGCCATAAATCTTTCCCCTATTTTGTAGATGCTATAACTTTTGCGCAAATCAATATACGCTTATTGCGTTTTTTTTTACCAAAAATATGTAGAAGAAGACATATCGGCCTAAACTGATGAAGACATTTGTTGTTTGTTTTTTTTTTGGATATTTATTATAGCTAAATGTAAAAAATATTGTTTGGGTAGTGCATCTGTAGATCCATTGATATATAATAGGGTGTCATCAGCATAGGTACTAACCTTTTCTGATGTGGACCCCACGCGTAGTCCTACTATGTCTGGGTTGGAGCGTAGTGCTATAGATAGGGGTTCCTCAGCTGCAAGGGCATATAGCAGGGGGGACAAGGGGCATCCCTGGCGCGTGCCTCTAGTAAGGGCAAACTGCTCGGAAGTCCATCCGTTGGCTAACACCTTGGCCACTGGACTATCATGTAGCAGTTGGACCCATTTTATGAACTTGACCTAAGCCAAACCTCTCCATGCAGGTCCAGAGGTAAGTCCACTCAACAAAGTCGAATGCCTTAGCAGTGTCTAACGCAACCCCCATTCTGGAGCTTGTGTTATCGTGCTGGGTCTGAAGGTTGATAAATAGCCTCCTCAGGTTAAAGGAGGTATTTCTACCTGGCATAAAGCCCGATTGGTCCCTGTGTATTAGGGACAAAATAACTGTATTGAGTCGAGTGGCAAGGATCTTAGCCAAGATCTTGACATGGACTTGTAGTAAAGATATAGAATGGTGGGATTCTGGAAGATGTGGATCTTTACCCATTTTGGGAATCAATATCACTGAGGCCTCTAGCATAGAAGCAGGTAGCAAGAAGGTCTCAAAAATATGATTGTAAAGCTTGTGGAGTTTAGGAACCAAGAATTCAGAATATACAGATTATAGTTCCACCTGGAGGCCATCAGAGCTCAGTGATTTAGATTGGGGAAATTTCACTATGGCTTCAGCTATTTTTTCTGTGGAGAGTGTTTTTTCTAGTTCCGTCATTTGTTGTGCCGTGAGCTGCAGGAGTTGGATCTCATTAAGTAAAGAATTGATAGTGGGGTTATTTTCCACTACTGTTGAGGTACATAGTGAGGCAAAAAAATCAGTGAAAATCTCAGTTACCTTCCTGGGCTCAGATACTAGTGTACCCTCACTGGATCTAAGTGAAATTACCACCGCTGGTCGCTCTTCACAGTGCACTAAGTAAGCTAATAATTTACTGGCCTTTTCTCCATGTTCAAACAGTTTTTGCTTGTGGAAGAATAGTTTACGTTTGGACTTTTCGTATTGAAGTTGTGTAACCACCCTGGATTGTATCCTAATTAAGATAGCTTTTTTAACAGTCGGTTCACCCAGAAATGCTCGTTCGGCCACCAATAAGTCTGCCGTCACTTTCTCCGGGTCAGTCTCTGTAGCCTGTTTTAATCTGTTTATGTGCGTGACTAGGGTAGTCACGCGCACAAGAAGTCGTGGGCTTTAGGGTGCACAGATCTCCATGTGTCAACAAGGTGAAAACCAGCAACACGTTTTGCAAACCTGGTAGACTGGGGTGGATTAGGTGTAGGTGAATTAATATGTAGCCTATCCAGGCCAGGGTGAAGGGTCATATTGAAGTTGCCCAACCAAATAGCCGGGACAGCAAGGTACAATGCCATGTAGCCAAAACCCTCTGATAAGTGTGCAGAGTTGAAGGGCGGAAGTATATATATATATATATATATATATAGCCAATATCAACATTGGTTCCCCATAGATAACTGCGTGTAGAAAAACATATCTACCCAGTGGATCAGCCCTAGAATTCCAGAGCTCAAAGTGGGCAGATTTAGCAATAAGAATGGTGACTCCTCTAGAGTGAGAAGTATAGTTGGAATGATACGCCCATCCCACCCAAGGATGTTTGAGTGCCAGCTGCAGGCGTCCTAAATGAGTTTCTATCAGGTCTATGATATCAGCTCATTGTTTCTTAAAGTGGAAGTAAACTCCCCTATCGCTTTCAGCCAAGGAAGCTGCCATCTTTGCCTCTGTTTAATCTTCAACTGCTATGGTGCTGCACATGTGATTCGTTATGACACCAGCCATTGGATTGTTTGATAGTTTGGCTGAGAGCACAGCCAATGTGCAGTTAGCATTCCCGGCATGCCTTTTTTTTTTTTTTAACTGTTTAAATCGATGGGTTTACTTCCACTTTAAGGAGAATATATAACTGATCTCTTAATTTTATTATTCATGCCCCGAATGTGCCATGTGAGGCATTTCAAAGAGGCCATAGATCATGTAAGAAATATTGTGAGGCTCCAGGGTTCTCTGCATTAATACAGCATCTTATATCCATGCGTGAAAAGTGTAGAGAAAGAACACTCAGTAATATCCTATTACGTTTACTGTACCATTTGTATGTAGTGTAATAACATGTCTCTAACCAATAGAAAATACAATCCCCCCCACTCTGCCCTGCACTGTCCCCAATTTGTGCGGGAATAATACCTTAACTGCCAACTTAGGAAAAACATTGTCCAACCTGCGGAGGGAAAGCGTAGAAACCATTGTGTGCATGGTACATAAAAAAGTGCCCGCAGGCATTCCCCAGCTGTGAATAAAAAGGATATATATAGTAATGCATTCCAGCACAGGTTGTTTAAAGAGTTGGGGGGCAAAACTTTGTTGTTTAACAAAACACAACATAGGACACAGCCCACATATTCAGTGGGCGGCTTGGTGATTTGTTGGTCCGCCGGAAAAAACTGTAATCTGGACTGGCATCAGAAAAGGATAAGGAAAAAACAGTCTGACCCTGAGAAAAAGCTGAACATTTCCAGGCATCTTGTAATCAGGCTAAGCAGCTCAAGTGCGAGCAAATATAAGGCAACAGTGACTTCCAGTGGTAAACGCAGGTAAGTTCCAAGAATATAGCTCCTGCATGTACAGTTGTATGAATATAGATCTGGCATATATTCTTGAAAGAACAGCATGGAGATAAAACAGTCTGTGGACCATGCCCTTGTAGCCATGTGGCGTAGGAGCAGGGCCGGTGCTACCACTAGGCGGACTAGGCAGCCGCCTAGGGCGCACTTCTGCCTAGGGCGCCCCGCCACTGGTGACCCTCTTCCCCCTCTGTCTGCAGCCAGCAACTATGTCCGTCTCCACACAGCAGGTAGCCGCTCCCGAGGCCCTCCGTACAGTCTCAGAGGCGCAGTGGCTGCGGGTGGAGAACTCTGGTGCTGCCTGTGACCATCTAAAGGGATGCCGGGGAGGCTCTTTGCTGATGTTCTCACTTCATCCGGAGAACAGATATCCCACTAATCACTGTAGGAGGAGGGGGAGGGCGGGGGACTGAGCACACTTCACCTCTCCTTCCCGGGATCCTATTCAGTCTGGTGCAGGCTGGAGCTCTGTGGGAATCCACTGATAAGAGCCGCATGTGTGATCTCCTGAGAGCCAGAGAGACACAGAGTCCTCCCGCTGGTTGTCATCCGCAGCTGACTTACTACCCATCACCATGGGGTAAGTGTGTGCCAGGACAACCCCCCCCCCCCCCCACCAGGCTGTATATGGTTCAGTCCTCCCACTATCACTTCTATGCAACTTTGTCTACTTTTGGTCACCGATGTGTAATAATGGGGGGGGGGAGTCACCCTGTGTGGTAATATGTAATAATGGGGTTCCTCCTGTGTAGTGATGGAGTATTACTACCTTGTGTATTAATGTGGGGTTATCTGTAATAATGGGGGCAACTCTGTGCAGTAATTAAGGGGTCACCCCCGTGTAATAATGTGGGGTCACCCATATGTAATAATGGGGGTCAACTATTGTGTCGTGACGAGGGTTACCCCTGTATATTAATGTGGGGGTCACCGCTATATATAAATGTAGGGTCACTCCATGTGTACTGATATGTAATAATGGGGTCACCCCATGTGTAGTGATGGAGGTCACATTCCCTTTTCACTTTATTGAGGACTTGCTCCCCCCGAGGTGTTTTAGAGTGTGTGTGTTCCCACCTATCGTGTTTTAGTGCCGGGTCACACTTGTGCGATGCCAGACATCACATGTAATTCGCAGCGCACGGCTGTTCACATTACATGCGATGTCTGTGTGGGTGCGATGTCAGCCGTACAGATAGTATGGCTGATATCGCACCGCATTCGGTCCAAACACGCACAGGACACTTTTTTCTGTTCGGACCAGAATCGGATCGCATGTGTGTTCACACATATGCGATCCGATTCATGTCCGAACTGTCAGTTCGCAGTGCGATACACAAGCTGAAATGGGGGTGTCGTTAACATATAATGACACTCCCCAGCAGTTGGCATACGGCGGTGTGAACTGCTGTGCGTGTCGAGTGCGATGTGGGAACCCGCAGTTGATTCGCAGGGTTCTCGCATCGCACTAGTGTGAACCGGCACTTAAGGAAGCCTATTAATATCAATGGGCAGCCGTGTTTGCATGAAACGTGCAATAAAGGTGCAAATGTGATTTTTGAAATCGCTTCACACCAATCTGCATTATATTGCAGTGCGGTCTGTTTTGGTGGGTGTGTTTGCTGCATGTGTGGGGATGCCATTAAAAAAAAAAAAAAAATCAATGGATCCCATAAATTTCTGTATTTTCATGTGGTGTGGGAAAAGTGCAGAAATCATACAATCTGGTATCGTACGAAGAAATTTTTCAAGCATGTCTGATCGTATATATCAGATGAACTATCATGATTGGCTCTGGAACGCTGTGTACAATCAGATTATCATACGATCGATTCAAAAGCAATATTTTTTGCTCTGATCATGTGTATGGGGGCTTAAATAAACAAAATATTGACTATCTGCTGCTGCCTCTGCAGCTGAAGAGGGTAGCAGTTGAGTGCTCAACCATGGAGATTTATAGTTATGTAGCGGGAACAGGGCCAGTGCTACCACTAGGCAAACTAAACAGCCCCCTAGGGCGCACTGTTGCCTAGGGGCACCTGGTCACTGGTGTTCTACTCTTTTCTCTCTGCAGCAAGCAACTTAGCCTCAGCATCACCAGGCCGCCACTGCTCCGTTTGCACAAAGTGTCAGAGGCGCAGCGTTGGCAGAGGACTGTGTCTGTGTCCCAACTCCTAAATGAATGCAAGCAAACATTCATTGGTAGGCTGCATTGATGGGCGCTTCATTAAAAAGGTGGGGTATACATGGGCAGGGCAAAGGGGGTGGGGTCAGGGGTGGAGCCAAGGGGGCGGCAAAATGAGGTTTCGCCTAGGGTGTCAAAAATCCTTGCACCAGCCCTGCGTAGGAGGTAGTGAGATCTGAGAGCAGTCAAACATCAACAAGGGGAATAAAATGAGTAGGGGGTTGATGTAGAGCCTGGGTTCCAGAGACCATAGATTACAAAAGTTAGTCAGATGAGAATTTAGGGAGAATACTAAGAAGAGCAGAAGACATACTTAGCCATACTTCCATGTGCTCAATCCAGGAGATGGCTACTTCTGGATCATCAAAAAAGTGCACTTTGTAGTCGCCCTCCACCCGGAGGCAGGCGGGGAAGAGCTTCAGTAAAGCTTTCGCGTCTTCGCTTCACTTCTGCTGAGAAATCTAGGAACACCACAATCATCTTATTGCCACAGGGGATATTTCCCTTCTCTCTGCTCAGGGTCAATATGGTGTCCTGATCTCTATAGTTTAAGAATTTTGCGATGAAATTGTGAGGTGGGGCCCGGACCGAGGGTGGTCTCTTGGACATGCGGTGGGCCCGTTCAACAACAAACTGGATATTTGTACATGAGGCCTAGTCCACCTAAAGATAGTGATATTCGCTCCCCCCCCCCACCTCTTATTTGTTATATCTCTGAACCTTGAACATCCTAAAGAAGCCTTACGGCGAAACACGTAGACGTACAAGGGCTCACTGTACAAATTGTATCATCCTTATATGATTTTTTATTGTTTTGAATACTGTAATCATACTATGTACTTTTTTCAATAAATATTATTTTAGTTATTTCTTTATTGGTTCCTTGCCTTAAAAGTCTGACCTTTGGTTACTATTTCTAGTACCCTTTTTTTCCCCAGTGTCGAGCAGTCTCACGGCGTCAGTTGCTGTATAAGTCCCCTCTCCCAGCGTAGCGCCACCATCTTGCTCCTGGGGGTCCTGGTCTGTCCGGTGATATTTGTCCAGTTTGGCTGCTGCTTCAGCGTGTTTTTTTTTTTCTGCCTGAACATGGTCCCTGGAGGCACCGGGTGTTCAGGCGCCCGAAAATAGGTGGATTGCGGGTGATGGGGTCCCAGAATATGTCGGTAAGGATATCGGGCCGGCGGAGCTCAGCTCACCAGCGTCCTACTGTATGCCGCTCCTAGGTACTATGATGCATTATGGTGCACTATAACATATGTGCCCTACTTGTGGTAATTGCATTGCTGCCTTATGATGTCATCAGTTGTGAATGGCACCGCAAAGTAGCCATGTATTTAATACAACTCAAAGATTAAATGGACCCCAAATGTTACCAAGGCAGGGGCGGACTGACAACTCATGGGGCCCCCGGGCAATAGGAGATTATGGGGCCCCCAGGCAATCAGAGATTATGGGGCCACACAGTATACGCAGACATGTTTCTATTGGCTGAGAAGGTACTGGAGAGGTGGGGCAGCGTTAATCTCTGGATTTTTAAACCAAAAGGATGTCAGTAAGGGACATTTCAGAGATAGATGTAAAAAAAAAAAAACACAGATTTCCCTGAGTTTACTGAGGCTGGCAACCCTGATGGGGCCTTATAGTGGCCCAGGGCCCTCGGGCAGTGCCCGAGAGGCCGAATGGTCAGTCAGCCCCTGTACCAAGGTCAATACTAATACCTCCAGACGAGGCTAGCAAAATATTTAGAGACAGATAATTGCACAGATAACATCTGAAAAGCCCTAAAACTGAAATGATGTGCTTTTACACATAGAGGCAAACAAGCTGCTATTGCATAGGGTAGCCATGTTTAAAATATTATAAAAACCTAAAAAATACAGCGCTGTTCCTATGTAAACTTGATGTGAAGTAATGAAACAAAAAAAAAAAAAAAAATTGTGAATTATAAACGCAGCAGCAGCTTTAACCGTGAGATACCCACAATTCAAATAATTATTCCCAAATAAGCTGCGCTATACTGATCCGATAAATGCTATGTGAAGCAAATGAGTGAATAAATAAAGCATGAAATCAAATAATATTAACAAAGTGCAGACAGGGAAATGCATATACTAATGTTCAAATATTAGTCCATCATCCCATCAACAAAAAACGTTTTGCTTGTAATCTCCAACGTGTTTTAAACACACCACACCAATATAGGAAAAGTGTCATCAGAGTTTGCAGGAAAAAAGAGGACTTCCACCACCAACACTACTGCCGCTTACCAGCTACACTGATCCCATCTCAGAGACCAGATATCACCAAATCAAAAACGCTTCCTCTGAGTCAGGACTGCATGGAGGGTGTATCCTCTTTAAGCGCTTGGTTCAAATGGTTAGAAGAATCCTACGGCCACACCGCTTATTCCAATGGTTAGAAAAATCCTACGGCCACACCGCACATTGCCCAGCACATATAATAACGAAAAGAATCGCCATAGTGTGATATAGTCACGAAATGTAATATAATAAAAAAGATTGCACTTACATCAAGTAGAAAAAACTTTGCTTTGTAAAACAAACAAATTCGCCAGCCGGCTTAGTAACGCTGCCCGTCGCTTCCGGGTCCAGCGTAGATCGCGGTGATGTCAGTACGTCGCTCCTCCCTACGCCGTTTCGTTATAGGTAACGTCTTCCAGGGGCACAGGCGGCGTACTGACTCACCGCATTAAATAGCACTGTGTACAATTAACTCCGCCCCGCTCTGAGCTTCCATTGACCATGTCAGTTAAGGGCAAGATTCCCTATAATGTGGGCGGAAATGAGATCACTTCCGCCATATGTGATCAGCTGTAATGAGATCACTTCCGCCCCATGTGATCAGCTGTAATGAGATCACTTCCGCCCCATGTGATCAGCTGTAATGAGATCACTTCCGCCACATGTGATCAGCTGTAATGAGATCACTTCCGCCACATGTGATCAGCTATATTGTAAACAACATCGGCCATATTAAATCTAAAAGTAACCATATTAGATCTGGGCAAAAATTACTTTATATCAAACCGAACGCCAGGATATGCATTGACCTTGCGGCCAGCACATTCAAATCAATAGGCATATCGGAGCAAGGGAAAATAATTAATTAATTTGAGACAAAAAAGACAATATATAAATTATCTAAAAAATAAAATGAAAATTATTTTAAAAGACAAAAATATATATCTAAAAAATATAAAAAAAATGTATAAAATAAGGGAAAAAAAGGTTTAATTCCCTTACATTATTATTTCTACCTATAGGATTACCAGCCACTATTCTACACATTTCTGAGGGGAACCTATAAAAAATATAGAAAATATATAAGGACCCCATTTAATTCAAATGGATCATATATGGTATGTCAGAAACCTTTCTTTTAAGATTGTTTATTGGTGGGCTATTTGTGTAAATTGCCACCCCACAAATAATAATAACAAACGTTAATCTGCCATCATAATAGTGGGGCTCTCTAAAGACACCTCAAGAGAAAATTCATTTTATTAGAAAAAATAGTAAAAATAGTAAAAATAAATGGAGAGCAAAATTCATGTTACTTGGTCATAGAGAAACTCACAGTGGGTTCACAGCTTATCTTATCACCTGCCATCTAACTATTATCAATAAAAGCGTTAACATCCACTTCCACATTAAGGCCATAAGGAGTATAACAACGTACCCTATGTATCCAAGTCATTTCTAACTTGGATAATTCTCTTACCAGAGAGCTTCCCCTCCAATGAGCACTGTATTTATCTATTCCCAAGAACAACGTGTTAGCTGGGTTGCGATTATGATGAATAGCATAATGTTTTGACACTGAGTGAAATCTGAACCCGTTTCTTATATTGGTTAGATGTTCACCCAAACGCACCTGCATGGTGCGTTTGGTCCTACCTATATATTGGAACCCACAGGGACATTGTAAGAGATACACCACCCCCGTGGAACTACATGTGATGAACGGTTCGATTATGTGTTCCCTAGATGTACTTGTAGAAATGAAAGATTCAGTTTTCCTCTGTTTATTTTTGTTTAGTGCGCAAATTTGGCATTCGCGACACTGATGATATCCTGACATGTTCTGGAAAAAAGATATCTTTTTAGTGGGCGGATCTACAGCATTCGGAGCAATTCTATCTCGGAGCGAGGGTGCTCCCCTAAACACCACCTGAGGTTTAGCCGGTAAAAAAGTTTTAATGATCCTATCATTCCCCAACAGATGCCAATGTTTGCAAAGCAATTTTTTAATGAGGTAATGTTGAGTTGAAAATGTGGTAATGAAAGGTATAACCGGTCTCTTCCTCTTTTTCTTATTGTTGTTTGGGCCTACAGTTAGCAAGATAGAACGATCGATCTCTCCTATTTGGTGCATTATCTGATTCAACGACTCAACCTCATAGCCCTTCTCTATTAATCTGTTTTTAATTATATCTGCCTGCAGCTTATAATCAACGAGGTCAGTACAGTTTCGCCTCATTCTCAAAAATTGACTCTTTGGGACCGAGTCCAACCATACCTCATGATGGCAACTCCCTTTGTGTTTAAAATATTATCTAAAACCATGAGCATCATATTTCCTGCTGTTCTGTCTACACACTTACAAAAAAAAAACAAGAGATTTTTGCCATTAACTATAATTATTGCATATAAGCAAATAAGCTCTTATCTCAAATATCATCTTTAGATTGTAAAGAAACAAAGCAAGCTTATAACAATGTGCAATGCAGTAAAAGAAAATCAATGGAGGCTGTGTAGAATAGTTTGATATAAAAATAATTCCTCTTTCCAGTATTTTTTTTTTCCCGTTTTCTTCTTTTTTGCCTTTTTGGAAATACTTTTTCCACATTTGTGCATTAAACCTTCAGACTCTGCGTCCTTCTATTGCAATTTTGCTATCTCTTGTTCCAGGTCTAGTGAATAGATAGAACACTGTCATTGGCTTCTGGAACATGGCATCCAATATAGCAGTTTTATATATATATATATATATATATATATATATATATATATATATATATATATCCTCCTCAATCCACATGTCATATCAGTCCCTTCTTCAAAGGAGTTTACAATCTAATATTTCATAACAGTTATCCAGATACAGGTCGCACATTATGAACACTTCATTTTAATTATAATTGTGGGGTGAGTCCAATGAACCCAGAGGGATCTCACACAAAAACAGGGAAAATACAAAACTCAATACATATTCATATTCATATACATATATTAATGTGCAAGGTTTTTGTGCTCACTTATCTATCTCACTCATAAAGTCTTGTTGGCCATCCCATTCCAAATCCATGGGTATTAATACCTTGGTGCCAGTGCTTCCAGGCCCTTTAAGGGGTTTCAGATGCCGGGAGGCGGGCCAAGGTTTCTGATCATGTGACCACCGTGATTGGCTGTTATAGTGGTCACATAATCGTAAAACTCCCAAACGCTAGTATGCATTGGGAGCTTTTCAGTACCCGATGGCTACCATGTTGGGAGAGCGCAAGGAGCGTGCTTTCAGTAGGGCAAGATGTTTTAATAGGGCCACATATATGCGGCTGCTCAGCATTAAGGCCCACCCACGAGTGGCCGCATATATGTGTGCGGTCCATGTCAATGGGTTAATATAGAGTTGACCAACTCTTGGCAACTATAACAGCCTCTACTCTTCTCAGAAGGTTTTGAAGTGGGTCGGATGAACTTTGTGCCAAAAGAGCATTTGTGAGATCAGGTACCGATGTTTAATGAGAAGACCTGGCTTGTAAGTGCAGTCTTCCATTCCATCCTAGAGATGCTTAGTAGGGTTGAGGCCAGGGTGGTGTGTGACCATTCAAGTTCCTCCACACCAAACTCATCAAACCATGTCTTTATGGAGATGTTGGCTGAGAAGACCTGGCTCATTCCAATTCATTCTGAAGGTGTTCAGTAGGGTTGAGGTCTGGGCTCTGTGCAGGCCACTCCAGTTTCTTCACACCAAGCTCGTTAAACTACAGTATGTCTTTATGGAGCTGGCTTTGTACACAGGGGCACAGTTATATCGGAACAGAAAATGACCTTCCCCAAACTGTTACCACAAGGTTGCCATGATAAGCTAACATGTCTTTGCATGCTTTATCATTAATAGTACCTTTCACTGGAAACAACTGAACTCAGTCATTAGCGTTCATATACTTTTGACCATATAGTGTAGGTAGGAATGGTCAAGTGTTAAAAATGTTTGGTATATATTGTAGCAAATTTGGTGGGAAATGAACGCAGCACCTACATTGAAAATATGTGATGTATTTCGGAAGCACATTTATTTTTATGATAAGCAGAGAAAATCCAACACTCCTGTATAACAGCAAACCAATATCCTTTATTACAAAAATGGTGAAATACAGCAGATAAAAAAACTCCAATGCGTTTTGCCTGAAATGCGGGCAGCTTTTCTCCGCATACTGTACAATATTGGAAACTATCAGAAGCTACTCTGCCTGTGCACCCGGTTCCTACAGTCATAGATGGTCATAGGTTGTAGCGCATTCTATCTATTACTTATCACTAATGCACTGTCATTACTCTTCACTTTCTTGAACCATGGAATTCAGTTTTGTGGAGGTTTTATGTTTGATGAAGGAGAAGATGTAGGTACATAGCACTTGTTTTCCAGTTGCTTCGTTATTCTCAAACCAATCATCTCACTGTGGCTGTATTCACAACCCGCCTTAGAACTGCATCCTTGTGCTGAGAAGTCAGCCTCACCTCCACCTGTGAAAAGATAATCATCCACATATACTTTATATATAGAATTATATGCAAATAGACAGATAAACTCTGTAATTGTGTGTACTCTACTGCTTCAAGGATCAGTTGCATTGCCGGATTACCAAATAGACAGAGTAAACACCGGATACACAAAATAATATTGATTTAATCTTGAAAGAAATTAAGCTTTCTTAAATTGTTCACAAAAGAAAAAAAATCAATTGACTCAAAGAATTGAAAACTTTACATTAAAGACTATATAGAGAAAATGTTTTTTGGAATAAATGATATGATCTTATTTCTTCTGTCACTAATATTGACAGAGATCTACTGCTCCCTGTCATCGGGAGCAGTGATTGCTGTCATGTCAATGGAAGCCAATCCCCCCACAGTTAGAATCACTCCCTAGGACACACTTAACCCCTTGATCGCCCCCTAGTGTTTAACCCCTTCCCTGTCAGTGTCATTTACACAGTAATCAGTGCATTTTTGTAGATCTCTGGCTCTTTGGCTTCCTTCAACCACCAGCGACCATGCCCAGACGCAGGAGAACACCCGGCCAGCCACAGAAACAAATGGTTTTCTACCCGGCCCGCAGCACAGGTCCTGTCCAAGATGGCACTGGCACTGCACGGAGCTCCTCTTCTTCACACCAGCAAGCACAGGGATAAAAAACACATGATCGCAGACTGCCATTCCCTCTCTATGGGGTTGACCTTAGTAAGTCCTCACCTCCCTTATCTCCCACATCCCGCAGCCCAGTGAAGTCTAGGCCCCAGATGAATGGCACTGCACATGACACAGCTACATCTGCTTCTCTCCTCTTCCTCATGCCTGAATTACAATTACAGTTGGCCATTGATTGAAATTCCTGCATCTGACCAGCCAGTGTCTGAACTGGCCATGAGAAACATGTTATTTATCCCAGAGGCACAGTCTGCACGCTGACCTATCTGCAGTTCTAGCCCCTCTCTTCCATACAGTGCAGGAGCATGACCAGAGACTGTAACATGTGTAAACCAAAATAGGCAAAATGCTCACAGCCTATAATGAATTAATGGACCCTCACACTGACCATGACACAGAATTACAGTAACTGAGGCTAAAAATTGCAGACCTTGAGGACTGTTCCAGATGAAACAATGCAAAATTTTATGGCATACCTGAATCGGTCACACTAGATCTATTGGTCCCTTATATTAAACAGCTTATGAAGCAACGTATCCGTTGCTCATGGATATTGAAATGGCCATAGATAGAGCCCACAGGACACAGAAACCTGACTTCCTGCCTGCTTTGATCCCTAGAGATGTCTTAGCGCATATTCATTTTTATCACACCAAAGAAAAGCTGATGTCTGCCGCTAAAAATACCTCTGCACCCTATACTGGAAACAAACTCTACCAAAACAACGCTCCTTAATAGGAAGAAATTGGTCACCATTATCAAGGCCCTCCACAACAACAATATTGGGTACCAATGGGGATTCCCTACCAAACTCACCATCAAATAAAATGACACTTAGGGGTTTATTTACTAAAGGCTAATAGACTGTGCACTTTGCTCCAGAGCTTAGTAAATGAGCTGTGGTCGCCCGTCCATAAGGGCACCACCACCCTAATCCATGCGCCTGGCCCCCATTCTACATTCAGGATTCCAATGTTTTTTTGTTTTTTTTAAGCACATGATTAGAATCTGATGCTCCAATTGGCTTCTAAACAGGGTGGGCTCAGGGTGCGCCCTGAGCCCACCCAGTTGTGTGAGAATAGCGAATTAATGTTCTCTATTGGCTTCCTGATTCTCCTCCTGGCCAATCAGGAAGCGAGTCCTGAGATCCGATTGGCCAGGGGTCTCAGGACACACTTCTTGATTGGCCGGGAGGAGATGCAACAGCCCTGGAGCGAGGTCTCCAGGTACGGCTCACCTGCAACCACATCCAGCACTCCCCAGCTTGGACAGTGGAGAGAGGAGGAGGGGATATCAGAGTGTCATCCCAGCCAGGACTTGTCATCTGCCTCCTAAGTTAAGGAGGCCTCAGATCACCACCTTCCTGTCTGTCCATCTCCCACGGGGGCAACTGATCACCGCCTTCCCATCTGTCTCTGGCTGGACGTGGGGGCGTGCAATTGGTGTGCCATCCCCCCCAAAATATTGAGCACCAGCCACCAGTGTAAATGAGGTAAAGCTTTACTTTGCAAAGAATACCAGAATGCGTACAAGGGAAAAAAAACAGCATTTTTGCTTGCACATGATTTGATGATTGCTTCTGCTCTTTACTAAGCTCTGAGGCAACTTCAATTGCAGAGTGCCTTTAGTAAATCAACCAAAGTGCTTTGGATTGAGACAAGTACACACTATAGAGGGATATGCTTTGTTCATATTTTATGTCTGAGGTTTACAACCACTCTAATAAACAGACATAACAAATTACTTTCAGTAGTATATCCTGTATAACAGATCAGAAGGGAGCAAATCCGTTTATCGTTATGCAATAGCAAATTTTAACAAATGGCAGACTTTAAAAAAATAAAGAAATAAAAAAAACTTACAAGGAAGCTTCATAGTTCCTCTGAACCGTATACACTGATCATCTTCTCCTAAACAAATTGTTGTTCCTGTTGCATTACAGCCAGCCGTGGAATTAAATGCAAAGCAAGCTGGACATACAATGCCTTTCGCTTGAGTTGAAATGTTTGGCACTAAGAAAAGGAATAAAATGTCTTTATAAAAGGATTTGATAAAAAAAAGTGTAAAAAATAAATAAAATAAATATTATATTAAATTAATATATTATTGATAATAATAATAATAATCATAAAGTTATAGGGCATTATGGGGTTGATTTACTAAAGGAAAATAGTACTTTGCAAAGTTGCCCTCGGCAAGTGCAGTTGCTCCAGAGCTTAGTAAATGAGGAAAAGATTCCCTTTGCAAATAATACCCAATCACATGCAAGGAAAATAAAAACAGCATTTTTGCTTGCACATGATTGAATGATGGAAGTCAGCAGAGCTTCCTCTCATTTATTAAGCTCTGGAGCAACTGCACTTGCATTGCAATCTATATACAGTTGAATGGTTTATTGATCTTTTTTTGTTTTGTTTTATTTGCTGTCAGTATTGGAATTTTACGTTTAGGGGATGCAAAATGTTAATCAATACAAGCTTGCTACAACTGCCAATTTCTAATGTCAAGTTGAAGCTTAGGGAGATGATAAATGAAAGTGTAAAAAAAAAGCTGAACTTAGGTTTAACTATTCTTAAAAATGTTCCTTTCCCCTCCTCCTACCTACCCTGCCTGTGTGTGTGTACTTAGCTATTTTTAATCTACTCTCGTCACATGAGCTCTGGATCCCTGTATAAAGTAGCACTGGACAACAGCTGTGAGTTTCCAGAGATATGACATCGCACATAGGCTCCCAATAGCTCCCTCCTCTCCCCTGCAGCAGCCACTCACTGACACAGGGGAGCTGAAGTTGCAGGATCCCATGTCCAGACCAGATTAAGAATAGTCATACACATGAATCTTTTTATACAGGGTAGGCAGGATAGGTAGGAGGAGGGGTAGAGAACTGGGACAGACCTAATTAAGACAGGGGTTTTTGGCGAGGACTAGAGGAAAGCCTCCTCCCCACTGATTATGGCCCTTGAGAGAGCAGATAATTTTTTAATGATTAACCACCACCTAATGGACGGTGGATTACTTCTCTGAAAGAGGACAATAAAGATTCCCTTCTTGGGTGGATGGAAGGGTTTAATAATAGTCTTGTACATGTTAATGGTCAGAGGGAATATGGTGGCCCTCCTGCAGACTGGGTTGGAGAGGCTCCTTCACTTGGGGCAGAAATATTTATCAACCATAATCCTCAAGAGATCTTAAGAGATAAAGTAATTCCACTGTATCAGACTGCTGGGACATTGTATGTCTTCTGATGATGTGTCTAGTGGTTAGAATGCAAAAGTTTGAGTCTCTTTTATTGTTAAAGCGGTAGTAAACCCGCTATTTTTTTTTTTAACACCTGCAAAGCAAAAGGCATAATGAGCTAGTATGCACCGCATACTAGCTCATTATGAAATACTTACCTTAGAACGAGGCCCCGACATCTGGCACGATCCACGCCGAGGGAGCTGACATGCTCCCTCGGCGTTTCTTCCGGGTATCGTGGCTCCGGCGCTGTGAGTGGCCAGAGCCGCGATATCGTCACTCCCGCGCATGCGCGCGGGAGATTTCTTTCCGGCCGCTGGCCACTGCTGGATTTTCAGGCCGAGAATCCCCTCGTGCGCATGCGCCGCTGCAGTCAGCGGCGCATACCGAGGGGAATATCTCCTAAACCGTACAGGTTTAGGAGATATTTTTTTTACCTACAGGTAAGCCTTATTATAGGCTTTCCTGTAGGTAAAAGTTACAAAAAAGGGTATACAACCACTTTAATTGGGTCACCTATTGTTTCTGTCTGTCTGCTAGTATTGTGTGTACTCCACCTTGTTAGAAAACTATTGCGGGATGTTATATGTTTATGTTGATTAACTTATGGGTCAATTAAATCACTGTCAGCTATTAGTTGCTAGATGTGGATTACCAAATAGTATATGTTGATTATTCCTTAGGTATGTTAATTATATTTCTGTATACAGTTTCCTTTGCATACGATAATGAGATCAAGCTTTTATCTGATTTTGGGTGGTATATAAATACTCTGAGAGTTTTCAGTAAACAGTTCCAGGTTTGCATCTAAGCTATTACCAGCTAGTCTTGGCTGTGAGCTATAATATCTGGTTCCTATGTCCAGAGTGGAGGAAGTTATATCTTGATAGAAGCACCCAAGCTGGGTGCTGGATGGTTCCATCACAGGAACATTTTTAATAATAGTTAGATTTTTCTTGTACAATAAAGCTCAACTACATTTTTAAGTGATGATAAAGTAAAAAAATATAAAAGCAGTTTGGGTTGCAATACTAACCTCAGTCTGGAGCTGCCCCTTGCAAGACCTTTTTTTGACAACAAAATATCCTCAGTCCTACAGATTGAATGACACCAATCATCACTCAATCTAGAAGACTGGGGACTCTGCTGTATGTAGGGTGCCATGAGATGTGATGCTTAGGAAAATGTTATCATAGCACCTTTCATTCACTGGGGTGGATTTATAAAGACAAATAGACTTTGCACTTTGCAAGTGCAGTTGCTCCAGATCTCTGTGAGTGAATGATATGGCCGTGCGGGTGCAAATTTCAATAGTTACAACTACTTGGGGGGGGGGGGGGCTGCACAAATTATCATGGGGGGGTGGAGGGCTGTTTGGAGGTGGGAGGTCCAAGGTGGGCGGGTGTAACGTGCAACATGGTCCAATCGGTGGAACTAGCCTTTAAAGAGGATCTATCAGAAACTTTACAAGTCTAAGATTAGAGAAATAAAACTGCATATAAAGTTAACCTAGACAAAAATTAGCAGTAACCCCACTGTAATGGTAGTTTTGTTCAGCTTTGAACAGGGCCGTCTTTAATATTAATTGGACCCTGGGCAAACATTTTCTTGGGCCCCCCACCCATGCAATTTCACTCTCCACCTGCTCTGAGAACTACAATAAATAGCAGCTAGACTTAAAATCAGATCAGACAGCAATTGCGATTGGTTGCCAGCTGTTACAGCATATCATTACTGCTTACTGACTGGTTGCTAGAGGTTACAGTACACATTACGGCTCACTGATTAGTTGCTAGAGGTTACAGCAAATGATTTCTGCTTGTTAATTGGTTGCTAGAGATTACTGTACAGCAAAAACTGCTCACTGATTGGTTGCTAGAGGTTTACAGCACATCATCTCCTCACTGCAGGGGGGCATGATATACATATGAATGCCGCCTTTATTTACGTATCAATGCCGCCGGCCGCAGCTGTTTACTTATGAATGCTGCCGCTATTTACATACGAATGATGGTTATTTACATGTAAACACAGGGTCTGCAGATGAGTATTTGTACATAACAATAGGGCAGGGCAGCATTAGTACTAGAACTTCACACTGAGGTATCGGGACACAGCATGGGACTAAAACTTCAAGGGACAAGGGAATTTAAACTGGGATGGTTGACAAGTATGAGGCAGCTGCTTTGGGCCCCACAACAATGACAGGGCCCAGGGCAGCTGCCTCTTTTATCCTGCCTTAAAGGCGGCCCTGGCTTTGAAGTATATCTAAGACCAAACTCTAGCTAAATGATATACTTTATTTTTAACCATAATGCAAGAGAAATACAAATAAGAAATTATATATACACATGTAGACTTTTATGTACTTACTTTGAAAGAAACCGGTGTTACACCGTTCTCCTTTACAACTTTGGTAGGAAAGTTTTACAGCAACATCCATACCTACATATGCATAAAAAGTTTTGTTGCCAGGCAAGTTCAGCGTGCATCGCTTAGAGATGGAGCGGCATGTTTGGCCTGTCCCAAAAAAGTTTACAAAAAATGGGGGGCAAATAAAAAAAATATAAGTTAATGAGATTTTATTTCAATAGGTTTTATTGAGTTTTTAGTACAAAGATAGTAAAAACAGTTCAGTTTCAACAAAAACAGAGCTTTCGCCTTGCATATAAGTGAGTCTAGCTCATCTTGATCAAGCAACATATATGATTATGTTTGTTAATATATGTAATGTTACATGTGATTATGTTTTTATATTTAACTTATGAAGCAGGCGGAGGGGGATGTGAGGTAGGAAGGTAATAGGGGAGGGGGAGGGGGAGGAAGAGCAGGATAGGGGAGTGGAGCAGGGAAGGGGAGGGGGGGGAGAGGGGGGTTATAGGAGGGGAAGGGGGAACTAGGGAATGGGGGAAGTAAGTTAAATAGTTACATAGTAAGGTTGAATAAAGACACCAGTCCATCCAGTTTAACCTGAGAGAGTGTGGGTGCAATTATCTCTATTTTTATTTAAGGTACCTATATAGTGCTGTCAAGTTACGCATCGCTCCACATGTACATTGCACACTCACATCAGTCCCTACCCTCAAGGACCCCACAATCCAAGTTCCCCAACTCACATTCATATACTAGGGCCAATTATGGGTGAGTGGGAAGGGGCCACCAGCATTAGACATGTGCAATTAGTTTCGTCAAAAATTCGTACGAATTTACAAAAATTCGTACATTCGGGAGGATCTGAAATACGAATTTCTATGCTTCCGAATTTTGTACGAAATACGAAATTTCATACATGAATTTCGGATCCAAATCCCATTACAACGGAAACGTGACTGGTGTTTTGTTGACCAATCAGAGGTTTTCTTCTGCTGCTGAGTGAGGGTTGGGAAAATGACCTTCTTTAATATGGGAGTGGGAGACTGGTACTGGTAGTCGATGGGAGATTCAGAATCGGTCAAAATAAGAATTTTTGTTAATTACAATTATTCGTTATGATGAAGTTAAAAACCCAGGAAGTCAGCACAACACAGGGATGGATTGTTATGAAAAGTTAATGAACCTAATGAAAATTCCTATTTCGTACAAATCCAAATTGAATTTCGGACATGAAATTCCGAAATACGAATTAACAGCTAATATGAAACGTAACGAATCAAATTTATTGACGGCGCACATGTCTAACCAGCACATCAAGTGAGGAAGTTTTAAAACAGTATAGAACAATATGGTTCAGAACAGTCAACAACAGAACAATTCACACGTGAACTTTACATTTTGGATGTGTCAACCAATGGGACCATTGTACAGAAAATTTGTTTAAAATTTGTTGAATATTTTTCCTAGCTATTATCTTTTCTATTTCACATTGTTGATGAAGATCCGCATTTGTGCTAGATATGGAGGGTGATTCTGCGGTTTTCCATAACCTAGTGATATTTAGCTTGGCTGAACAAGAAATGTGTTATGACAGTTCTAGTGTTTGAAGGGTATTTTTCTAACCCTACATGGAGCAGCATTAGTGAAGGGATAGGAGTGGAAGGCAAGCCAGAGATAGTGGCGATCAATGGGAAAGTGTGTCAAAATGAGGTGAGGGATTTACAATACCATAGAACGTGGGCTATGGAGCCTATGCTACCACAGTTCCTCCAACAGCATGGTTGGTTTCTGGGTATATCTTCGATAGTTGGTAGGGCATTAGATACCATCTATGGCAGAGTAAGGGAGGGATTGCTGGGCTGGCTGTGAGCTGTTTCATCCCTGCAGGGCTTTTATTTAGCGGGGCTGGCTGTGGAGGGAGAAGCAGGGGGAGATGACTCATTGTCCGTCGCCAATTTGCCCGTGGATCGTGTCTGCTAATGGGAAGAAGTTTTTCAGCTTCTGCAGCCCTTTGAGGAGCTTCCTGCGCTTCGACACTGTACCCGGAGTCGTGTGGGTTAATTTTGCCATAGATTTGTTTCCTTGGAGTCACTTGTTGGTGGGTAAATTGCGGCACACAGACTTCAGGCTTCCATCCGCTCCCCCGGCAAGCCAAGCCCCCCCAAGTTAATGAGATATTAACCCTTTTATCTTATTACTGCGTACAGTCAGGCTTCATAAATATTGTTTTGTATTTCTTTTTTTGCAGCAGTGGTCACAGCAGCACTAGAAGAGTCAGGTCCCGGCTCTATTACAAAATGGCACCCGCTCGTGCTCTGAGGCCCCCCCCCCCCCATCCTAAACACTGCTCCAATCAAGAGTGCTGCCAAGAGAGCCAGAACACTGGTGATTACAGCAATGTCCAGGTGGGCCTGTCAGACTGCTGAAGAGCCATGCTGCTGTGTTGTGCGTTACAGCAGGGGGCCCGACTCCCCTAGTGCTGCCAGGTGTATTTTACTGATTGTAAATAATAAACATATCATACTTACCTGCTCTGTGCAGTGGTTTCGTACAGAGCGGCCCAGATCCTCCTCTTCTCGGGTATCACGCTGGCGCTCTGTCGGGTGCCCCCTCAGCAAGTGGCTTCCTACAGGGGCACACGAGCCAAGCCACTGCTATGTGTGTGCATTCACACATGGAGCCGAGGTTTGGCCCTGCCCCTTCCTGATTGGCTCACTGGCTGTGATTGACAGCAGCAAGAGCCAATCAGGAGTGTGAGTCCCTGGAGAGACAAGGCTCTCGTGGACATCATTGGATCAAGAAAGGGCTCAGGTATGTATTGGGGGGGCTGCTGTACACAGAAGGGTTTTTTTTGCCTTCATGCATAGAATACATGAAGGTAAAAACCTTGTACCTTTACAACCACTTTAACTTTTGTAGCAGTATTTACCTGATAAAAAAGGGTAAACATTAGGCACAGTTATTACTGTATATGCAACCTGATTGCATTACACTAAGGCCTTTGTGACTGTAAAAGATGTGATTGAGCTGCATTTGTACCCCTCCCAACTGCCCACCTAAAATGTGCAATGGCAGCCAGAGGGGTAGTATAAAATGCTTTGCTTTGCAGAGTAACAAAATTGATGCAACATGTTATACTTAGTAGGCAGTACAATCATCAAACATGAGCCATGCATGTGGCTGCACCACAATCATGAGCCAAGCACTAAAAGCATTTTGTTTCATTTTCATTAAGTTTGGTTTCTGAATTCATTTAGTTTGGTTTAGTTTTTGTTAAATTTTGTTTAGTTGTTAAAATGTGTTTCCTTTATTAATTTTCTAACAAATTCCAACTTTTCAGAATGATTAGAATTCAGATTGGTCGAAAAACAATCAACATATCCGAGTTCTGTGTAAAGAATAGCTGGTTGTCAAGCAGCTGGCCTGTGTCCTTAACAACCATGAGTCATTATCTGTCAGCGGCAATAGAATTATTTTTTAAAAACGGCGTAAGGGTTCCCCCCAGTCCATACCAGGCCCTTTGGTATGGACTATTGCTGGACAATTGCCAGAATTATTTTCTTTACATTCAGATGTCAGTGGTCATGGTTGTTAAAGACATCGGCGGCCAGCTTCACGGCCCGTTGCTTAACAACCAGCTATTTCTTCACACAGAATTTGAATTGGTCGTTGCTTTTTTTACCCATATGAATTCTAATCGTTCTGAAAAGTTGGAATTCTTTCAAAAACGAATAAACAAAATAAATTTTAACAGATTTCAATGAAATTAATTTGTATTTTTTATTCTGAATTTGCCCGAATTTGTATTCAGACCAAAGCGAATTGCACATGCCTAGGAGTAAGCATATCAAGACATTTTGGACAATTTCATGGTCCCAGCTTTGTGGGAAGAGTTTGGGGATGGCCCCTTCTTGTTCTAACATGACTGCACACCAGTGCACAAAGCAAGGTCCATAAAGACATGGATGAGCGAGTTTGGGGTGGAGGAAATTGACTGGCCTGCACAGAATTATGACCTCAACCCGATAGAACACCTTTAGAATGAATTAAAGCAGAGACTGGGAACCAGGTCGTCTCATCCACTATCAGTGCCTGACCTCACAAATGCGCTTCTGGAAGAATGGTTAAACATTCCCATAGACACACTCCTAAACCTTGTGGATGGCCTTCCCAGAAGAGTTGAAGCTGTTATAGCTGAAAAGAGTGGGCCAACTCAATATTGAACCCTATGGACTAAGACTGGGATGCCATTAAAGTTCATGTGAATATAAAGGCAGGAGTCCCAATACTTTTGACAATATAGTGTATTCAGGCTTTCGGAACAATATTCTAAATATTATGTATCTTTGTCACATATTATGTAGCAGCTTTTCACTTTTTTCCTTTTGAGTTAGTATTGTAATATTTTCCATTTATACTTTGGAATAATATTCTTCCTTATTTAAGTAGATGTGTCAAATAATAGAAGAATGTATCATTTGTATCCACAGTAACAAAATGTTTTAAATTATTACTAATCAAAGTAGAAAAAAAATTCAAAGAGTTACAAGTATTGCCTCTGATAAATATACAAATACCAAGTACCATCATCCACAAATCTTAGATATCAATAGATTGTTTAGTTTTGTTATATTTTTAGTTAATGAACAGCTTAAAAAAATCAAATCATTTTTGCAAGACTATATCATAGGAAGGAATCTATGTTTGTTCCAAAATAATAATGTTATCCTAAGCAATGACAAAATGATTGCCAAATAGATAGGCCTATAACAGAAATGTAAAAATTGCTCTCGTTCATAGGGGCCATCACCAAACTGTTCCCACAAAGTTGGGAACATGAAATTGTTCAAAATGTCTTGGCATGCTCACTCCTAGACATGTGCAATTCGTTTTGTTCCAAAAACAAATTCAGACGAATTCCAAATCTCAATATGAAATAGTAACAAATTTCATTGAAATACGTTAAAATTTATCATGCTAAATTATGATTCTGGTCCAAAGCATTTCAAAAATATTTACAAATGAAATTAGGGCTTTTTTTCACTTTTTTTTTAGATGCACTTAATTTTGCACTTTTTGTATATGTCATTTTGCCCTTTTTTTTATATGACATTAAAGAAGTGAATGAACAAAATAAATAAAATCATAACAAAAGTTTGAAAAATCATATTTAGAAAAATGTAAATACCGTATATACTCGAGTATAGGCCGACCCGAATATAAGCCGAGGCCCCCAATTTACCCCCAAAAAAACTGGCAAACTTATTGACTCGTGTATAAGCCGAGGGTGAGACATGCCTGTCCATCCCTGTGTGTGTGTCCGTCCATCCCTGTGTGTCCGTCCATCCCTGTGTGTCCGTCCATCCCTGTGTGTCCGTCCATCCCTGTGTGTCCGTCCATCCATCCCTGTGTGTCCATCCATCCATCCATCCCTGTGTGTGTGTGTCTCCATCCATCCATCCATCCATCCCTGTGTGTGTGTGTCTCCATCCATCCATCCATCCATCCCTGTGTGTGTGTGTCTCCATCCATCCATCCATCCATCCCTGTGTGTGTCTCCATCCATGTGTGTGTGTGTGTGTGTGTGTGTGTGTGTGTGTGTGTGTGTGTGTGTGTGTGTGTGTCCAGCCTACCTTTGTCCCGAGCCTCCGTCCCGTGCCTTGCCTCCTTGCCTCCGTCCCGTGCCGTGCCTTGCCTCCTTGCATCCGTCCCGTGTCGTGCCTTGCCTTGCCCCCGTCCCGTCCCGTCCCGTGCCGTGCCGTGCCTTGCCTTGCCTCCGTCCCGTGCCCTCTTCGTCGGCGGCCATTGTAAAGTTCAAAAGCTGCGCCGCCGCCTTCGCCTGTGATAGGCGGAACACTGAATTTCCCAGCAGCCTGTGTTCCGCCTATCACAGACGTCGTATCATCCTCGTCCGTAGTACGAGGATGATACGATGTCCGTGATAGGCGGAACACAGGCTGCTGGGAAATTCAGTGTTCCGCCTATCACAGGCGAAGGCGGAGCCGGAGGCGCGGCTTTTGAATAGAATGGCCGCTGTCTGTCTGCTCGACACGCTGATCGAGCGGGCAGACAGCGATGACTCGAGTATAAGCCGAGGGGGGCACTTTCAGCCTCAAAAAAGAGGCTGAAAATCTCGGCTTATACTCGAGTATATACGGTAATAACATGCAGGAGAACAATAGTTAATGGGTGAATAGAAAGAAGAGGTTACTAGGGGCTGATTAGAGTAAACTAAGGATTAATAAAGGGAAAAGGAACATATTTTATTTTAAAAAATCTTTTTTTTTCTTACTTGTCAGATTATTTTGAGGCTTCATGTATATGGATAGTTTGGCCAATAAGCATCAAATCCTTGTGTTCTTGGGCACCCAGGATGCACAGGTGCAGCATCCAGCCCCATTGCCAGCAGCCTGTTAAAATCTATGAAAGACTGAAGTACATGCTGCATTTAGGGCCATATGTGTTCAGGAACATACGCCCCGAACACAGGAATTATGCCATTGGTGCAGTATATGGTCAAGGTCAGTTGGCTGCAACGTTTGGGTAGAGTATAAAAGAAAAAGTATACTTAAAACCCACCAAGGCTTACAAATTCTTCAGAGATGGTCATGCACTCACTGCCTTCTGGGCATTCTTTTTCTTCATGTTTACAGATCTCGGAATTGGTGGCATCGCAAGTATAGCACGTGTTCTTATGAGCTAGAACTGTAGAAAATGTATAAAGGGTTAATATTAGGGCTGTTACTGATTAAAATTTTCACGTTCGATTAATCAATCTTTTTTGATCGATTAATCGATTAATTTTGATTAATTATAACGCACATACAGATCCAACTACTTTTAGCTGATCTCCTTGCATTGCAACTTGGCATTAGTCAGTGGTAAATGTGGTATACACTATATACAATCACCCGACACTATTTAGTTTCCACAATCCATGACTTAACTTCACAGTTCACACAAATACGTTTTAAATTCAAACTGTAGCACTAACGTAAGTCATTTATTTTATTAAGAAAAACGTAGAAAGTTAGTTTAACTTTAATTTTAAAACGTATCTAGTATATTGACTGTCAGTCACTTTATAGTAGGTATCACTTTAGCCAGTCACGCAGACATACCAGAGTGTTTACATTTTGTTTGTTTTTTTACAACAATGTTAAAAACGGAGGTTATCAAATTTGCCTACACTTAGCTCACTGAATGATCCCAGTTAACCACATCCATATTTACCATCGCTGTCCAGGCTGTTCGGTGACGTCACGGACATCAACGTCACTGGACTCCTCCACCCCTTCCCTTCGTTAGCAGATGGAGGCCCTTGGAGAAGGGAAGAGGAATCATGTGATGTTGATGTCCGTGACGTCACCGAATCTCCGACCGAACCCCCTGAAGACCCGGAAGCCGGCGGAGAGGTGAGTACCGATCAAAAGAATTTTGATCGATCAAAAAAATGAATGATTAATCGGGGAATTAATCTTTAATTTTCCCAGCCCTAGTTAATATTGCTATTTTATAGGTGTGTATAACTATCGTCACATGGATACATTAGACCTATAGAGAAAAAAATTCTTGCATTCAATCACTTTGAAGTTGAACTTCAGCAATATAAAAAATAAAAACATTAAATAAATAGCCAATTAAAAACCAAAACAACAAATTCTGTATTTGCTGCAATATTCACTTTCAGTCAAAAGCTTTTGCCTGCGGTACTTTTTTTTGCTGCTAGATGTCCTCAGTCTGATTGCCAGCATCATTCAACCCACTTCCTCTGATCCCAGTTGTTTTGTGGACACTGGCTGCAGGGACCTTTTCTGCCCACATTTTCCCTATTATTTGTTATTGCTATAGAGTAACAGTTTTCTTGGATTTGCCCAAAGACTATTCTTTGTTTTGTTTAATTCTGAAATATACATGTTAATTGAAAGAGCTGGCCACATTGGCCTCCGGACAGTCTGCTACTGAGATCGCCTGCTATTCCCTGTTTAATAAGCTTCAGCCTTGTTGCCGGACAGTCTGGTCACCTGGGTTGCCTTAAGTGCTACGTTAATTAACATGTTAATTATATCATTGTCATCTAAGTTGTTGCGGGGGTGGGGGGGGGGGGGGGTTGCCATGAGTCAGCCTTACCTTGTTATCTAACCCCTTGTGTTAAAAAGTATTTAAAAAGCCTGTATCCTGCCTAATCAGTCAAAACTCATACAAGCTATTGCCGGCTAGCCTTGTAGTCAATGCAGCTATAATATCTGATCTCTCTTATGGTCAGACTGGAGGATTACTGATGGAAGCACTCAAGTGGAGTGTGGGATAAGATCCGTCACACCAGTCATTCTGGACCCCCCCTCCATCCTGTGACTGGACAGTGAAAAGGAAAGCAGCATGGTAATGGACTTGTCAGCATATCAACTGATTGGCTCTTTATGCTACTTCTTCTTCCCACACTATAACTCCTGTTTTGCAGTTATGCATGGTCCCACAATGTAAAATTGGCATTTGGTAAATAAAAAATAAAGCTAAAAATGAAACTATCCACTGCGGATTACTTTGAAGAGAATGGTAGGTTTGTGTGTGTAAAAGAAGCTTTAGCAATAAAACAACATTTGTGTGCATATATTAAACTTGCAACTAGGTCAGGGATGGTTGATGTTAATATTGATTAGGATATTTGAAGGTCTGTACTCTTTCCCAGACCTGAAATAACTTGAAGTGACTTTTGTGTCTTGATATGTAATTTCTTTGTGATTGAGGGGGACCTTAGCCGGTGAGAACTAGTGGCAATAACAAAAAGGTCTTTGAATATAAGGGTATTCAAAGTCCTTTTTGACACAATCTTGTTTAGTTAACAACATATGAACTATAAAGTTATGGTTTTGAAAATATTATATATTAAAAAAACATTATTTGTCCCAAAAAGTTGGTTGGTAGACCATTAGACTGATCCAATTATAACGAACCTTCTGAGTCACTGTCCTGAGTTTTGATTTGAATTGCTACATTCCAACTGTAGGTCAAAAAATATAAAAATAATTGAACTCAAGTGATGCTAAATAAACAAATAAATAATAATAAGAAATATATATATATGTGTATGTGTGTGTGTGTATGTTACCAAAATATATTTATTGTTATAAGAGAATACTTACTGATTGGTAGCTTGAATAATAAAATAAGGAAGACACGGATAATAGCAGAATTCATTTTTTCTTGGGTTGTCAGTTGCTTGGCGATGTTGGGCTTTGGATGCTTCTCAATTTGTTGAAGTCCCCCACAGCTTCTGATATTTATGCATTCTTTTACAGCTTTGCTATATTGACACAGTACAATAATATCAATATACAATACTCTGTGTATGGATAAATATTTTCAATTAGACAAACCCCTGTACAAAACACTAAATGTAAAGGTTATGTTGACCTAGTTCAACAGCAATACCTCCTGATTTGGCAAGCAAGATACTTAGTTGAAAAATAATTGGCCCAGATTTGTTTGATAAGCCCTAAAGCTGTACGGATGTTTTTTTTCTGTATGGACAGGTAGTCACGCAGCCTGTATAGACCATACCAACTGGATCCAAGACAAATACTAGTAACACAAACCGATTTCCATTATACAGTGAAGGACTTATGCATCATTCTGTAGACCAAGTCCCTTGTTTGAAAAAGGAAAAACACATTTAACCACTTTCAGACCAGACCAATTTGCTGGTCAAAGACCAGACCACTTTTTGCGATTCGGCACTGCATCGCTTTAACTGACAATTGCGTGGTCATGCGACGTGGCTCCCAAACAAAATTGACGTCCTTTTTTCCCCACAAATAGAGCTTTCTTTTGGTGGTATTTGATCACCCCTGTGGTTTTTATTTTTTGCGCTATAAACAAAAATAGAGCGACAATTTTGAAAAAAACGCATTATTTTTTACTTTTTGTTATAATAAATATCCTTCAAAAATATATAAAAAAACATTTTTTTCCCTCAGTTTAGGCCGATGCGTATTCTTCTACATATTTTTGGTAAAAAAAATCGCAATAAGCGATTATTGATTGGTTTGCGCAAAAGTTATAGCGTTTACAAAATAGGGATAGTTTTATAGCATTTTTATTAATAATTTTTTATTATTTTTTTTTTGCTAGTAATGGTGGCGATCAGCGATTTTTATTGTGACTGCGACATTTTGGGGGAACCATCGGACATTTTTGACACATTTTTGGGACCATTGTCATTTATACAGTAATCACTGCTATATAAATGCAGTGATTCCTGTGTAAATGACACTGGCAGTGAAGGGGTTAACCAGTGGGTGGCAGTGTAGGGGTTAAGTGTTCCTAGGGGTGTGTTACTAACTGTGGGGGGGTTGGGCTTTCATTTAGTGAACACTGATCTCTGCTCCAATCACATGGAGCAGAGATCAGCGTCACTAGTTGCTAGGCAGAATGGAGAAATTCTGTTTACTCTGCATTTCCTCCATTCGGCCGCTCCGTGAGACGATCGCGGGGATGCCCGCGGCGATCGAGTCCGCGGGTCCCGCGACCGGACTCACGGGGGTCCCGACCAGCGCGGGAGCGCGCCGCCGGCGGTGCGCTCCCGATGGCAGGGCGGCATTGAATATTGGACGTACCTGTACGCCAATATGCCTGCCCGTGCCATTCTGTCGACGTACATCGTCGTGCGCTGGTCGGGAAGTGGTTAAATGAAGCAGAAACACGCAAGTTCATTCCCTTTCTTAGATTAAAACCTCAAGGAATATTTAAAGCATTGTGTTGGTCCTACTATACCAAGTTCCTCATATGGCCTATTAGAGTATGGCTTTTAAATACTGACTTTAAGATAAAAAATAACAAATCAAGATCAAAGAAGAAGTATTACTACATACTAAAAAATGCCTTTTGAATCCCCCAGAGAATCAATGCTTGGGCACTTGGTCCTTCTCTGATTTGGAGCCCATCGCTAGGCTAGTGTGGTCAACAGCTTCCCAACGACCACCAGTATCCAACCATGTTAATAGGTGGATGGATAACTAATGTGGGCTGAAGGACAGTTGTTATTTTCGGCAGCAGGTGCCCACTGGAGACAAGTGCCACCAGTAAAGCAGAGGGTAGGGTCAGCTCCATTCATTACACAAATATTGGTAAAAGATCTTTCAGCACTGTTGAGGCTGTGTGATCTATCTGCTGGTGCTGTGTTTGTTGATAAGCAGCTGGCAGATAGATAACAAAGCCTGGACAGTGCTGAATGTTCATTAACAAAGATAAAAGATCATGCAGTGCTGCTGGGCTGTGTGAAGGGTTGTGCAGGTACATACGTGTACTTGTACAGAATGGCAAGGAACCTTCGTTTTCAGTTGCAGAGTCCATGTCCAGAGTAGTCCTGCAAGTGGTGAGATTGCTGGAGTTGTGGGAGGGTTTCAAGGCCACTGGGAGAGAATGGAGCAGTTGGAAGCAGAAGCTGCTGATCAGAGCATGGGCAGATGGGAGCATCTGTCTCCATCCAGTCATACAGCTATGCAGAGCTAAATGATCTTTTACTTTTGTGAATGAGTAATCAGCCTTGACAGGGCTGTGTGGTCTATCTATTGGCAGATCTGTCACACAGCCCCACCTGTGCTGACTACTCATTCACAAAAGTAAAAGATCATTCAGTGCTGTTGTTGTCCAGCCTATGTGATCTATCTGCAGTTAATTATTAAAATACACAGCACCTGCAGATAGATCACATAGCTCCAACAGTGCTGAATTAAATTTTACCAGTGCTTTCATTGCAAATGATGTCAGCGCTAATAGGATAAGCTAGCACAAAAGTAATTTTTTTTAGAGAGAGTGAGTGGTAGCGATAGCATTGGTTGTACCTTCCCAATGGGAACACCCACAAATTGGGGTTCAGACTAGGGTGCAGCTACACCAATCAAAGACAGGAATAGAATGTGGCTTTTAATGTGTGTTATATGCACTTGGTTCCCTGGGGGATTCAGCTATAAATTTTCATGTTGTGTTGCTGGTCCTTCTGTAAGTGAAGTCATTTATATCCCCTTTGTCAATAATTATTTGTTAAAAAATGTTCTCTCTGAAAACCATGTAAACTTGTAAAAACAAAAAAAGACTGAGCATATTGATAGAAGAAGAGAGCAGAGTGACAAAAAGAATAGCTCAAAAGCAAAGGTACAGTGTGATATGTCCCTTATGCTTATGCCTTATAGTTCAGTAGAAAATGTCCATCCTCGGATGACTCCCACCACTGTATTGTTCCAATACATCCAGGGTTAATACAACTAGGGGGCTTTTCCAGGCTCTTATCAATAGGGCCTAACTATGCCCGCCTTTTCTGTTCAGCTCCAACATTCATAGAAGCTATTACTACAGCTTCAATGGATGAAACACCATCTATGAACGTAGGAGACAGACCTATCAATCATCCATCCATCCTTCATTCAGAGATCATGCGCTTCTAACAGCCCCTTTGTTCTATTAACCCTCCCCACACCAGAAGATTGTGGCAATGGGGAAGAGGGTGGAGGTATTGGAGAATAGAAGATTTCTAATGAACTACAAGACAGAATCACACAGGACACCACACATTAAGCAATGTTCCTTGCGTTTTAGTTTTTTTTGTTTTTTGTAGACTTTGTAAACTTAGGCTGTAATATATTATTTCCATTTATATCAAAAACACATCAAAAGAAAGAAAAAAAACACAAATAAAAATAACACTGTATAAAGTAAACTAACCTATCCTTAATACAAGATTATGGGGATTTTTTCAAGCAAATTTTGTGTTTTAATGACAGAAATTGAGTTAATCTAAGCTAAATTTTGCTAATAGTGAAGTTGGTAATTTTGCAACAAAATACATTTCTACCAAATCAGTTGGCTCATCTTTGGTTACAATATTTTATAAATATGTATTTATAATTCAGATTTAATAGAATTCATGACATCCAAGATTCTAACTGTTTATTCAATTGTACATTAGCATTTTGTATAAACCCGCTGCTGAAGAAAAGCACCCCCACAACATGATGCTGCCACCACCATGTTTCACGGTGGGGATGGTGTGTTCAGGGTGATGTGTAGTGTTAGTTTCTGCCACACATAGCATTTTGCTTTTAGGCCAAAATGTTAAATTTTGGACTCATCTGACCAGAGCACCTTCTTCCACATGTTTGCTGTGTCCCCCACATGACTTCTCACAAACTGCAAATGGGACTTCTTATAGCTTTCTTTCAACAATGTCTTTCTTCTTGCCACTCCTCCATAAAGGTCAGATTTGTGGAGGACACAGCTAATAGTTGTCCTGTGGACAGATTCTCCCACCTGAGCCGTGGATCTCTGCAGCTCCTCCACAGTTACTTCTGCTTCTTTGATGAACGCTCTCCTTGCCCGGCCTGTCAGTTTAGGTGGACGGCCATGTCTTGGTAGGTTTGCAGTTATGCCATACTCTTTCCATTTTCGGATGATGGATTGAACAGTGCTCCATGAGATTTTCAAAACTTGGAATATTTTTTGATAAACTAACCTTGCTTTAAACTTCTCCACAACTTTATCCCTTACCTGTCTGATGTGTTCCTTGGCCTTTATGGTGCCGTTTGTTCACTAAGGTTCCCCAACAAACCTATGAGGGCTTCACAGAACAGCTTTATACTGAGATTAAATTGCACACAGGTGGACTCTATTTACTAATTAGGTGGCTTCTGAAGGCAATTAGTTCCACTAGATTTTAGTTAGAGGTATCAGAGTAAAGGGGGCTGAATACAAAAAAAAGCCACACTTTTCAGATATTTATTTGAAAACTATTTTGAAAACCTTTTATCATTTTCCTTCCACTTCACAATTATGTGCCACTTTGTGTTGGTCTATTACATAAAATCCCAATAAAATACACATTTTTGGTTGTATGTACATGACACAATGTGGAAATTTTCAAGGGGTATGAATACTTTTTCAAGGCACTGTAATACTTATTGTTGTTCCTGGGCCTGTAACTGATTTCAATGTGACACAAAGCACTGTGGCTATTCTATTTTTATCAACTATTTTAACCATTTCTCGACCGCCACACGACGATGTACGTCGGCAGAATGGCACGAGCAGGCATATTGGCAGGCATATTGGCGTATATGTACGTCCAATTGTATTTGCCGCCCTGCCATCGTGTGTGCGCCTCCGGCGGCGTGCTCACATTCCGGTCAGGACCCCCGTGAGTCCGGTCGCAGGTCCCGCGGACTCGATCGCCGAAGGGATACCCACGATCGTCTCACGGGGAGGCTGAACGGGGAGATGCCAATGTAAACAGCATCTCCCCGTTCTGCCTAGCAACAAGTGACACTGATCTCTGCTCCATGTGATTGGTAGTAACATGCCCCTAGGAACACTTAACCCCTACACTGCCACCCCCTGGTTAACCCCTTCACTGCCAGTGTCATTTACACAGGAATCAGTGCATTTGTATAGCACTGATTGCCGTATAAATGACAATGGTCCCAAAAATGTGTCAAAAATGTTCGATGTGTCCGCCATAATGTCGCAGTCACAATAAAAATCGCTGATCACTGCCATTACTAGTAAAAAAAATAAAAATGCCATAAAACTATCCCCTATTTTGTAAATGCTATAAATTTTGCACAAACCAATCAATAATCGCTTATTGCGGTTTTTTTTACCAAAAATATGTAGAAGAATGTGCATCGGCGAGGGAAAAAAAATGTTTTTTTTATATATTTTTGGTGATAGTTATTATAACAAAAAGTAAAAAAGAATGCATTTTTTTTCCAAATTGTCGCTCTATTTTTGTTTATAACGCAAAAAATAAAAACCGAAGGGGTGATCAAATACCACCAAAAGAAAGCTCTATTTGTTGCGAAAAAAGGACGTAAATTTTGTTTGGGAGCTACGTCGCACGACCGCGCAATTGTCAGTTAAAGCGACGCAGTGCCGAATCGCAAAAAGTGGTCTGGTCTTAAGCCAGCAAAATGGTCCGGTCTGAAAGTGGTTAAGATAAAAGCCTAATACAGATATTCTATGGAATTATTGCAGGTTAACAGTGTGTTGGACTGTGCACACATGTATCACATAGGAATCAATTAACTCATTTTGTAATGGATAGAATTTACAATTAGGAAATTTGTTGCCATTTTTAATGCTTTTCATCATCTTCTAACCTCAGTATTCTGCCGCCAACAATGTAAGTCATTTACAAGTTTGGAGCAACAAAGCACTCAATACTGAAGTAGAATTTTAAATGCTTTCAGCCGATACAATCTTGTTTTTTTTCAGCACATGCAAACAATAATCATAATAAATAATAATAAACTGATGCCAAAATTGATCAATAGCATTGAATGAGTTAATCAATAATCAAATGGATTAAATATAGAGGAGCCGGTGCTCTTCATTCATGGTGGACTTCAATCCTTAAATTCAGTATATATTATCCAAATAATACAGTCCTTGAAAATATAAACATATATGTGCAGTCCTTCAATATGTGAACCACACATAAACCTTCTTTTTATGAATTCACACAACATTTCTTAGTAGGCTCTTTGTTCATAAACTAGAAACAATGTTAACTAAGGATGGCAGAGAGATGTGATTGGAAGCTTTCAGAATGGTCTTAAATGTGCCAAGGGTATGGCCAGCATTATAATGGCCACATACAAAGCTATTCAATTAAATTTAATTCAGTTTCATTTAATTCAATTTCTACCACTTTTGACCATTTATAATTTATCAGCCTTCTAACCTGTTGGCAAGGAGAAGCCAACACTTGTATACATACACAACCCCAGGGAAGCCAATCATTTTCTGCATGCACTTGTTAGCACTACGGGATCTGCACAAACAGCCCAGCAGGTTGACTTCTTAACATGCCATTGGAAATTCAGTTGTTTTCTTTTCTTTAGGGTATTATAAAGGACATGCACAAAAGCATATACACATGGAAAAAAAAACTGTATGTACATTAATAATATGATATTTTCCAAAAAGGTAATTCATTTTTTATTCATGCTTTTAAAAAGCAGTATTATAGTTATCAGTAGGGATGGGCCGAACACCCCCTGGTTCACACCAGCACATGCGAACAGGCAAAAAATGTGTGCGAACATCCGAACCCTATTAAAGTCTATGGGACACGAACATGAAAACTCAAAAGTGCTCATTTTAAAGGCTTATATGCAAGTTATTGCCATAAAAAATGTATGGAGACCCGGGTACTGCCCCACGGGACATGTATCAATGCAAAAAAAAGTTTTTAAAACAACCATTTTTTTCAGGAGCAGTGATTTAATAATGCTTAAAGTGAAACAATAAAAATGAAATGATACTTTAAATATCGTGCCTGGGGGGTCCCCTTAGTCTGCCTGTAAAGTGGCACATCTGTGTGATGTGTATCACAGTGCCGCAGCAAAAGGACATTTCTAAAGGAAAAAAAATCATTTAAATTGCTCACGGCTGTAATGTATTGCCGGCTCCTGGTAATATAGATAAAAATCAAGGGAAAAAATTTGTGTGGGTTCCCTCCCAGTCCATACCAGGCCCTTTGGGTCTGGTATGGCTTTTAAGGGGAACTCATCCCGACAACCCTGGCCATTGGTTGTTGGGTTCTGCAGGTGGGGGGCTTATCAGAATCTGGAAGTCCCCTTTAACAACGGGCCCCAGATCCCGGCCCCCCCTATGTGAATGTGTATCGGGTATATTATACCCCTACACATTCACCAAAAAAGGTGTCAAAAAGTAAAAAACCACAAAAGACAGTTTTTGACAATTTGTTTATTTTAAAAAACAAGTATCCAGCAATTTATATACATCGTCAATCATGCCACCCGACGGACCAAAAAATAAATAAAAAATTTAAATACTCTTCCCCCACGGGAGGCCTCCCCGTAACTGGTGTCTTTTCCCTGTGACAGCTGTTATATAGGCAAGGATGTCAATTGGGGCGGGGTCACTCAGTTATGTTACCGGGTGGCCCCACCCTTGCCTATATAATAGCTGTCACAGCCAAGAGACAGCAGTCAGCAGGAAGCCTCCCATCAAGCTTTTTTTTTTCTATTTTTCAAGTCCATCGGGCGGCGTGATTGTAACATCTGACAAAAAATCTAAAAACACTGAAGCAGCAGATGATATTTAATATTTGTATATTAATCAAACATACTTGGGAGTCCAAAGGTGAAAAAAAATGTATTTATAAGAATTATTAATAAATATTGCACAGTCCAAAAAACATTCCTAAATCTTCACTATATATATTATAGGCAAGAAAGTACGTATATTGATTGTTCACTATTATAGATTTGGAATGAGACATTGATCTCAGGCACGCATAGTATAAAGGTTTTTTTTTTTTCTCACTTTTCATTACATCTTATCAGCATCTTCATAACCCCTTTCCTTTGGCGGAGAGGAAATTACAATTAATTCAGGGGGTTGAAACACCTTGAAAGGTTTAGTCACGATTATCACTTTTTTCACTTAATAGGAAAAATATAAAAGGAACATAACATATTTAGCTTGGAAAGTATCTCTGGTTTCTGACTTAAAGGTATAGCGCCAAATCTACCTAACTTTTATTTTTCATTCCTAAATCTTGCTGACGAAAGCTTCAATCACTGTGCTCCTGGTCTTAAAGGTGCCTCAGATACTCCTCATATAAGTGCTCCACCACAAAGTGTACAAAATGCATGTTTACCAATAGGGATGAGCCGAACACCCCCCGGTTCGGTTCGTACCAGAACTTTCGAACGGACCCCACGTTCGTTACGAACGTTAGAACCCCATTGAAGTCTATGGGACTCGAACGTTCGAAATGGAAAGTGCTAATTTTAACGGCTAATATGCAAGATACTGTCCTAAAAAGGGTTTGGGGACCTGCCTCCTGCCCCAGGGGACATGGGTCAATGCCTAAAATGGCCGTTTTGGCGGGAGCACTGATTTTACTGACAATGAAAGTGAAAAAAAAAGTGAAATATTCCTTTAAATATGGTGCCTGGGGGGTGTCTGTAGTATGCCTGTGAAGTGCCACGTGTTTCCCGTGTTTAGAACAGTCCCTGCACAAAATGACATTAAACGGAAATAACACCATTTAAAACTGCTTGCGGTTTTAATGTTATATCTGGTTCCTGCAATATGGTTGAAAATCATTGAGAAAAATGGCATGGGTAGCCCTCCCTGCCCATTACCAGCCTATTTGGGTCTTGTACGCATATTAAGGGGAACCCTGTACCCATATTAAAAAAAGGAAATGCGTGTGGCCCCCAGGCCCTATATACTCAGAACAGCAGTATACAGGCGGTGCAAACAAGACAGGGACTGTGTAGGTTTGTTGTGTTAAGTTGAATCTGTTTGTAATTTTCAACTGGTACATTTTTAAAGTGTAGCTCCAGTCAAAAAAACTATTTTTAAGCTTTTTGGAAAACATAGGGAAGGGTTATCACCCCTGTATAATTTGTTTTGTCGTCCATCTTTTTTCATCTCACTTGCTGCTGTCTCCTTGCGTTTGCAAGTAGGAGATGTTTGTAAGTTGGATGTTTGAAAGTAGGGGCCTGCCCTATATGCTCTGCAGAAATGGCGGAACAAGGTGTTGGTTTTGCCACAACATTGTAAGCCCTGAAAGTGACTCTTGGTGGGCGCTGGAGCGCCCTGCTGTGAACGATTATATCAAGAATTGTAATTACATGCCATTGTTGAACAGTGGTAGAAAAATTGACCTTTGGTGGTTGTGGTGCTGGTGCCACAACACTATAAGTCCTCACCGTTACACTGGGTGGGCACAGGAAGGGGCCCTCCTGTGAAATATTATATCAAGAATTGTAATTACATGTCCCTGTTAAACAGGGGCAGAAAAATTTGGCCTTAGGCACTGCTGCTGGTGCCACCACACTGCAACTTCTTCCATATACTCTAGTTTTTTTGCTGGAATTAGCCCTGCTGCAAAGCATTGCATCAAAAATTGTACTTAAACGCCCCTGTTAAACAGGGGCAGAAAAATTGGGCCTTAGGCTGAGGTGAATATCGCGGTGTATACTGCGGTCAGGGCACGCAGACAATAACCAGAGAACAGCAGAGATAAAGGGGTATATACAGATGTATACTGTGCTGTGCTGGAGGCACACACAACTTCCAATAACTCCTGCAGATGGCAATTGGGCTCAAATAGAGAACAGCTATGTAGGTGGATTATAGCGGTATGTACTGGGTACAGAGCACGCAGACAGCACGCACTATCTCCTAACACTACTGACTGCAAGCTCTATTATTAAAGATAGATCACTAGCTATATAGGTGAGGTGAATATAGTGGTGTATACTGCGGTCAGGGCACAGACAATAACCACTACACAAGAGCAAGATAGGAAATCAGCCAAAAAATCGGCCTTATATAGTGTGGGGCATGCACTACACAGCCTGAGCTATGATTGGCCACAGGCATCCTGCCAGTGGCCAATCATGGCTCTCCTCGCTGCTGGCGCTGCGATTGGCCAAGCATGCGGGGTCACAGTGCATGCTTGGCCAATCATGAGCCAGCAATGCACTGCGCCATCGCAGTGCATTGTGGGCCGTGAGCGCCACACAAATTTTGACGCGAACGGACCAAGAGTTCGGATTTCGCCGAACGGACGAACAGCCAATGTTCGAGTCGAACGTACGTTCGACTCGAACACGAAGCTCATCCCTATTTACCAACATCATCTATGATATGCGCCTTCGGTGTCATAGGGTACCACCCTTTTTACACCTTGTTTTCACAATGTCCAGGGCCGTCTTTAATATTGATTGGACCCAGGGCAAAAATTTTCTTGGGGCCCCCCATGCAATTTCACTCTCCACCTTCTCTGAGACATAAAATAAATAGCAGCTAGACTTAAAATCAGTTTAGTGTATCAGATCAGGCAGCAATTGCGATTGGTTGCCGGAGGTTACAGCATATCATTACCGCTTACTGACTGGTTGCTAGAGGTTACAGCACACATTAAGGCTCACTGATTAGTTGCTAGAGGTTACAGCACATGATTTCTGTTTTTTGATTGGCTGCTAGAGATTACTGTACAGTAATACTGCTCACCGGTTGCTATAGGTTACAGCACATATTCTCCTCCCTGCAGGGGGGCATGATATACATATGAATACTGCCTTTATTTACATATCAATGCAGCTGGCCTCAGCTATTTACATATGCACGTCGCTGTTACTTACATATGAATGCTGGTAATGTACATGTAAACACAGGGTCTGCAGGTGAGTCATCTGTACACAACAATAGGGCAGAGCTGGGCAGCATTAGTAGCAGCACTTCAAACTAAGATATCAGGACACAGGAAGGGACTAAAACTTCAATGGGCGAGGGAATTTAAACTGGGATAGTTGGCAAGTATGAGGCAGCTGCTTTGGGCCCCACAACAATGACAGGGCCCAGGGCAGCTGCCCCTTTTGCCCTGCCTTAAAGACGGCCCTGACAATGTCCCACCTTAAGAATGGTATATGGGAAACCACCACCAGCTGATCTCCTCAAACATCAATAAACAAGACTCAGGGAGAGATAATAATCCAGGATAGTGTGATACCGTTTTATTAGACATCAAAACAAGGATTAAAAATATAAATTTTCCACTCACATTTCAAGGTGCTATAGTCAGCACCAACACAACCAGCTTGTTCTATTGTCCGGAACACTGCCTGGTCCGAGCCAGCGTCCGTGCCAAATGGCCGAATGTTCAAACCAGATTAAAACTCGTAAATTACGTCACGTATGGCGGATGTGCAGCCTCCATTTCGCTTGTCAGCATCATCAGGAAGCTCACGTGAGCCGCGTGCAGGACAATCCAATAGGCTGGTTTGGTCAATGTTTGGTCTTGCTGCACACCTTTATGGAGGACACATAATTTTAGCTGTGCTGTCTAAAGCCAGCCCATACTCATATTACTACTCAATGTGAGGTCTGCCATTCCATAATGGGTCCATAGGTGCAGGACCCTGTTTGCCAAGCCTCAGTGTCCCCTAGTGTCTCCAGGTTGCGTGTAGCACCTTTTGGATGCTCTTCTTTACGGTTGGGTCTTCTATCCAGTACAACATACGTTACCTCCAAAGTTGGGCGGAAAGGCAGAGAGTTCTGTTTTTAAACCTAACATGGAATGTTCTTTGATACACCAATGAACGACTACAAGGTTACCTCTTATACCCCTGATGAAGGAGCCACATAGCCTCTGAAACACATCGAGTAGAGCATACCAGATTGTATCATTATCTTGCTGTTTCAGCTGGTGTATTTACAGTTGTTAATATCATGTATATTTCATGTTTTCTGTCTTTTACTGATGATTCATAATAAAGATCTTTTTTTTTTTATCAATTTATCTGTTATGTGTTCGAAGTTCCTATAAAGTCCCACAACTATGTCTATATTCGTATTTAGGGATGTGACACACTCTGGACTCTAATCACCTATACCCTATGTTCTGGAAGTTGTTACACAGAGATTGTGGACATTTGCTGGAATTTGAGTATGTGTGGATGAGCACTGGTAACTACTTACCGATTGTTATTTATCTAATATTCACATAATTGTGAGTGTCATATAAGAACACACTAAACGCAGAAAGTTTTTTTTTTTAATACAAAAATAATAACTGAGCTTCTGACCCTACAAGGTAACTGACCAATCAGAGTAAATGAGAAAAAACTATTTAAAACGCGATTTACTAACCTCCCGTGGTGCTTGTAACCATATTAGGGCAACAAAAACAGCTAAATGCTGTCCATGATACTTTTTTATTTGCACTGACATTCAGGACAAGTGGTGTTCCCTACTTGATCAAAGAAGCACTGCTGGCCCCAAAAGCTTGTCCTGAAAATTTTTAATTCCTTATAAATCTCTTGTACAAATCTTTTTTCCTGAGGACAGAAGACAAGTGAAATCCTCAGATCCTCAAACATGGTAATGACAAGTGGTAAATCACTGAATCAAATGACACACATTCCATTATTTTCTGGAGGTTCCCTTAAAAGCACCAAAATACATCCTTTTTCCATTGGTAAGTATAATATTGCTTTTTGACAGAATGAATGAGAAATACAATTTCAGGAAAGATTATATTGTTTAAGTGCGTATTTTTGCATGTGTATATGTTTTTGTGTATGCCTCGTACAAAGCCCTGAAAAACCAGCAAAATTTCAAATAGCATGTTACGAAGTCAGCCTGGTAGGCTATTTGTGCGTCCGGGCCCTGTGGCCTTAAAAAAACAAAAAACAAATCTTGGTATTTATTCAAAGCAGATCACAGCCAATTTCATGGGGAAGATTGTGGTTATTCCCTGTTGTGTGGCTCTGTGTGCCAAATAAATAAATATGTTCTCATAAGGGCACAATGTCTTCTGGCATAAATAGCCTGGCGAATTGGCTCCTTATACCCAATCCCAACAGGTGCATGCGGGAAAAATTTCTTGGGGTTGTGTATGTAACCAAGTGTTGGCTTTTCACTGCCAACAGAAAGAGAGGGACAAAGCAAAAAAAAAAAAGGTCAAGACCAGGGCAAGTTTAAGGAGGACAACAATTTAGTTCATCTTATGCCACGTACACACGACCGAATTGTCTGGCGGATTTAGTCCGCCGGACTGCATTACGCTGGACAATTCGATCGTGTGTGGGCTCCAGCAGACTTTTTCATCGTAAAGACTTGGCTTTCAGTAGACAATCCGTTTGTCAGTGTGCTAGTCCGGCGGACTAAGAATGATGCATGCTCTGAAGCAAGTACGAGAATGAAGCTATTGGCTACTGGCTATTGAACTTCCTTTTTCTTGTCCCGTCGTACGTGCTGTACGTCATCGAGTTAGAAATCGCCGGACTTTCGGAGTGTCCGTGTGTGGCCAAGTCCATTCGTTAGAAAGTCCGACGGATTGTTTGCCGGATTGTTTGCCAGACTAAGTCTGCCGGACAATTCGGTCGTGTGTACACGGCATTACAATGTATGATAAAGCTGTTGGTGGGAGATAACATCTTTTGCTAATTTTTGGGATCAAAAGCTAATTAGAAATGATCAAAATTGTTAGAAATTTAATTAATATAACTTTGTGTTTGACCACCATTTGTGTTAATTCTAAAAAGCTTTAATTACAGCTCTCTGCCATTCTTATGCCATGCATACACGATAGGATTTTCCGACAACAAATGTTGGATGTGAGCTTGTTGTCGGAAAGTCAGACCGCGTGTATGCTCCATAGAACATTTGTTGTCGGAATTTCCACCAACAAATGTTTGAGAGCAGGTTCTCAAATTTTCCAACAACAACACTTGTTGGAAATTCCGAGCATATGTACATAAGTCCGATGCACAAAAGTCCACGCATGCTCGGGAATCAAGCAGAAGATCCACACTGGCTATTGAACTTCATTTTTCTTGGCTCGTCGTACGTGTTGTACGTCACCGCGTTCTTGACATTCAGAACTTCTGATAACATTTGTGTGACCGTGTGTATGCAAGACAAGTTTGAACCAACATTCATCGGAAAAAAATAATCCACGGTTTTGTTGTCGGAAAATCCTAACGTGTGTACAGGGCATAAGTTAAATTTTTTTCTAGTTTAGGAGCAAGAAGTGTATCAAAAATGTGGTGCGAATTGATAAAAACCAAGATTCAGCCAACTGAAAAGCCTGTAAAATTCTACGTCAGTATCAAGTGATTTGTTACTCTAAACTGGGAAATGATTGACATTGTTGGTGGCAGAATACTGAGGTTGGAAGGTGATGGAATGCTTCCAAAATTTCCACAAATCCCTTACTGTTTATCCAATATAAATGCTATTCATTACAAAATGAGTTCATTGATTTCGACATGATACATGTGTGTACAGTCCCACACACTGTTATCCTGCAATAATTCCATAGAATAATATATTTTTCAAGCCCCTCTTTTATCTCAAAATAGTGGCAGAAAATAGAATGGCCACAGTTCTTAGTGCCATAATGAAATCTGTTATAGGTTCAGGCAAAAATGATGATATTATATTCTGTTGAAGTCTATTCCTAGTGCATTGAGAAAGCGTGACACTGACAGAGGTACATTGCTGACTTAAAGAGCACCTATCTATAACATGGAGTTGTACTGAGTTTCTGGCTGAATTATAGTGATTCAAGTAGACATATGCTATCGGTGAAGTGTAAGTTGGGAAAGCAAATGATCTGGCTACAGAACTAGACAGGAGACATCTCATGTAGGACACACACAGTAAGATACAGGATCCTGAGGAGAATTACAGAAGTGCAAACCTGGTTGGGTTGTTGCTGATGGTGGATAGGGGACAAAGTCACCCAAAGTCAATGAGGAGCAGCCCACCTCCATATAACATGCAACGAGTGACCTAGGCCCCCATGTCACATGGGCCTCAGGTGTTTAGTAGACAATCTGAGCCCTATTCTTTAACCATGAAGGAGATGCAAGGGCCTGTGCATAAAGCCCCAGCCATTAGTGGGTCATTGATATGGTAACCAGCAGAATGGTAAGTGAAGGGTTTATAACTCGCCATTCATGCACACATTGAAGAAAGAGAGTTCTGCCTGAGCAGTGGACTGTATATGGGCAGAGCAGCAAAACCTTAGTCAATCATTTGTTATAACAGGCCTCTGGTGGAATGGTTGGCTCGGATTTCACATTTGCGACACTAGAATAGGTTTTGGAATCTGTTTGTATGGTCTACACAGGCTACGTGACTATCTGTCCTATGGAAAAACACCTTTACAGCTTAAGGCTTATCAAACAAATCACGAGCAATTATTTTTCAACTAAATATTTGTTAGCTAACTCTGGGAGTATCACTGTTGAACTAGGTACAAATTTATTGTCAACATAACTTTTACATTGAGTGTATTGTACAGGAAACTGGCTAATTGCAAATGTTTATGTGTACATATAGAATATTGCACTCTGAAATTACGTATTGTTCTGTAACAATATCCCGAAACCATAAAACATCATATAAATATCAGAAGCCGAAGAGAACTTGCACAATTGGAGAATCACCCAAAGCTCAACACCACCGAGCAGCTGAAACCCAACGAAAAATGAAGTCTATTATTTTCAGTGTTTTCCTTCTTTCTTTATTCCTGCTCCCACTCAGTAAGTATTCCCTTATAAAATCATATATTTTTAGCATTGTATATATTTTCTATTACTTATGTGTAGATATATCTATTTAGTATCACTTATTCTGTGGATTCAACACTTTTCATATTTTGACCCACAGCTAGAATGTAGCAAGTAAAACCAGAACTCCGGCTCTATAGTGGGAATTGACGTACTTGTACATCATTTTGTGCAAAAGATTGTGGGGGTGCACACGCGCTGATTGGCCAGAGGGGATGTCTGCCGGGAACCTGCTGACTGTTCCCCAGAGAGGCAGAACGGTGATCTGCCAATGTAAACAAGGCAGATCGTCGTTCTGACAGGGGAGAACATAGTGACCTTGCGTTCCTGCTAAGCAGGAATATGGATCTCTGTGTTCTCCCAGTCAGTCCATTCCCCACACAGTTTGAAAGCACCCTCTAGGGGCAAACTTTTTCCCTTGATCCCCCATGGTGTTAACCCCTTGCCTGCCTGTGTCATTAGTAGAGTAACACTGCATATTTTTAGCACTGATCGCTGTAATAATGTCACTGGTTCCCAAAAAAGTGTCAAAAATGGCAGTTAGGTGTCCGATTTGTCTGCCACAATGTCGCATTCCCACTAAAAATCGCCGCCATTACAAGTACAAAAATAAAAATATCCCATAGTTTGTAGACTTGATAACTTTTGCGCAAACCAATCAATATACACTTACTGGGATTTTTTTAGCCAAAAAATATGCATATTGACCTAAATTTATGAAGAAATTAGATTTTTTTTATTTTTTTGTTGGATATGTTTTATAGCAGAAAGTAAATTTTGTATATATATATATATATATATATATATATATATATATATATATATATAGATATATAGATATATATATATATATGTATATGTATATTTATGTATATGTGTGTATATGTATGTATATGTGTGTATATGTATATGTATATATATATATATATATATATATATATATACATATATATATATATATATTTTTTGGTATTTTTGTTTATAGTGCACAAAATAAAAACCACAGAGGTGATCAAATATCACCAAAAGAAAGATCTATTTGTGGAAAAACAAGGACATACATTTTTTTTGGGGTACAGTGTTCCATGTGGCAGTTAAAGCGACGCAGTGCCGTATTGCAAAATATGGCCTGCTCAGGAATCGTATTGCAATAGCCAGATGCATCATAAATGATATTCCTTTTAAAAATTCAAGACACTATACTGTACATACAGTAAATAAAACCACATTACAGTATACAAATATACACTCAATGAGAAATAACATTATTAACCTTTAATACATATGCTGCAGTTCTAGCTAATAAGAAAAAGTGCTATGCCTGCCATGGTGTTGATTCCGAAACCTGTAAACAAGAAGAAAAGGAATGTGAAGAAGGCAGTGATTGCATGACCATCTCTGAAGCATTTGGAAGCCTTGGTAAGTTTGAAATATTTATTCTCTCTCATACTTCATCCAAACTTTGCAACCTACCCACACTGACTGCGTCCTTCACCAATGACTGGTTGAAGTTCATACAGTAAATATTTCTGGAGATGAGGACTCTGGAGATGTAAATGGGGAATAGCCTGCGGCGGTTGGTGCTCAATTTTTTTTTTTGGGGGGGGGGGCAAAATATTTAGAAAAAAAATCATCAAACGCTGCAACTGTGCCCATCAAACGCTGCCACTGTGCCCATCAAACGCTGCCACTGTGCCCATCAAACGCTGCCACTGTGCCAAAAGCTACCACTGTGCCCATTAAACGCTGCCACTGTGCCCATCAAATGCTGCCACTGTGCCAAAAGCTACCACTGTGCCCATTAAACGCTGCCACTGTGCCCATCAAATGTAGCCACTGTGCCAAACGCTGCCACTGTGCCCATCAAACGCTGCCACTGTGCTATAAAACGCTGCCACTGTGCCCTCAAATTCTGCCACTGTGCCCATCAAACACTGCCACTGTGCCATAAAACACTGCCACTGGGCTCTCAAATTCTGCTACTGTGCCCTAAACTGCAACCACTGGCTCTAATCAGGTGCTTCAAAAACACCCCCGTGGCTGTCATTTAGGCACCCGAAAAGGGGCCAGGCACCTGAATAAGAGGTGGCAGCGGCGGCCATAGATAAATTCACGCAATGCATGAATCTTGCTATTGGTTATAGAGGGGGTGGCTGGAGAAAGGGGGTGCCACCCGTGCGCCCTTAATGCATGGGCCGCCACTGAGAATAGCTATAGTAGGCTCCAGCAGCAAAACATTGTAACAACCTAGCCTTACCTGAATCCTAAACAAACGCCCTTGACTTAACTTATCCCCTGGGTGACATCACATCCCCTGGGTGACATCACTGCCCTAATGAGGAAGCACTATATTGTATACTATGTCCTTTTTTGGGAACTATTGTCAATGGGGATTTTTTCCCAATGGCCATCTGCAATGTTACAAGCAGGATAACCATTGGATACCACTGGTTGGCTGTAGTTAGGCTAGTTGAGCTAGGTCTTAGTCATTGTGTGTGGTGGTTAGGGTGGACAGGTAATGGCGGCAAGGCCATTCTGAAGGAGGTGAGACAGATGGGATGTCTCATGATGAGGCGTTTAATCACTTTTGATGAAGATGGCAGGAATGACTGGTTTTACCACAAAAGTACACTTACTATTGCACTACTAATATTTGCGATGCACACTAGTAATTACGAGCTGCCATAAGTAATTGTGCTCAGGGTGGATAAACATCAATGACTTTATTTAAAAAAAAAAATAAACAATCCGATTTTATTACATTATTATCAAATTTATTTTAAAGCAGAACTTTTCAACTTTCCATCTATGAAATCTTCTGCCCTTGTTGTTTTAAAGAGGTTGTAAACCTTCGGGAAAAAAACCCCAAAAAAAACCCCTGCAAGACAAAGGCATAATGAGCTAGTATGTGTAGAAAATTAGTTATTACTGTATTAGTAACTATATTTCAATAATTCATATTAATAAGGAAAGTTCCAAGAAAATCCGTTCAGTTCTCGTGTAAAAACACCAACATTTATTTAATAATAAAAATAGCAAAATATTACAAAAAACTGTGTCAAAATGTAGAATATAAAATAGCATTGATAAGTTTCTTATTCTTAAAATGAATATTGTATAAATGTAACTTTGTGTGTGTGTATGAGAAGGTTTGTCAGCTTATCCTCGTGTCTGCCGGTGTGCAAGTCTGCCCTCATGAAACAGCCTGTCTGTATTTTACTACTCCTACAACTATACCCCCACCCTTTTCCCAATTAAGAATGGTTTAACAGTTTCTCTGAGCTCTGTTGTACCACAAGAAAAGCCTGCGAATTCTGAATGAGCAAATTCCCTCCCACCTCATCCAACAGGATGTTGAAATACAAAACCGTCTCTAATCAAAACATTTTATTGGGATGGCAAAACTGCCATGTATTAAAGCGGGAGTTCGGCTGTTTTTTTTTTTTAAAGTCAGCGGCTACAAATACTGCAGCTGCTGACTTTTAAAATAAGGACACTTACCCGCCCAGCGCGCCCGCGATGTCGGCACCCGAAGCCGATCTCTCCATCGTCTCTCGGGTGCTGCCGCCGCCATCTTGGGTATGGGAATCAGGAAGTGGAGCCTTGCGGCTTCACTTCACGGTTCCTTACTGCGCATGCGCGAATCACGCTGTGCAATAAGGATGGTCCCCGCTGTCCCTGGGATCCGTGTGTTTCCCAGCGGACAGCGGGGGACCCACAGGAAGTGACGTAAATATCCGCAGATTCTGCGGATATTTATGCCGGAGGTGGGTGCAAATACCTGTACTGTACAGGTATCTGTACCCCCCTCCCCCCTGAAAGGTGCCAATTGTGGCGCCGGAGGGGGGGTTCCGATGAGTGGAAGTTCCACTTTAGGGTGGAGCCCCGCTTTAACTTATACAATACAAGTTTCCTATCTTCTAAACCAAATACTACATATATCAGTAAATAGATTATACACATTTAAAATGCAATGTACGTAATGATAATCCTAATCAGGTAATACTGTAATATAAAGAAATAACTTGTATCATACTTAAACTCTGTGTCTTTGGACAATAATGTGACCTTATCTCTTACAATGGGGGAGGTGAATGGTCAACTCACTCTAAATTACAGCCATATGTGAAATGTACATAGAACTGCTTTTCCATGAAATGCATATGAAGCTTCAAAGAGACTTTTACATAAATATATGTATATATATATATATATATATGTATATATATATATATATATATATATATATATATATATATATATATATATATTCACTTTATCCATATGTAGAATATATAATGATATACATAAGCAAGTCAATCATTCTCAAAAGACCCAATCCATTTATAAATTTTAATATTCTAACAGTATGCATCACATACTAGCTCATTATGAAATACTTACCTCAGAACGATGCCCCAAATTGGTGCCGGCACTTTGAGTATACAGGGCGGACATCTTCCACCAGAGTTACTTCCGGGTTCGGGGCTCCAGGACTGTGATTGGTCCATAGCCGCGATGATGTCACTAAGATTTTTTTTCACAATGCAGAAGATTAACCCCTTATGCCCTGTACACATGGTCAGACATTCCGACCACAAAATCTGTCGGATTTTTTCCGACCACAAAATCTGTCGGATTTTTTCCAACGGATTTTGGCCGAAACGTGTGCTACATACACATGGTCAGATAAAGTTGTCGGAAAATGCGATAGTTCGGAAAGAGGTGATGTAATTCACGTACCTCGGGACTATAAAGAGGCCAGTAGCCAATAGCTTTTGTCTCGTAATTTAATCTGAGCATGCGTGACACTTTGTCCATCAGAATTCTCTACACGCGATAGGAAAAAGTCTGATAGGATTTTGTTGTCCGAAAATTTTAGAACCAGTTCTCATACTTTTTCCGTCGGAAATTCCGATGGCAAAAGTCCAATAGAGCCCACACACGATCGGATTTTCCGACAACATAATCCGATCTGACTTTTTCCATCAGAATTTACGACCGCGTGTACAGGGCATTAGGTTCCACAGTGAGTATAACAAGCAATGCTTTACTGCATATACAGACTGGTTTTATTGTTGTGGGTTTAGTAACACTTTAAAATCAAAAACAAGCATTTAATATATTGCAGCTTACCAGTCCTCTGATGTGGTGGCTGCATTCATTTCCTTTTTTCAGGCTCATTTCCTTTTATTTCTGCCCGTTATTTCTCAGCTGGTACAGGGAACACCTGTTGATGTGGCCAGAAATCCAGTGTCCTTGTCACTTTCAGTGTGAGCTAATAAGAAAACACAGTCTTTCTGAGGTCTTTACTCAAAATAAAGTAAGTTATTATCTTTGTCATACGCACAGGAAAAATTGCCCACGGGACTTTAACATGGCACAACCAACAAATAAGATTTATAAAAGAAATTTTATTAATACAAAAGACAAAAATGACATACATTTAAAATCATCTTAGAACATAATTGGCAAAAATAATCTATAAATAAATCACCATCATTGAATACATCAAAGCTGAACTTCATAGGATGAATACTATGTACTGATTCTCTACGCATTTCGTTAGATAAAGACTTCCTCAGGAGAGGTACATATGGATATATAAAAATAGAGACAAGGTTGTAAGGAGGGGGGAGATAAAAAAATAAATAAAAAAAAACACACACATGCCAGCTCATTTTGTGTATATTATTTGTATCAGTTAGGCTACATATACAGTAATAAATATGCCTCTTTTTTTTTTTATTTATCTGTTGCAAGAGTTAAAATACTTGGGAAGACCACTGCTCTCACACAGCCCTGACACTCCCCCTGGGCACTCCTCCAATCAGCAATGCTCTGGCTCCCTGTGCAGCAGTGTTGATTGGAGCAGTGTTGAAGGGGTGTGTTGGCCATGGGAGAGCTGCCTTGTGTGTTAGAGCAGCAATCCAACTCTTTTAATGCACTTACCAAAAAAAAAAAAATACTATACAATGCATATTAATTATTTTATATGCAACCTGAATGCATTACTGTAATAAATTAAGAAGGGTGAATTGGCTTTAAAATCCCCCAAATTTTAAGTCTTTGTTTTTTATATACCCCTCATTCTTTCTTCTTCTTCTTTTTTTTTGGACAGGTAAAGAATCTCACTCCATCTATAAACGATGTGCACTGAACTTGCCTTGCAACCAAACTTTGCATGTATATTCAGGCCGGGATGTTTATATAAACTTTAATACAGAATGTTGTGATGGACCTCTGTGTAACTCTGGTAACTATAAAAGTAAGTATGGCGTATGTGCACTTTTTTGTTCTTGTCTATGTTTCCAATGCCCATAGGTGTGCACCCCAAAGCTTCAACACATATGCGTGTGTGTGCATGTGTTTATATATTGGCAATAGAAGTAGGGCAGTGGACATTGTCAGTAGGGCAGAGATTGGTGTCAGTAGGACAGTGGACGGGGTCAGAGGGCATAGATTGGTGTCAGTAGGGCAGTGGACGCTGTCAGAAGGGCAGAGATTGATGTCAGTAGGACAGTGGACGGGGTCAGTAGGGCAGAGATTGGTGTCAGTAGGACAGTGGATGGGGTCAGTAGGGCAGAGATTGGTGTCAGTAGGACAGTGGAAGGGGTCAGTAGGGCAGAGATTGGTATCAGTAGGACAGTGGACGGGGTCAGTAGGGTAGAGATTGGTGTCAGTAGGGCAGTGGACGGGGTCAGTAGGGCAGAGATTGGTGTCAGTAGGACAGTGGACGGGGTCAGTCGGACAGTGGACGTTGTCAGTAGTGTTTATTTTTATTATTTTATTTCTTGCAATTTTACCAGGAGCTTCTTTAGGGGGCTTTGGTGAAATATCAGGGGTCTAAGCAGGGGGAATCTGCACCTGCACATGCTTATGCTCCTGCCTGAAGGTGGACAAAGTATATCTAAAGCTACATTACTTTTTTTGAATGGAGTAGGGAATAGTTAACTCCCCCATATTTTTTTTCGCCATCTGTGAGGTGGGGGGGGCTTCCTTTACTTTATGTTCCGTAGACACACCAGACAGATAATCTCATCAAATGGAAATTCCCTCTGGTTGGTTACTGAAACAAGACTTACTATAAGTAAGTACTGTAAGATTTATCCTCTATTTCTGTTTTTGATACAACTGAAAATTTTGGATCTCTCCTTACTAGCAGTCCTGACGACAGTGGCTGTTGCTTCAGGCTTGAAGTTGCCACAATGGTTGGAGGTATGGATTCTGTCTAGCAAGGTAGAGGACACAAAGGAATGGTATAGTCAGGGCCGGTGCTTGACTATTTTGTGCCCTAGGCAAGACTAAGTTGTTGCTGTTAGTCTTGCCTAGGGCCGTGCAAGTGACTACAACTTTCTTCTCTGTCTTGAGACATGGTGCCCGCCTCCCCAGCTGTACTCCTATTTACTGTCCCCACCTCCCTAGCAGTCCTTTTGCCCACCTCCTTCAGTTCCCCGGCTGTCCTCGTTTTCACCTCCTTCCGCTCCCCAGCTGTCCTCGTACCCACCTCCTCTGGCTCCCCAACTGTCCTCATGCCCGCCACTTCCAGCTCCCCAGCTCTCCTTGTGCCCGCCTTCTCCAGCTCCCCAGCTGTCCTCCTGCCCACCTCCCCCGGCTCCCCAACTGACCTCGTGCCCGCCTCCCCCATCCAGCTCCCCAACTGTCCTCATCCTGCCTCCTCCGGCTCCCTAGCTGTCCTCATGCCCATTGGCTCCTGCTGCTGTCTCAGCCAATGAAGAAGGAAAGTCCCCAGAGAGCCGAGGCTCTCGTGAACATCGCTGGAGGAAGATCGGGCACAGGTAAGTATTAGGGGAGGCTGCAGCTTAATTGTTCCCATCTCTGTGGTTCACTTAATAGTCCCGGTCAGGGTCCCATCAAGAGGTGACCCGCTTTAGTGCAATACTCCATCTCTCAGTGCATGGATCCTCTCCTTTCCATGACCAATCTCCCATGGAGAGCCATAGAGATCCAATGCGTTACCCTTAAATACCCCAACTACGGGAACCTTAACCCCTTATCTCTGGTCACAGCATCTGAAGCTTCTTAATGGGCTGGGAGGCATGGCGGAGTTTCTGATCAAGTGATCACCGTGATTGGCTGTCACAGCAGTCACATGATCGTAAAGCTTATTGCAATCGGGAGGTTTCTGTTAACTGTTCCAGGGCGTGCACTCTCGGCACAGCTGTGCCTGCAAATTGATACGTAAATATGTGGCCTCCCTGCACCAAGGCCCAAGCGCAGAGAGGCAGCATATTTGCATACCATTGGTGCCTAGGGGTTAACAAGCTAAAAGCCAGACACCACAGAAAGTTGCCCGAGCTGCTATTTTATTTTTAACATTTATCATCTCATACAATATTTAGACCAGAGTTAAGCATTCATTTATCATATATCTCAATAAAGCTTCACATATTAAAGTCGTCATTTTGTCCTATTAGTACTGTTTCAGAAGAACATAGAATATCATTATAGTTCCCCTAAATGCAAAATGTAATAACTGACTACAAAAAGCAAAAAATAAAGATTCCACTTTCACTGCATTAATCTCGACTTTTTCATTGCTACCTAACAAATGTGTGTATACAGTATATATATATATATATATATATATATATATATATATATATATATATATATATATATAGATAGATAGATAGATAGATAGATAGATAGATAGATAGATAGATAGATAGATACATACATACATAGGGCTTATTTTCAGCAGGAACGTGGGGGAACACAGTCCTGGCACCTCCAGTATTGAATGTCTATAATGCCAAGGGGTGCTGGGGTGTGCTGGAAGGTCTATTGATACTGGATGCTGGGGGATCTATTGTTGCTGGGGAGGTCTGTTTCTGCTGGTGGGGTCTATTATTGCTGGGGGGATATATTGTTGATATGAGAGATCTACTGTTGAGGTAGGTGGGTCTATAATTGCTCGCTGCTGGGGAGTCAATTAATGCTGGCTCATGGGAGATCTAGTGTTTCTGGTGGGGGTCTATTATAGCTAGGGTGGATCTATTGCTGGTGGGGAATCTATAGTTGATCAGAGGGATCTATTGTTGCTGGGGAGATCTATTATTAATGATGGGGTCTGTTGTTGCTGGGAGGATATAGTGTTGATGTGAGAGATCTACTGCTGAGGGAGGGGTCTATTATTGCTGTCTGCCGGGGAGTCTATTATTTCTAGGGTGGATCTATTGTTGGTGGGGAATCTATAGTTGATCAGAGGGATCTATTGTTGCTAGGGAGATCTATTATTAATGACGGGGTCTATTGTTGCTGGGAGGATATATTGTAGATATGAGAGATCTACTGCTGAGGGATGGGTCTATTGTTGCTGGCTGCTGGGGAGTCTATTAATGCTGGCTACTAGAAGATCTAGAGTTGCTGGTGGGGGTCTATTGTTGCTGGGGTGGATCTATTGTTGTTGGGGAATCTATAGTTGATCAAAGGGATATTTTGTTGCTGGGAAGATCTATTATTACTGATGGGGTATACAGTATAAACTGTATATAACCCTTCATTACATTTATTTTCTTCTGACACTGTGTTCACCAAATCTGTTTAAAAATACATATTATTCCTTTTATTTAGTGCCGACTGATAATCAGGCTGAACCGAAAGGCAGGTTATGTCCAACTTGCTTTGCGTTTAACACCCTGGAAGGCTGTAATGCAACGAAATCATCAGTTTGTATAGCAGAAGATGATCAGTGTGTACGTTTTCGAGGAACTATTAAACCACCTGGTAAGTGTTTGTTAGATACTATGTGTTAAAGGCTACCGCTAATTTTAAAATTATTTATTCCATGTACTTATATAGTGCCAAAAATGTATGCAGTGCTTTACATATACAGTAAAACCTTGGATTGCAAGAAGAATTCTTTCCGGAAACATGCTTATAATCCAAAGCACTTGTATATCAAAGCGAATTTCCCCATAAGAAATAATGGAAACTCAGATGATTCGTTCCACAACCATTTATTCATAAGTCCTTCAGTTTATAGTCCATATAAAAAGATTATTGCTATGCAATAGGTTGTGTAACCATAAAATGTCCATCCACAAATGGAAGCCTCCACAAAGGGATTAGAAGCAAAATCCAGCAGGAGCTCCAGATTATAAAGGAGGAGAGAGGCGCCTCTAATGCCGCGTACACACAATCGGAATTCTCGTCGGAAAAAGCTCTGATGGTTTTCACGACGGAATTCCGCTCAAGCTGTCTTGCCTACACACGGTCACACCAAATTCCGATCAATTAGAACGCGGTGACGTACAACACGTACGACGGGACTAGAAAAAGGAAGTTCAATAGCCAGTAGCCAATAGCTTCCGTCTCGTAGTTGAATCTGAGCATGCGGGATTTTTGGCGTGTCGGAATTGCATACACACGATCCGAATTTCCGATAGAAAGTTTTTCCGTCGGGAAAATTGTGAACATGCTATCAATTTTTGGCTGGCGGAAATTCGGACAGCAAAATTCCGATGGAGCATACACACGGTCGCATTTTCCGATGAAAAGCTCTCATCTGTCTTTTTCTGGCCGGAATTCCGATCGTGTGTACCCAGCATAAGTGTAGCAATATGGTTACATTTAATGAAGGTACAACATTTAGTAACTCACATGATTGATGATTAAAACAGACATATCTAAGTATGCAGGCATCCGGGGTAAAGCTGTCCCCATAGATCATCCCCCGCACCACCGGCTCTCACCGATGTCAGTGTGCAATCGTGACCGGGAAGACTACCCTGCAGTAGAGCGATCTGAAAGCTTGGCTTAAACCGCTCATGGAGTGCAGCGTGGAAATCGATGGCGGCGCGGGGGATGGTCTATGTGGAGAGCTTTACCCCGGATGTCTGCATACTTGGATGTGCCTCTTTTAATCATCAACCATGTGAGTTGCTAAATGTTGTACCTTCATTAAATGTAACCATATTACTACACTAACTGAAAAGTTTCTTCACAATAAGAGCTGTGAAAATGTGGAATAGACTCCCTTCATAGGGGGTTCTGGCCAGTTCAGTAGATTACTTTAAAAAAAGGCCTGGATTATTTCCTAAATGTACAAAATATAACTGGGAACTGACATTTATAGGTAAAGTTGATCCGGGGAACATCCGATTGCCTCTCAGGGGGATCAGGAAGGATTTTTCCCCCTGCTATAGCAAATTGGATCATGCTTTGTTGGTGTTTTTTTGCCTTCCTCTGGATCAACTGTGGGTATAGAATTGTGTATATGGGATTGTATTATTTTTTATTTTTTGGTTGAACTGGATGGACTTGTGTCTTTTTTCAACCTGATTAACTACTGTATGTAACACTTAGCCCTTGTACACGCGGTCGGACATTCCGATGGACAATGTCCGATAGGACCGTGTTGTCGGATAATCCGACAGTGTGTGGGCTCCATCGGACTGTTTCCGTCAGAGTATCCGACGGACCAAGTTTTCCAGCTGGGCTATAAAATTTTCTGACAACATGATCCGATCGGACTTTGTTCCGATTATGTGTAGAGAATTCCGATCGGACAAAGTGCCACGCATGCTCAGATCAAATTCCTAGACCAAAGCTATTGGCTACTAGCCTGAACGTAGTCCCATCCTAACGAAATAACGTCATCACGTTACGTACGATCGGATTTTCTGACAACTTTGTCCAACTGTGTGTATGCAACAGTTTTGGACAAAATCCGTCGGACAAAATCTGACGGATTTGGTTGTCGGAATGTCCGACCGTGTGTACAAGGGCTTAGAGGCGCCTCTCTTCTCTTTTATACTCAGTTGTGACATGACGCTACTTCGGTACATCGCTTGTATATCAAGTCAAAATTTATAAAAAATAAAATTTGCTTGTCTTGCAAAACACTCTTAAACCAAATTACTCTCAATCCAAGGTTTTACTGTATTGTACATTTACATCATTCCCTGCTTGCAATCTAAAGTCCTTAACATGCATGCATATACATACAAGGACAACACTCAACCAATGGGAGATCATGCAAAGTCCGCATAGCTGTAGATCAGTGATGATGAACCTTGGCACCCCAGATGTTTTGGAACTACATTTCCCATGATGCTCATGCACTCTGCATTGTAGTTAAGTATCATGGGAAATGTAGTTCCAAAACATCTGGGGTGCCAAGGTTCACCATCACTGCTGTAGATAGTGTAACAGCTGGGACTCAAACCAATCTTGGCAAGGCAGGAGTGCTAGCCACTAAGCCACGAGTCTGTCCTATGAGCTCAATAATACAATTTTACAACCTAACAATTCTTCCAAACTGGCAACTTTGGCAACACGCGATAAATGAAAACAATAATGGTGATCTTGTTTAATGGAAGTGAGTTATGTGTAAAATTATCTATAATGAAAGCCTATCACATGTGTTAAATAGCCAGTGAATCCAACATCAATGTACCATCTCCACCAGAACTCCCAAGTGTGTGTTACCACCTTGTAGTTTGATCTTTGTAACGGGGATCAAACAAGCATGAGCTACAGTGATCCAGGAGAGGTGAGGCTAGTTGTAAGGGCTGTTGGCTTTTGATTTTATATAGGAGCGATCCCAGCCTGTGGCGGTTCAATAGACCAGTGTTTCTCAACTCCAGTCCTCAAGGCGCCTCAACAGGTTATGTTTCCAGGCTTACCATTATTTTGCACAGGTGATTTGATCAGTTTCACTGCCGTAGTAATTACCACAGCTGTTTCATCTGAGGGAAATCCTGAAAACATGACCTGTTGGGGTGCCTTGAGGACTGGAGTTGAGAAACACTGCAATAGACATTGTCTCTTCATGCTTTCATTTATTCATTTATTTTGAGCGCATTTTAAATGCGCTTGCTTCAATAAAATATGTTAGCAGTGAGCACTATGATTTTTTATTTATTTTTGCTTTGAGCCTTTGGATATACAGAGCTGCAATATATATTTTCTACTAGCTGATTAGTTTTTATGACACTTTGAAGGAGGTGGAAATGCCTACATTATCTTTAGAATTGTTCAAGAGGGATATATCTTGATATCCACCCTTCAATGCTTGTTTGTCCTTTGTAGTGGGGATCAAACTAAAAGGTGAGAGCACACCCTTGGAAGTCTTGGTGAAGGTGGCACATGATTGTTGGATTCACGGGTTATTCAACATTTGTTGTTGACTTTTATTGTAAATTAATTTGGGCCACAATATTTTTATTTATTACGAAGAATAAAAAAGAATACATAAGCAAGGTTATATAGATATGTTGTATAGAATAACATCAATGAATATACAGTTAAATATATTGAGAATAGTTAACAACAATAAAAAACTATTAAAAAAATAAAATAAAAAAATAAAAAGGAGAACGTGAGGAGAAAAAGAGAAGAAATAAAGAAGAGTAGAAGAAAAGGTGGGTTAAGATATGCTGGGTGTTATATGAATGGTGGATGTAACTTTATAATTTTAGAGAGAAAGCAAAGAATTATCAATATTAAGTGTGTTGGTAAAGTCAAGCCATGGAGACCAAATTTGTAAACAGTTAGAATAACAACTATAGTAATGTATATCAATGATAAAAATGTCTCGAAGATGCAGAGACCCCCCATAGCATCAATCTGGAAAGACCATAAACATGTGATGCTATGGGGGGTCTTTGTATCTTTGAGACATTTTTATCATTGATATACATTACTATGGTTGTTATTGACTGCCTCTTTTTCTTCTCTTTACCATCCTCCTGAAGAAGTGTTTTTGACGAAACATGTAGAGCTATTTTTGTATGTTACAATGTAGTATAGTCATACATGTCATTGACATGTTTTTGATTTGCTTGATCCACATTGGAGAGGCTCAGTTGTCTACTGCAATTGGCAGTATTTTAAATATTTTTATGTAATATATGTTTAATAAAATTTACCTTATATTTTTCTACAGTTGGTGCCTGTAAAGTCGATTTTTCCATACTCTTTAACTACTACTATGTAGGACATGGCACTGTGCTATCTTAGGCTCCCACAGATCCATCCTGTGTTAGAGCTTTTTTAGCTTTTTGTTTCAATCTTACAGATGTGGTCCAGCTCCTAACTTCCCACTGGAACAAGGAAATACCTTCAGGCCCCCCTTCTCCAAATGGGAATTGACATTTACAGGGGGGGGGGGGGAAGCTACACCACAGCACATGTTAATCCGTGCTAAATCACACGTTAACTCTTAAATGTTAGGGTAGATTTTGAAGCACATCTAAATCTACCCTGAGGAGACTTTCATACCTTTGTAAGCAATTTTGGTAGTTGTTAGATTATTGCCTTTTGCCCAGGGAAAGTTCATGCATATTTGTTCAGTGCAAGTGGGGAAAAAAAAAAAAAATAGGCTATATCATCAGCTTTTTGAATGTTAATCAATTAAAACACTACATCCCTGCCACAAGATGGGGAACAGAAATTTTCCAATAACACTCCACCCAGTGGCCAAATGTGGTATTTTCCATTTAAAATCAATTGTTTACATTTGAGCAGCGCAGGATATAGACTATTTACATTTGGTTTTTGCCCTATTTGCACAGAACAAATGTGCATACAGGTAGGGGGATTGGGATATTTATGTCCTCAGCCCCCCTTCCCACCACAACCCCCCTTTACAGCAGAGTACCCCTTTATATCGGTGTACTCAGTTCCCCTACACATCACAGTGCCCCCTTTACGGTGCAGTCCCCTTTACATTACAGTGCCCCTTTAAATTAATGTAATGAGAACTGCTCTGTAAAGGGGGCATTGTGATATAAAGGGGCGCTGTGATGTAAAGGGGGGCTGTGAGCTAGAGGGGACTGCACTCTAAAGGGAGCACTGTAAGGTAAAGGGGTACTGTGATATAAAAGGGACTGCACTGTAAATGCAGTGCCCCTAGCAATCACAGCTTCCTCCATCACAGTGCCCCTGCAGTCTTCCCCCCCCCCCCCCTTTCCTCTCTAACATCACACATCACTAACCTCTACCTCCCCTGCACAGGACCCCAGGCTGTGAACAGTCTGTGTGTCCGCTCCCGGCTACCCAGCCCACCCGAAGATGTCATCCGACCAACAGGGCAGGGAGCGATCTGCAGCTCCTCCCAGCCTTGCCCTGCTGATTGGGTGACATTGTTAGTTGGGTGGGCCAAAGAGCCAGAAGAGGACACACGGGCCATGGCCGCACAGCAGGAGGTGAGCGGCGAGCGCGGTCTGTGATAGCCTTGTGCGGACACCATTTATCTCCTGCTGTGCGGCCTGATCATCAACAGGCGGTCCTTGGCCCGGGGGTTGGGGACCCCTGCTTTACTAGATCTGAACACACATGCTAACCTGCAAGAGAAGCATGCTGATTATCTTTATAGTGATTTCCTTGTTTGTGTGCATTTCTTTTAGCAAAGTAGGCTTGATGAGTATTTTCTTTTCATAGGTCAGAAAGATGTCGACTTCTCAGGACAAGGGTGCAGTTCTAAAGCTGCTTGTGGCTTGGACTACAACGCGCTGATTGGTGTGAAAGTAACTAAGCAACTAGAATTCACGTGCTATGTACCTAAAGCTTCTCATCCATGAATAATATCCACAAAACCGAATTGCTCTGGTTCAAGAAATGCAAATTAAATTTGCATAATTATTAGTAAAGGCGCTGCATTAGTTATAAGTCATATATATCATGATTAAATAATATTACAGTTGTAACATTAGCTGGTTGATAGGCATAAACATAAATGTGCTTTTAAACAGTTCACATATTTTCCATGTAGCATGCTGCATTCATTTACCACTGCGGTTGGTTTGCTATATGGCTAAAAGGTTGGTAAACACCTGGCCAACTTACCTTCACTATACGGCCAAAGGTTTTTAAATGCATGGCCTTCTACACTATTTGTTCAAAAATATATGAACTCCCATGACTGAGTTCAGGTGTTCCCAGTGAAGGGTATTGTGAATGATAGAGTGAGCAAAGACATCTTAGATAATCGTGGCAACCTTGTATTAACAGTTTGGTGAAGGCCCTTTTCTGTTCCAGCATGACTGTGCCCAGGGGCGGACTGACAACTCATGGGGTCCCGGGGCAATAGGAGATTATGGGGCCCCCAGGCAATCAGAGGGGCCATAAAGTATACAAAAACACACACACACAGTATACAATCACACAGTATATGCATACATGTACACACAGTATACACGGACATGTTTCTATTGGCTGAGAAGGTACTGGAGAGGTGGCGCAGCTATAATTTTTATTTTTAGACCAAAAGGATGTCGGTAAGGGACATTTCAGAGACAGATGTAAAAAAAACACAGATGAGGCCCCCTAGTGGCCCGGGGACCTCGGGCAGTGCCCGAGTGGCTGAATGGTCAGTCCGCCCCTGACTGTGCCCCCTGTGTGCAAATTCATCTTTATAAAGACATGGTGTGACGGGTTTGGTGTGGAAGGAACTTGAGTTGCCGGCACAATACCCTGACCCCAACCCCACTGAACGCCTTTAGAATGAATTGGAACATTAGTCTTTTCATCCAATACCAGTACCTGACCTCACGAATGCTCTTTTGACTGAATGGATACTAATTCCCACAGAAGTACTCCAAAATCTTTAGAAAAGCCTTCCCAGAAAAATGGAGACTGTTATACAGTAGATGCAAAGAGTTGTCCAACTCCATATTACTGTCCACAGATTTAGAATGGGGCCGTCAACCAGACTATCTAGGTGAAACATCTCATGGAAAAGGGGAAAGTCCTGGAAGTCGCACATCTCTGCAAAACCCTATAAGAAGGTATATGACAGCCTCAGCCTGGGCTCCAACCGGGCCATGCCCCCAACGGGTTTCACTCCTCTCGCTGAGCTTAGTCATGGGGATGAAACAGTCACCTATATATTCTTGTTGGTTATCCCATAAAACCTTTGGCCATATAGCATATATGTAATGAACGTTGTGTTTCCACTGTGTGTGTGTGATTCCTATGGATACTTTGGTTTCTTCTCACAATTATAACTATAACAAAGGGAGCCTGGATGACTGTGGAAGAGATATTAAATTGTAAGCTCCTTTGGAGAAAGGACTGATATGGATTTGGATTAAAGTGGATATCTGTGTATTAAACATTGCAATTGGCTGTCTTTGCTGCACAACTTCTATATCAGGTGATCTTGATCTTGCTGTAGGAAGCACAGCCTGAATATGTAATACACAAATACAGAAAATGTATTTACCAACTGCAAAGGGGATACAAATGGAAAAAAAAAATTACGGAAAGAGGAATTATTTTGATGTTTTTCTATTATACACAGTCACCATCGAGTTACTTGCATTGTACATTGTTATATGCTTAGCAACCTAATCATGATTTTAGATGAGAGCTTAATAGTCTTCATGCAATAAATATAGTTCATGGCAAAAATCTCTTGTTTTTTTATTTTTTATTATTCATTTATTTTTTTGTAAGGGTAGAGACAGAACAGCTAACATTCAATGCTTGTGGTTTTTAGATAATGTTTTAAGCATTGCTGTAATGGGATGTTTGCCCTGTGTAATAGTGGAGTATACGCAGCTTGTTTGCCTTTTTGTGTAAATACTCACTGGGATTTAGTTAATTTACTAAAACTGGAGCGTGCAAAATCTGGTGCAGCTCCGCAGAGAAATCAATCAGCTACCAGCTTTTTGTCAAAGCTTAATTGAACAAGCTGAAGTTAAAGGATGATTACCTACCATGCAGAAAAAAAAAAAAAACTGAAAATCGCCCCGGGACTTTAAATGAGGTGAATGTGGTTAGCCAACAATTGACAGAGTAAATGCAGTCTCAAAATTTATTAAGATAGTCATGCAAACATAAACATGAATCATAGCCAAGCCACTGAAATGATACATACAGTAGAAAATGTCATTACACGTATCAAGGTGTAAAATGTAAATTGCAGAATACACAGGCATGAAAAGTATCCCAACGGGTTTCGCAAGACCAAGCTCGCTTCATCAGGGGTAGATGTGTGTGTAGTACATCTGTAGGGGGTATAATAAACCAAATAAGTATCAAGACAGACATGATATCATGACAATTAGTCAAGATTGTCCAAAAATGCATGACTCTATACTCACCATAGGCTACCATGCAGAGCGGCACCAAATTTTGCACTCTGCAGTTTTAGTAAATCAACCCCCCCATTTCAGCCTCAGTCTGGGTTCACACTATTGCAAATTGGATGCAGATTTCCCTGCATCTAATTCGCATTACAGGAGACCGTGAGCATCTCTCAATGAAGTTAGTTCACACATCTCCAGGGCAGCCGAGGAGCACACGGCAGAAGAGTCCTGTGCATCTTTGGCTCCATTTCAGGTAAAATGAATTCAGCCAAAAATTTGGAGCTAATCCAGATCTGAAACAGTGATTGGGGACACACCGGACCTCCTGCTGTCTGAGCTGGGGCCGCACATAGTATGAACCGAGCCTTGGGGCTCTTTAAATACAACTGGTACAATTGTTTCTCTTATAACATTTGGTTAGCTACATCTGGAAGTATAAAAAAATAATCGATATGGCATGATACAGTATCCTCTTACTACCCCCCTAATAACTGAAAGTAGACATCTTTGTCAACTTGCCCCCTCACCAGCCTTCCCTGTGTCCCCTCCCCTGCAAGTCTCATGTATTCTGTACTTACTACAGACCTCAGATCAGTGAGGCACATGTAGAATGGTGTCCCTCCTCCCCAGCTCCTCTCCCTGTCCGTATACAGTAAAAAATGAGAGTCGAGGTGGCTCAGTGCTCTCTGCAGTGCACTAGTGTGAAAAGCAGCCAATAGGGAGAGATGCCAGCTACCATACAGAGATCGCAGCATGTGGGACGCCAAACACCCCACATAAGCTGCGAGGCAGGTGTCACCCATGCTCACACTAGAGTACTGGACTCTTCTCTGGGATTCAGCCTTGACTCACCAGGATTTACATCAAATCCTGGCACAGTCCTGGCAAATCCAGAATAGTTCAGAGGTATGAAAAGAGAAAGCAGGTGTTTTAAATATCTGAATCCCCAGCAAATAGCTGGGGATTTCGATTTTACCTTTCCCCTCAACCTGATACTCTCAAGCCTTTGGTGTCGTCTGTGATTTTTGCTCCATGGGTCTTCTGACAGGATTCTCAGTGGCATAGCTAGCTGGATCATAGCGCAATCCCCTTGGGCATTGGCTTGGATCCTAGATCGCATCTTCTAATCCTTGCACATCCACCAGACATCAGCTCTCTGAGTGTCATGTTCAACCCAATCATCATTGCTCTTGTTAATCCTCTCCATGCAGTAATCATCTGGCAATGACCCCCAAGTCTACCCACTCTCATCAGCATATCCCATCTCCAGTGCTAATGTTACTTCAGTAGTAAGGTAATTTCTCCTAGATGCTCTACCTTTAGATTACCTTCTTCTCCCTTTTTAATTTTCTCAAGTCTATTTCTATCCTCATGAGTGTATTTTTTTTTTACTACTTCCAAGAAGAATTTACCCATAGGGTCTGTACCCGTTATTGAAACACCGATAGCATACAGCTTCTGGTCTGTTGGCCTGGGTTCCACCACAGTAATCAATAGTTGATTGCAATTTTTTGAATGACTGCAGGGGGAATTAGCTGCTTTTGTTATAGACAGTCTTTCCTTTAGGCCACCTATGTGTGGAAGATTATACCCCCAATCTTGATGAGCCATGGTCCACAGAACCTGGTTCCATGATGAGCACCCAGTTCTCCCTGGGAGATAACAAACATATTTGTCTGCCCATAAGAGTTTACTAGCTTTGGTTATGTCTTCACAGTCCACAACCTGGCAGAAATCAAATAAAATGGTACTGGTTATTCCTTCCATGAATGTTAGGTTCAAAGCCTTTCCAGTACCAGCGCACTCTCGAGGTTCTTCTACTTTCCAGTTTCTGCCCCCTCGTATAGATGTCTCCCTTAGAATCACCAGTATTCCCAAGATAATCACTATCCGGTTCATTCTAACTAGCTACGGAACTCCAGGGGACAGGGTGAGGGAGTTTTCACAGGTTTGAGACAGATTCCACCTTGTGTGAGACCTCCCTTTGTAGCCGCGCGCCACGTCCCTGCCATTGTGAGCGGAGGCAGTGACGAGGCAACATCTGAAGAGAAGAGAAGAACAGAAGACGGCGACAGAAGACCGGGCCACCGCCTGTAAAAGAGCTAGAAGAAGGCGCGGTGGCCCGGCAAGAAGAACCAAAGAGGGGGACAAGACCCCCGAAGTTGGAAGAAGAAGTGGCGGCGGCGAAGAAGAAAGCCAGGCTCCTCCGCTAGTAAAAGAGCTAGCAGAAGATAGCGGAGGAGTCCGGCGAGAAGACCCCCGAAGACGGACAGAAGACCCCCGGAGCTGTGCAATAAACTATTTTAACCCTTGTGTGTTGTGCTTTTTTAAACTTTTTTTCACAGGTGAATGGGTAGGGGTACATTGTACCCCATACTCATTCACATAGGGTGGGGGGCCGGTATTCGGGGATTCCCGGATTCCGATAAGCCCCCCACCCGCAGACCCCGACAACCAACGGCCAAGGTTGTCGGGAAGAGGCCCTTGTCCTCATCAACATGGGGACATGGTGCTTTGGGGTGGGGGGGCCGCACGCTCAGGAGGGGGGGGGGGGCGCTCGCTCGTCCCCACCCCCTTTCCTGGCCAGCCGGGTAGCGTGGTCGGATAAGGGTCTGATGTGGACCTGGGGGGGACCCCACGACGATTTTTTGGCGTAGGGGTTCCCCTTTAAGTCCATACCAGGTGACGGGGCCAGCGACGCCTCCTTCGCTGGCCCCGGCTACCTGGAGACATGCTCAAAATGAGCGGACTTTTCTCCGGGCGGGAAAAGTCCGTTCATTTCAAAAGTATGGCGGACTGGCACACACACAGCTGGATTGTCTGCCGAAATGCGAGTCCGACGGACAGATTGGAGTGCAAAACTACTTTCTAAGTCCGCCGGACTTTTGGGTAAAAAAAGTCCGCTGGAGCCTACACACGGGGGGATTGAGACTTTTCCACCGGAATATTTGATCGTGTGTACAAGGCATTCCTTTCACATTCGTCTAGTTTAATGAAATGCATGCAAATGTGTTGAAATGGATATTGTGGCATGGGAAACGTCCCTTTTTGTGGTTTCATGCCACCTTGGGCATTGTGTTTTGAACATATGATACACTGAGAGCAAAAAGTTTTTGAATAATTAGTAAATCCATATGCTGTGCAAGGCTACCATGCCCTCGCTTGACACATGAGTTACTCCATGTGTCAACACTGCAGAATATCTGAACAGAGATTTTGATAATACAGTTTTGTTTTCAGGAGACATATAGATTTCATCAACAGATTTACATTTGTTTGTCTGCCATAATTTCTTTTCACTAGGTGGTGCTACATGTTGCATGTCTTTGAGGACTGTATTATCTACCTGTGGTATTTCCTCGTTTTATAAGAGTGTCTGTTGTTGAGCTGCTGTTTTTTGCAGCTTCATCTGCTTTTCAATTTTCCTGTGATACTGGGTCTGTACCCTGTTTCCCCAAAAATAAGACCTAGCGTGATTGTCATGATGGCTGCAATATAAGCCCTACCCCCCAAATAAGCCCTGGTTAAAGTCCTTATAGATCTTATTTTCAGGGTAGGGCTTATTTTCAGGGAAACAGGGTAAGGCTTATTTGGGGGGAAGGGTTTATATTGCAGCCATCACTGACAATCACACTAGGTCTTATTTTCGGGGAAACAGGGTATGTGTGGTATGTGAGATGGGTTTTCCACTAGAGGTCACCATTTCCCTATTCTTGCATTGTTATGTTGTTGTTGCATTGTTATGCAAATACATGTACTGTTGAGAATGCATATTGGCTGTCTGTGTAAATAGTAACCGATTTTCCTACTGAGAGCTCACAAGACCTAGTCAATGCTACAATTTCCGCAACCTATGCTGAAAAATGTTTGGGCAATGGTTTGGCTTCGATAACTCTAGCATTTGTCACTATAGCATAACCTGTTTGAAAACCATAAGCTCTATTATTTAAACCAAACCATTTATTTCCATACAACTTGTGTGGCAATAAAATGTGTCACTTATAACAACATAGCCTAACTCTCTCTTTAAGGCAATAATGGGGCACAAAAATGGCATCTTCCCTTTTCTTTTTTTAAAATTAAGATTAAAGGATGCTGTCTTGCTTTACAAAAAGTTTCCTGTCTGCCCATAAACTCTCCAGGAGCTATTCAACCATATGTGTCTAATCTATTCTCAGAGGCAGGGATTTAATGGACACACTTAAATCTGTCATTACATTATATTAGTCTATTCTTGGATGGGTAACGGTACCTGGCTCATTACAGGGTCTACTCTTGTACATGTAGGTAACCCCAATCCACTTTCCAAGTTTGGGGTTCAAGATGTGTCACTTTATCAAGGAACATAGAACCTTGAGGTGTGGCACTAATTGTTCTTTGATACCCTAGAGCACTGACATTTGGGGATGACACGCTACTAAAGTAGGATTAAAATTATTATCCTAAACAGCTTCTGGAATTCTCAAATATATATATTTTTTTACTTCAACCTCTTTAACTTCTTCAGTCCTGGAAGATTTTACCCCCTTCCTGACCAGAGCACTTTGTCTGTTGACTTCCCTATGGCTTCCCCCATGCGTCAGAGGGGGCCGGGGGTCACCGGGTGGCCCCGCCCTCTTTTATATAAGAGCTGTCACAAGAACAGAAGCGTCACACAGCAGGAGACTCCCATTGAGGTGGATCGTCCAGAGGACGAAGCGGGGAAGAAGAAGCCGGAGGAAGATGTTGGACGAGAAGACCGGAGGAAGAAGCAGAGGAAGATAGAGGAAGAAGCGGGGAAAGAACAAGATGGAGGAAGAAGAGGAAAACCGAAGGAAGTTCAGAAGAAGATGGAAGAAGAAGCAGGGCAAGAAGACATTAATAAAGGTAATTGTCAAAAACCGGCTTTTGTCTTTTTTAACATTTTTGACACTTTTTTGTGAAATGGTAGGGGTACATCTGTACCCCATTACCAAATCACACATAGAGGCGGCCGGGATCTGGGGGTCCCTTTCTTAAAGGGGGCTTCCAGATTCCGATAAGCCCCCCGCCCACAGACCCCCACAACCACTGGACAAGGGTTGTGGGGATGAGGCCCTTCTCCCCATCAACATGGGGACAAGGTACTTTTTATGAGAATAACTTGCATATAAGCCTTTAAAATTAGCACTATTAGCCATTAGCACAGTGCCCCAAGCAGTGCCCCAAGCATGGTAATACCATTTGGCATTCGGGTACCACTTTTATGAAGAGAAACTGGAATGCTCACCAGGCAGCTAAGTGGAAAAAGCCACCTGAAAGCTAGCAGTCAGCAGCATAAGGGATGCATTCCTCCTCTGTCCAGCTTCTCCATTTCCTCCTCTCCCCCACCATACAAGATTTTGTATCAGAAACCTCTAGTATCAGAAACCCAAAGTGATGAAAGCATAGGATGGGGCACAAAGTAGGGGCAAGCATAGGCTGTAACCATGATTTGAGTTTGCCAATCCCCCTTTCTATCGCCAACCTTAGCACTGAGCAGGCATCTTGGCACCCAGTGACAGTAATAGATCAGGCACCTATGCTCTTTTGTCATTCTTAATTTTATCCAGTTAGTTGTTCTCAGAAACACCAGCCCATAGTTGCCAACATTGTCAAAAATGTGGAGTCCCTCCTTACATTGGGTTTCCCCAGCGGAGTCCCTTCTTACATCAGTGTCCCCAGCGGACTCCACTGGGGACACTGATGTAAGGAGGGACTCTGCTGGTGATACTGATGAAAAGAGGCACTCCACTCTGGAAAAACTGATATAAGGAGGGACTCCGCTGGGTACACTGATGTAAGGAGGGACTCCGCTGGAAACACTGATGTAAACATGGACTCTGCTGGGGACACTGATGCAAAGAGAGACTGCGCTGGGAACACTGATGTAAGGAGGGACTCCGCTAGGGACAATGTTGTAAGGAGGGACTCCTCTGGGGACACTGATGTAAGGAGGGATGTTACTTACATGATTATTAAGAGAAAATACATTTTAAAAATAATATTAAAACTCACACAGTCTCCTCAGCTAAATATTTTCAATATATTACATTTTTATTTTTGATTTTAGATTAGGTTTTATGAGGTATTTTGTGGCACACTTTCCTGCCATAAAATCAGTGCCTCAGACTTATTCCTGGGTTACCAATAACACCCTTCAGGGATAGTAGCAGGGCATGGAAATGTTGCCTTGCTGCCTGGGTACATGGGCTTTACTCATTTCTCACCGTACATTAGTTTGAGGACAGGGGTTAAATTATTTCTTGAAATTGTTCTTGGATACAAAATAACAAACCATTCCAAGTTTTTGCACAGGTGTCTAAACATTACAGATCCTTCCTTGAGTTAACAATAAAATTCAATTATAAAATATAGATTTTGCCAAAGAGGAAATGTGGCACCTTGGCACAACATAAAAGCTTAAAGTAGCATAAATATCTCTCCTATAATCCCAAACCCTCACTCAAATCTAGTTTCAGCTACAAGACCTGTCAGGCAACTCAACTATTGGCCTTCGAAACCTGAACTGGGGCTTCCGTAACCATGAATAAAATCTTCGTCCTTTTGATCTTGAGTTCTATGGTAACTACAGGTAAGAAATACTTATAACATAAAACTGCTTTTTTATTTTTTTTATTTGTGTCGCTCCATTGTACTAAACGTTTGTACTTTAATTGTAAATTGGAAGCTACAGAGTATGTATGTCCTAACAATTAACTGGTTTTATTTACTCCAAATGTGTCTATTAAATATATAATCATTATTTATTGCAGGTACTTAGATATTGCCATCAATTTATGCAGCTCTTAACATATACATTATACATTCACATCAGTCCCTGCCCTCAAGGAGCTTACAATCTAAGATCCCTAACACACATTCATACATGCCAGAGCCAATTTAGACAGGATTTGATTGACCTACCAGCATGTCTTTAGAGTGTGGGAGGAAACCCACGCAGGCACAGGGAGAACATGCAAACTCCTGGCAGATGGTGTCATGGTTGGGATTTGAACCAGTGACCCTTTTTCTACCAGGTGAAAGGAGTTTACAATCTAAGGTCCCTAACATTAGACATGGGCGGTGTCAATAAATTTGTTTCGTTCCATTCCGTTATGGTTTGTATTAGAATTAATTCGTACTTCGTATTTTGTGTCCGAAATTCAATTCCAGTTCGTATGAAATACGAATTGTCATTAGGTTTGTTAACTTGTACGAACGTTCTTTACAATTAATTTAAAGTCAAAAATATACCTCAATATGACAGTCGATGCTAATGGAAGTATGGTTTTTATCCGAAATACAAAATTCCATTGAAGAATTTCCGATCTGAAATACGAATTTTCGTTAGATGAGGGGCTCCCACCATCCCTGTGCTGTGCTGACTTCCTCCTGGGGCTGTACCCCTGCTGTGCTCAGTATATCAGCACAGCACAGGAATTTGGGTACAGCCCCAGGAGGAAGTCAGCATAGCACAGGGATGGTGGGAGCCCCTCATAATAAGTCGTCGACGCGATGGCGACTGATCCGAAAATTTGTAAACAAAAGTTCATATTTCGTACAAAATTTGGACGCATGGCAATTCGTATTTCATATCCTCCCGAATGTACAAATTTAGGGAAATTCGTACAAATATGAGATTTGTACGAAACTAATCACACATGTCTACCTAACATGCATTCATACATGCTAGGGCCAATTTAGACAGGATCTGATTAACCTACCAGCATGTCTCTAGAGTGTGGGAGGAAACCCATGCAGGCACAGGGAGAACATGCAAACTCCAGGCAGATGGTGTCATGGTTGGGATTTGAACCAGTGACCCTTTTGCTACCATGTTAAAGTTCTAACCACTACACCACTGTTCTGCCCATATAATTGGTAGCATGTTGCTAAAACTATTTATAAAATGCAATAGAATACACATTGATTCTTCTGAGAGATACAGAGCTGATAATATTTCACAAGGTCAGTTACTGAAAAAAAGTTTTGTTGATAAGTGATATAACCCTGAACTTATATAGAGAGGGTTCACCAAAATTGCCTTACTGGTCCATCCAGGGCTAACAATAAAGACACATGGCCCCAAATTGTTGTTAAAAGAGAAGTATGGGTTTCCCCAAAAAAAAAAAATCTGTATTTACTTAGGTTGATGCAAGATTGGTCCGATCCTGCATCTATCCCCCTCCAGCTCTAAGACCAAGAACTGAGCAATCAAACACTACTTTAGAGGGCTTTAGAATGAACTGCACTCCTATGATCCGTAGGAGAAGAACAGCCAAAGAAAGCTTTGGCTATTGTTCTCAGATAAGGGATTGCATAACTTGTAGAACAGAGGGAGTAGTCTCTGCCCTCCAGTGCCCATGCCATATCCAATATATTGGACGACCAATGTGGAAGAGAATTAGGGAACATATCCAAAACATTACAAAAGGTCGCCCTTAGCATAGCATCTCAAACCATGGTGCAACTCACCACAATAAATATTGCTCCTTCCTAATTTTTTGGGGAATTGAAAAATATTACCCCCATTGAAGGGACAGTAATAAAATGACCACACTCAGCCAGCGGGAATCTTTTTGGATACACAAGATGCAAACCCTTCATATGCTAGGCCACAATATTGAATTTGACATTAACTGTTTTATCAGTAATTAATTATTAGCTTAAGTTATATCAATTTTATAATTTTTTGTCAATATTTAATATTTAGTTCATCGCGTATTATTATTTTCCTCATCTCTCTCATGTAATTTTATTATATTTTTAAGGTGAACATTGTAGTTGATTATTAGAGAATTTTGGGGAATCATTTTTGAGCTGCACACTTAGTGACATCATGCTTGTCATTTTGACTTATCTTACCTTTACTTTTTTTTACCCTGTATTATTATTTACTCTACATTATTATTCCTTGATCCTAGGTTCACACCTATGTGTTTTTAGTGCATTTTGCAGTTTGCAGAAATGCACTACAGTCCATTTAACATGGTTTCCTATGGTACAAGTTCACAACTATGTGTTTTTTGCGGCTTGTGCATTTTTGGAAAGGGTGGGGGACTTTTGTTTATGGATTTTGGGGGAAATAAACTTCAAAGAAATTGCACCAGAAATGCAAGTGTTGCGTGTGATGCTATTTTTGATGTGTTTTGCGTTTTTTATTTTAACACTGTATATAGTTGGTTGCTAAGCAGGCATCCTTAACAACCGATGAGTTATCAGCTGTCAGCGGGGTTCCCAGCATTTTTTTTTTTTTTTACATTCAGCTGACAGCTGATGACTCATCAGTTCTTAAGGACACATCGGCTGGATTCCCGGCCTGCTCATTAGCAAGCTTTAGTAAATAAACCCCATAGTGACTGAGTGAGTATGAACAGCATCTAATACACCATTTATTGATAGTTTTTTATTATGTGGGTTTAGGGACAATTTAAGTCCCACTTGCAGTGCTCTCCCCACCTTGTTCCTCTTGCTGAAGCTGTGCTTAAAAACTAGCATATTCTCCTTTGGGCAGGCTTGGCAAAGGGGGCTGTGCTCCTGAAACATGTTGCCACATGCTCTTTCCTGAGACTGCTATACCAGGTCCATGCAGTGCCGTGAACATCACCAGCTGTCATCTTACATAGGGCGGTTCAGCATGGCTTACTGATTTCAGTGACCCTCTTAATTTTACCAATTAAGAGCATGACACAGTTTTTGCATTGCAGCCAGAGGGACAATAGGAGAGAGGTAGTAGTTGGGGGAGGAGAAGCAACAGTTAGGTAAACTGATAACTTTGCCTGAATGGGAAAATCACTGAATTTTCAATTTACTTCCATCATGTTGCCTTTTTGTTTTTTAGGGCATCTCACAACCATGTGCAAAAGATGTTGGAATCTTGACTCAACTGAATGCTGCACAGAAAAGGAGATTGAATGTGATGGATCCAAGTGCATGATGCTGTCAGAATATTGCAATGTCAGTAAGTATGGGTTATGTTCTTGTGTGGCATCTATTGCCAGTGGCGCATCTCTTTACTGGGAAGAAGGTACGCTTGTTAGCATGGGGAAACTGCATGCTGATATACACTATATTACCAAAAGTATTGAGACACCTTACCTTTACATGCACATGAACTTCTGTGGCATTCCAGTCTTAGCCCTTGTACACACGGTTGGAGATTCCAACAACCAAATCCGTCGGATTTTGTCTGACGGATCTTGTCCGAAACTGTTGCATACACACGGTCGGACAAAGTTGTCGGAAAATCCGATCTTTCAGAACGTGATAATTTCGTTACGATGGGACTACGTTCAGCCTAGTAGCCAATAGCTTTGATGTAGGAATTTGATCTGAACATGCGTGGCACTTTGTCCGATCGGAATTCTCTACACATGATCGGAGCATTTTGTCGGAAAATATTTCCGGCAAGTTGGAAAATTTGGTCCGACGGATATTCCGACAGAAACAGTCCGAAGCATACCACACACAGTCGGAATATCCGACAAAACGCTCCGATCGGACACATTCCGTCGGAATCTCCGACCGTGTGTACAAGGGCTAAGTCTGTAGGGTTCAATATTGAGTTGGCCCACCCTTTGCAGCTATAACAGCTTCAACTCTTCTGGGAAGGCCGTCCACAAGGTTTAGGAGTGTGTCTATGGGAATGTTTGGCCATTCTTCCAGAAGCGCAATAGTCAGATCAGGCACTTTACTTCCAAGTGCACTTTTAGTAAATAACCCACAATGTACCGACATGAGGAATTCCTTCAGGGGAATTCCATTCTTTCTTTCAGCCTTTCAAGCTGACAAAAATACCAACAGTGTACGGCCAACTTTAGACTGACCTAACCCATGACTATATCCCAAAGGCCAGTTTAGCACTTGCAGCAGCATACTTACCTTATACAGTGTTACTTTTTTTGTCTATCCTTTTTTGTCTATCCTTTTTTTGTCTATCCTTTTTTTGCCTATCCTTTTTTGTCTATCCTTTTTTTGTCTATCCTTTTTTTGCCTATCCTTTTTTGTCTATCCTTTTTTTGTCTATTCTTTTTTTGCCTATCCTTTTTTGTCTATCCTTTTTTGCCTATCCTTTTTTGTCTGTTCTTTTTTTGTCTATCCTTTTTTTGTCTATCCTTTTTTTGTCTATCCTTTTTTTGCCTATCCTTTTTTGTCTATCCTTTTTTTGTCTATTCTTTTTTTGCCTATCCTTTTTTGTCTATCCTTTTTTTGCCTATCCTTTTTTGTCTATCCTTTTTTTGCCTATCCTTTTTTGTCTATCCTTTTTTTGCCTATCCTTTTTTGTCTATCCTTTTTTTGCCTATCCTTTTTTGTCTACCCTAATTTAAAGTGACAAAAAAGTACAAAAAAATGTCTTGTAGGAGTTCACTTTCATGCTTTGTAATATTTTTTTCAGGCGATGTGATTTATAATAGCGTGAGAAAAATGTGTGCAGTGGAGATGTTGTGTGATATTTGTTTCTCTGCGTCAACAAACCATGGCTTCAATCTCCGCGTCAGTGGTGAATGTGGGGAAGGAGACTACAGTAACGCCGAACTGAAGTTTAAGGGTGAGTTTATTTATCTCCATCTGTGAAAATAATTATGGTTTTGTTGTTGTTTTTGTCCTATTTTTGTTCTATTTTTTAAGCAAAAAAGAAGTGCAGTAATTCAACAAACAACTGTAAGGTTTAACGTATTTAAAGCCCGTTTTTTGGAATTTTGGGTACAGTAAAGCCATGGCCAAAAGTTTTGAGACGGACACAAATTAAAGTGGTGTTGTCACCAAAAAATGAAAAGCTGCTTAAAATTCATAAAAAAAAAAAAAAAAAAATAATTGTCAAAAAAAAATTTTTTTACTCACCTCTAAATACCGGTTGCTAGGGGGTCCCTCGTAGTCTGCCTTCTTCATTGCCCGGGCTGGTGACATCACTTCCCCTTGCGCCGCACATTCACCTGGGACCTGTCACGTGTCCCAGGTGACTGTAAGGTGTATCACGGCGCCCTGCGCCGCTCGCGCATGCGCAGTGGGTGCCCGGCTGTGAAGCCACAGCCGGGTGCCCACAGTATGCATGACGGCGCCGCGAGCAGAGCGGGGAACGAGGGGGGGCTTCGTTCCCCCGCATCGCTGGACCCTGGGGCAGGTAAGTGTCCGATTATTAAAAGCCAGCAGCTGCAATATTTGTAGCTGCTGACTTTTAATTTTTTTTTTTTAAGGGGTACCCCACTTTAATTCAGTTTCCGTTTTTATGATAGCAATTTGCATAAACTTCAGAATGTTATAAAGAGTGATCAGATGGATTATTTGCAAAGTCCTTATTTTTCATGAAAATGAACTTAATCCCATAAAAAAAACATTTCCACTGTGTTTGCGAAGAAGGCTTCAGGGTGTCCAAGAAAGTTCAGCAAGCGCCAGGACCGTCTCCTACAGTTGATTCAGCTGCGGGATCGGGGCACCACCAGCGGCTATCTGGTGGCAGGTTTGGCACCACTGGAGCGCAGGGTGATGATGTCACGAAGAGTAATCTGGCCACACCCACCATTTGCTGAGGCACGCTATGCGCATCACATTACTACTGTCCTTGAGGCACCCAAAGGTGTCCCAGGCCACTAAAATGTTTGGGTTTGGCTTGAAGAAAAGGTGGCAACCCTACTGCATACACAGTGAGAAGACTTTTGGAGGATGGCCTGGTGTCAAGAAGGGCAGCAAAAAGCAATTTTTCTCTAGGAAACACATCAGGGACAGACTGATATTTTGCAAAAGGTACAGGGATTGGACTGCTGAGGACTGCTGAGGAGCAGTCTCTCTCTTCGCAGAGTCGTATTGCATGGGAGTTAACACAGAGTAGCGATCAGACTGGGATGTGTCCACGGCACCCCATTTGAAAAAGCCTGATCCATACCACCTCACCTAGAAATTCAGCCTACATAGGGCCCCTTAGCTCATCTCAGTGTAGGTCTACATCTTGGCATCCCTAGGGAGGATTTTCTCTAAAGCCCCATACACACTATCAGATTTTCTGCTGAGTTTTTCCATCAGATTTACCAAAACCATATAATATGAGGTCAAACCTTAGGATTTTCAATGTGTATGTAATCAGGCAGGCCCTTCTACTACATGGTTTTGGTAAATCTGAAGGAAAAAGTCAGCAGAAAATCTGATAGTGTGTATGGGGCTTAAAAGGGAGCTAACACCTGCTTATAACTTTTCCATTACCATGCCAAAATTTCAACAGAGCCATCTAGTGGTAGACAAGCAAACTGCATCTGCTAACAAATGAGATGAGTCCCCGCACTGCCAAATACATACCAGATTCTTATCAAGGGTGTGCATCATACAGAAAGTAGGCAACACACAGGCAACCATACAACCACAATGATCTCCCCCCCACAGAGCGAATCCCCTCACCCCCAAATTCCTGTTGCTACAGAGTGGCAGAGAAAGAGGCTGTTGCAGAAGAGCAGCTATAACTAGAGCTGAGAAGGAATGGAGAGATCCACTTCCGCGGGAATGGTATGGCTGTGTAAGTCACCACACCTCTTCCTCTGATATTATATGGATGTGCAGGGCAGGGAGAGTTCTGTGCACACCGCCAGAAAAGGTGCCCTGTCACTTGTGAACAGAGAAGCCGGGAGAGGAAGTGATTATTGCAGAAAACTTCCTCTACCGGCTTCTGTGTTTGAAAGTGACAGCAGTTAAAGGTGAGTACAAGGCAAGTCATCAAGTCATGGAAGTTCTGCCTACTAAATATAATTTATATATAAATATATATATATATATATATATATATATATATATATATAAACACACACTATATTACCAGAAGTATTGGGATACCTGCCTTTACACGCACATCAACTTTAATTGCATCCCAGTCTTAGTCCATAAGGTTCAATATTGAGTTGGCCCACCCTTTGCAGTTAGAACAGTTTCAACTCTTCTAGGAAAGCCGTCCACAAGGTTTAGGAGTGTGTCTACGGGAATGTTTGACCATTCTTCCAGAGGCGCATTTGTCAGATCAGGCACTGATGTTGGGTGAGATGGCCTGGCTCGCAGTCTCTACTCTCTCTAATTCATTCCAAAGGTGTTCTATTGGGTTAAGGTCAGGACTCTGTGAGACCAGTCAAGTTCCTCCACCCCAAACTCACTCATCCATGTCTTTATGGACCTTGCTTTGTACACTGGTGCGCAGTCATGTTGGAACTGGAAGGGGCCATCCCCAAACCGTTCCCACAAAGTTGGGAGCATGAAATTGTCCAAAATGTCTTGGTATGCTGACGCCTTAAGAGTTCCCTTCACTGGAACTAAGGGGCCAAGCCCAACCCCTGAAAAACAACTACACACCATAATCCCCCCTCCACCAAAGGATTTGGACCAGTGCACAAAGCAAGGTCCATAAAGACATGGATGAGTGAGTTTGGGGAGGAGGAACTTGACTGGCCTGCACAGAGTCCTAACCTCAACCCAATAGAGCACCTTTGAAATGAATTAGAGTGGAGCTTGACCTCACAAATGCGCTTCTGGAAGAATGGTCAAACGTTCCTATAGACATGCTAATAAACCTTGTGGACAGCTTTCACAGAAGAGTTGAAGTTGTTATAGCTACAAAGGATGGGCCAACGCAATTGTGAACCCTATGGACTAAGACTGGGATGCCATTAAAGTTCCTGTGCGTGAAAAGGCAGGCGTCACAATACTGTTAGTAATATATTGTATGTGTCGTGGCCATCCCAAATAGCTTGTCCTATGTGCTTGCTATTAAACTGTTGCTGCCACTATGCCGGAGCAAGTAAAATGCGATATTATTAGTTCCTCCCCTTTCTCCATCTATGCTCCACCCTCACTCTACCCCAGGCTTGGGTTTACCGACTTTGGAACATTCCCAGGTATGTAGATAGAAAGGTAGATAGATAGATAGATAGATAGATAGATAGATAGATAGATAGATAGATAGATAGATAGATAGATAGATAGAGAGCAAATGTATTATTATTTTTTATTTATTTTTTCAGAACTATGTCGTGATAAAATGCCACTCAACAACTTTATGTGTCCAAGCTGCTATGTGAACACATCTACTGATGGCTGCGAAAGCAATGAAATGGTATTGTGCCGTGGGAACGAATTTGAGTGTGTGAAGTTAAGGTCACTTGTTCAGCTGTCCGGTATGTATCTATCTCAATTATAATTCTATTGTCATTACCAAATATATACGGAGTGATGTACTCCCTGTCATACATTTTGATTAACTTTGAGGTTCACTGACCATAAGAATGGTATAAGGCTCCAAATATCCCCATTACTTTAAGGTGCAATACAGAATTCCTTTGCCTATTTAATATTAAGTGAACCCTTTAGATAGTCTAGAGCAGGGGTCAGCCCGAGGGCCACATTGTAGATTTTACAAATATTTGCGGGGCGAAAAAATTATTTATTTATAAATAAATGAATAAAATGTAAATAATCTCATCATAGCCTTTCCGCATGTCTGTGTCCCTGTCAATGTCTCCTTGCACATTGTGTCCCCCATCAGAGCCTTTCAACATGTCCGTGTCCCCACTAGACCCTTCCACAAATCTGTGTCCCCATTAGAGCCTTTCCGTACCTCTGTGTCCCCCATCAGAGTCGCCCCAATACCAGTGTCCCCCTATCTGTGTCCTCCATCCATCAGAGTCTCCTCATCATCAGTGTCCCCATCAGAGTCTCCCCATCAACATTGTCCCCATTAGAGTCTCCCCGTCATCGGTATCCCCAGTATCAGTCTCCCCAGCAGAGTTTTTAAATCCTCAGTGTCCCTGTCAGCAGCCTCTCCACCATCAGTGTCCCCAGCAGTTTTCCCCTTGCCACTTACCTCTTGCCTCGAGCTCTCCTTCACCTCCTGACCAAGGCCGTCTTTAAGGCAGGGCAAAAGGGGCAGCTGCCCTGGGCCCTGTCATTGTTGTGGGGCCCAAAGCAGCTGCCTCATATTTGCCAACTATCCCAGTTTACATTCCCTTGAAGTTTTAGTCCTGTGCTGTGTCCCAATATCTCAGTGTGAAGTGCTGCTACTAATGCTGCCCAGCTCTGCCCTATTGTTGTGTACAGATGACTCACCTGCAGACCTGTGTTTACCTATAAATACTGGCATTCATATGTAAATAGCAGTCACATGCATATGTAAATAGCCGAGGCCAACGGCATTGATATGTAAATAAAGGCAGCATTCATAGGTATATCATGCCCCCCTGCAGTGAGGAGAAGATGTGCTGTAACCTATTGCAACCAGTGAGCAGTATTACTGTACAGTAATCTCTAGCAGCCAATCAACAATCAGAAATGTGCTGTAACCTCTAGCAACTAATCAGTGAGCCTTAAGGAGTGCTGTAACCTCTAGCAACCAGTCAGTAAGCCGTAATAATATGCTGTAACCTCTGGCAACCAATCGTAATCGCTGCCTGATCTGATAGAGTAAACTGATTTTAAGTCTTGCTGCTATTTATTGTATGTCTCAGAGAAGGTGGAGAGCGAAATTGCATGGGGGGGGGGGCCTTAAGATTTGCCCAGGGTCCAATCAATATTAAAGACGGCCCTGCTCCTGACTCTCGCCCCACTGCTACACACGTGGAAGGATCTCTAAAACAAACAGCGGGCGGGACGCCGGGAGGTGACCCGCTGAAGACGTCATTGGTTGCTGGGACAGGCAGTCCCAGCAGCCAATCCTCAGCACAGCATGGCAGCATGGGAGGGTGCGGGGGAGTGGCTTTGTTTGCGGGACCTGTCCGTCATACTGCGGATCTGCTGCTTTTAAAGGCAGCAGATCGGCAATGCTATGAGTCTGAGTGAGCTGCGGGCCAGGCAAAAGGCACAAGTGGGCTGGATGTGACCCGCGGGCCGGGGTTTGAAGACGCCTGGTTTAGAGCATATGTACAATATTTTACATAGAGACTACAGCATAATGCCCCGTACACACGATCAGACATTCCAACGATAAAATACGTCCGATTTTTTCAGACGGATTTTGGCCCAAACTTGTCTTGCGTACAGACGGTCGCACAAAATTGTCAGAAAATCCGATCGTTCAGAACAACATGACGTAGAACACGTACGATGGGACTATAAAGAGGCCAGCAGCCAATAGCTTTCATCTCGTAATTTATTCCGAGCATGCGTGGCACTTTGTCTGTCGGAATTCTGTACACACAATTGGAATTTAAATGATTGGATTTTCTTGTCGGAAAATATGAGATCCAGCTCTCAAATTTTGTGTGTCGGAAATTCAGACGGAAAAAGTCAGATGGAGCCCACACACAATCGAATTTTCCGACAACACAGTCCGATCGCACATTTTCCATCGGAAAGTCCAACTGTGTGTACAGGGCATTACAGTCAACCGTTTTTTTGGGGGTTTTTTCGTTTCTTTTTTAATAAAAATCAATCAATAATAACACATTTTTGCTACTATTGAACATCAAACAAATGAGCCTTAAATTTGAGAACTATACATACTGTATGTGATAGGGAAAAGTAATGATGCCTCCTGTGTCTTCTGTCCCAAGTCACTTGAACCGACCAATCATGTAAGGAATTTTGCATGTTTTAGGTACAAATCCCCCCAAAGTAATATTTTGATTGAAGCAAAATCTAGTTTAGTTAATTCACTCTATATTGTTTCAGCCAATGAAGAGTCCATCAGTCGGATCTCCTTATTAGAATTTCAGGATCTGCCCCTGTCCACTCTAATGTAGTTCCAGCTTGGAACAACCAAATCCAAAAACAAAAATGAAAAATATTGTAGCTTACCAATCCTTAGGTGTGGTGGCTGCATTAGTCTTTTATAGGCATTTTTTTCCTTTATTTTTACCTGGGGATGCTTCCAGTAACAATCTTTGTCTTATTCCCCATACACACGATCGGACTTTCCGACAACATAACCATGGATTTTTGTTCGAATGCTGTTGGCTCCAACTTGTGTCGCATACACACGGTCACAAAAATGTTGGCCAACAATTACGAACGTGAGAACGTGGTGACATACAAGACGTACGACGAGCCAAGAAAAAGGAAGTTCAATAGCCAGTGCGGCTCCTTCTGCTTTATTCCGAACATGCGTGAACTTTTGTGTGTCGGACTTGTGTACACGCGGTTGGAAATTCCCACAACAAACATTTGTTGGCGGAAAACTTGAGAACCTGCTAGCCAACATTTGTTGGAGGAAAGTCCAACAACAAATGTTGGATGGAGCATACATATGGTCAGACTTTCAGCCAACAAGCTCACATCGAACATTTGTTATCGGAAAATTCCAGTTGTGTGTACAGGGCATTAGGGTGACAAGGTTCAGAGCAAATCAGGTTTAGTAACATTATTCGCTGTACCCTATTTAGAAGTATTATTTGGTAAAAATAAAATCTTATCTTGATCTGCAGATGGTAAAATGGTACCAATGTCAGTTCAAGGCTGCATTACAGAAGGTGGTTGTAAAATTGGGATTGGAGCTGTACCCGGAGCAAAGGAATTAGACGCAAAGGAGATGACTTGTACCCCTGCAATACCAGTTAATCCTCCTGAAAGTAACTAACCAACCAAACAGCTGCAAGCCAAGCCTGCGTCTTTGTTGGACATTGATGCATGTGTAAAATGTCATAAGCTTTGGTTGCTTTTGAATGACAGCTGAAAACAGCATTGAGTTGTATCAAACAGTAGATGCACTAAATACATGTTAATAAAATCTTTAACTACTCATCAGTGTTACTTTGTTTGCATTTGTCATTATTACTTACACACAGTAATTAGTATATGCAATACACTGCACAATGTCATTGTCTCAATGATGTGTCATCAAGAATTAATTCCTGCAGTAGCCTTTCTCAACCGTTTTACCCTGGAGGAACCATTGAAATCAGTTTATGTCTCAAGGAATATTGATCTTTGCTGCCATTGTGCTGGGTGTTCAGTGGCCCCTGTGCCTTTAAGGAGGATTGGGCTACCTCCAGGCTCACCTGCACCCTATCTATCCATTAGAATGCATGTGCTTCCACTGTGGAGACTCTCATAAATTTACAGGAGTTAGGACTGCAGGTAATACAGGGTGCCAAGAAGAGGCCTTGCAGCTTGTGCATGCATTTTCAAATGTGTGCTAACTAAACTCTTGTTTTTTAACACATATTGATATGCCCTGTACACACGATCAGACATTCCGACAACAAAATACATCAGATTTTTTCCGACGGATGTTGGCTCAAACTTGTCTTGCATACACTTGGAAATTCCAATCGCCAAGAATGAGCTGACGTACAACACATACGACGAGGCTATAAAGAGGAAGTTCAGTAGCCAGTAGCCAATAGCTTCTGTCATGTCATTCTTTCTGAGCATGCGTGGCACTTTGTGCGTCGGAATTGTCTACACGCGGTAGGAATTTACGCAATTGGATTCTGTTGTCGTAAAATTTTAGATCCAGATCTCAAAATTTGTGTGTCGGAAATTTCCGATGTAAAAAGTCAGATGGAGCATACACATGGTCGGAATTTCTGACAAAACGCTCTGATCGCACATTTTCCGTCGGAAAGTCTGACTGTGTGTACAGGGCATGAGACAGGTTCATTTGGTTGGTAAGCAGACTTGTTGGTGAGTTAAGCTGGGAATTTCTCTGGTTTTGTCTTTAATGCGTTGGCCTTCCATGTGCTCCTTGCTGTGAAGGCCAGTTATAGTTGGAGGCAGTGAACATTTTCTTTGATACTGATGTAATATTGGTGAGGGGACACACTGGACATCTTTGCTGCCATTGTGCTATATGCTGGGTGTCCAGTGGCCCATGTTCCTTTAAGGAGGATTGGGCTACCTCCAGGCCCACCAGTCCCCTATCTACCCATTAGAATGCATGTGCTTCCACTGTGGAGACTCTCATAAATTTACAGGAGTTAGGATTGCAGTTAATACAGGGTGCCGTGACGAGGCCTTGCAGCTTATGCATGCGTTTGCCAATGTGTGACAGGTTAATTCAGTTGGTAAGCAGACAAGTTGGTGAGTTGAGCTGAGAATTTCTCTGGTTTTGTCTTTCGTAGGTGTCAAGGAACCCCTGCTAAAACCAATTCATTGGGAGTGAGTGGAAAAAAACTCCCCTTACATTGGTAGCCAGTGTAAATAATGCTCCCATGTACAGTGGTGGCCAGAATGCCACCCTTACAGACAGCTAAAAAGATCATTGGTGTCCTGTAGCTATTTCTACCAAGTGGCATTGGCCCTGGGACTATTCTTGCATCATCATATTGGAGGTAAAATAACCATGGTTCAAGGAACGTCATAAAAAAACATATATGAATGAAGGAATGGCGCTACTTACATATAATAAACATATTAACCCAAAAAATCTATAACTGTGAAGAATCAAAACAACATAAAATCAGTCGATAAAATGTATCTTCCAAGTGTCTTCTGATCACTGTGCCTCAAACAGAGGACTGTTCTCACATAAATTCACTTAAATTGTGCTCCACCACTTTGAGGGCAAAAATTCTCATTTACCAACTTATAATGGCCACAATTGCCTCACTCGCTTTTGGTTTTACTACAGAAATCTCTCCTCTCAACACTTTCCCTCAACTAGTAAGCTATAAAGCAGGGGTGTGCAGTCAGGGGAGGCAGGTGAGGCAGGGCCTCTCCTGCCATGGACATAAAAAAACCACAAAAAAATGTCCCCGGTGTCATGTCACTCGTGTTAGAAGGTCTCGGGTGTGAATTGGGAGCAGGTGTGTTAAATTTGGTGTTATCCCTCTCATACTGGTCACTGGAAGTTCAATGTGGCACCTCATGGCAAAAAAACTCTCTGAGGATCTGAAAAAAAGAATTGTTGCTCTACATAAAGATGGCCTAGGCTATAAGAAGATTGCCAAGACTCTGAGTTGCAGCACGATGGCCATGCACAAGAAAGGTTCCACTCAGAACAAGCCTCGCCATGGTCAACCAAAGACGTTGAGTGCGTCATATCCAGAGGTTGTCTTTAGGAAATAGACGTATGAGTGCTGCCATATATTTCTTTGTAAAAAAAAAAATTGAAAACCATTTATAATTTTTTCCTTCCACTTCACAATTATGCGCCACTTTGTGTTGGTCTATCACATAAAATCCCAATAAAATACAATTACCGTATTTATCAGGGTATAACACGCACTTAAAATCAGGGGAAAATCGCGGGTGCGTGTTATACCCCGATACTACGCGATTTCCGCACAATTTTTTGGGCTCTGGGCGGCTTTCAGCTGCCCAGAGCCCTTCTCGCGGCTTTCGACCACCTTCGGCCCTTCTCGGCGGCTTTCGCCCGCTCTCTGACCTTCTCGGCAGCTTTCGGCAGCCTCGGCCCTTCTCGGCGGCTGAAAACCGGCGAGAAGGTCCGAGAGCGGCCGAAAGCCGGCGAGAAGGGCTGAGGCGGCCGAAAGCCGGCGAGAAGGTCCGAGAGCAGCCGAAAGCCGGCGAGAAGGTCCGAGGCGGCCGAAAGCCACCGAGAAGGTCCGAGAGCGGCCGAAAGCCGCCAAGAACTTTCGGGCGCCACCGAGATACACAGGACATCTCGGCGGCGCCATTTTTAAAAAAAATAAGCGGACAATGCACTAAGGCTGCAATGACAAGGCTGCAATGAGGACAGGCTGCATGACGAGGCTGCAATGAGGACAGGCTGCATGACAAGGCTGCAATGACGCTGACAAGGCTTCAGATGGACACTGATAAGGCTGCATTGATGGGCATTTAAATGTAAGTTTTTTTTTCCTTAAATTTCCCTCCTAAAAGTTTTTTCCACAAAATTCCCTCCTAAACTCGGGGTGCGTGTTATACGCCGGCGCGTGTTATACGCCGATAAACACGGTAAATTTTTGGTTGTAACATAACAAAATGTGGAACATGTCAAGGGGTATGAATACTATTTCAAGGCACTGTATGTAAAGATAGACATTAACAACAATAAATATTATACATCATTTTGCATTATGCAAAAATTGCACATACAACTTATAGTACATAGCACAGTGTATCACATGGAGTATGTAGTCAGTTTGCCATTAAAAAAAGGAGGTCAAAAAGGTTACCACGAATCCCATCAGGGAGTAGGGATGAGACACAAGGTTCGCTAAGTGTCCTCCAAGATATAATATGCTATAAGGTGTATTGTGACAGGCAATTTTTTGGATCCCCCAAAAATGTGTACATATATTTGTGAATATAGAATTAAAACTATAAAAGATTAGAGATCTCACTTCATTATTGAAAAGAACACCATAACATCAGCTCCATTGCTCCCCTAAACCCCTGGACCCCAACCAATGAAAACAAACCACTGATACTACCCAAAGGTTATAAAGCCCAGAGGGGGTGGAAGAGGCTGTCACATGACAAGAAAAAGACAAATAAGTGTTTTGGCACCCAGAGCTTCAAATGGCGTAAAAAAAAAGAATAATGGGAAAGCAAGTAGAACGCTTCCTGCTACTCCGATACGATCCCCGTCACTTCTGATTGCAGCAACATCACATTTCGTACAATGACGAAAGTGAATGTGAACAACCAGGGGAGAGGAAGTTTGTTATTCACAGAATTTGCATGTGAAAATAAAGAAAAATGACAAACTATCTGGGATGTTTGGGTTAAAGAGGACATTTGTAAGTGGTGGGCATAGGGAAGATAGAGAATAACGTTCAGAGCATCACTTCCAAATAGATAGGTTGAAGAGCATCGAGCCAGGCATAGTCTTCTCAGCAGGGGCATATGTTTGTCAATGGACGGCCATATTATGTAACATGGGTGTAACATTAAGTATAGGAGTTATTCCTGCGCCTAATCAGGAAGGGGAATAGTTTTTTAGTGCCGCTGCACACACTGAATACGGGGTACCTGAACCCCAAAGAATCAAGAAAGGTAAGAGAGTAGTGGTGCGCAGTACTAACTCAGGAAATATTGGCCTACAAAATCTGTAGATACTATAGATGCAGGTATTTAAATGCTAGGTGTGTGGCCACCCAGACCAAAAAATGTATTGGGAGCTTAATATGTACGTTCTATGAGGGAGCGTGCGAAAACCTCACCACTATCACATAATAGTGTTTGGGATGTATATTGAAGTGATATAAAAAAAAAAAAAAAATATAGTGGTAAAAAACTAAATAATTTCTGATGTGATTTTTTAGGGTGAGCATAGGACTCTAAAATAGCAATGCTAAGCAGTAAATAGGTCCGTTCTTACAGCATCCCATAGGTAAAATCAATATATAAGAATTGTGATAAAAAATATATTGCGATTTGTTGCGACTAATCCAATCGCATAAAAAGTGCTGGTGCTAAGTGATACAATAAGCGTGTTGCAATGTCTACTACACCGTGAACAACAATGTATAAATACACAATTATTAACTAAAAACAGTTTAGTGCAAAAAGAAAAAAAGGAGATAGCTACTTGTGGTTAGCAAAGAAATCGCATAACGTGCCAGTGTTAGACAAATTGAGTTGGATGCGTATGGGTGTCTCTTCACCCTATACTAGGTAATAACTGCAGTGAAGTGAGATAAATTCATGCAAAATTGGCACAGAAAAAAATTGAAAAACGCAGCATTAAAAACGCATAAAAAATAAATGTTACAGGTGAAAAAAAAAAACTATCTAACAATAATGCAAGTGAAATAGTGCTCAATGGTCAAAAACTATATGACATATACATTCCACAATAACGTGTGTAAAAATTGTGTCCATATACAACATGTGCGACAACCAATAGCGATTATATCCAAAATCGCATCAGGTAAAAAACGCATGCAGTACTGGTGTTAAGTGCTATATGAACTATAGCGATCTGGTCGGTGGTGGTAGTAGTGAAAAATATCCCACGTGGTCCTGTGTACTCAGGATATGGGTGTCCCCTTACCTTACAGCTGTAAGGTAACAGCATGTAACATATATATCCTCAGGGTTCCTGGTGGTCTTTATCCCACGAGGTCTTGTTACTGTGTCCCCGTCTCTTGCCTATTCCGCTGTGTGGTCACTTTAAATTGGTTGTTCAGCGATGCCCAGTATAGGGGAGGGGATGGTTACCTCAGCAGGTTATGTAGGGGATTTAAGCAAATAAGTAGGAAGGGAGCCCCATAGTGTAGTATTTATGAACAAAGTTTCAATTTATTCAAGAAACAAAGAGATACTCACAAACAAACACAGTTCAAGCATAGAGTATAAACGAGCTGCGAGCTCGATTGCGTCACTTCCGGTAGCGTCCCGACGCGTGTTCGTCACGGTCACGTGACTTCATCAGGGGACCGTGACGAACACGCGTCGGGACGCTACCGGAAGTGACGCAATCGAGCTCGCAGCTCGTTTATACTCTATGCTTGAACTGTGTTTGTTTGTGAGTATCTCTTTGTTTCTTGAATAAATTGAAACTTTGTTCATAAATACTACACTATGGGGCTCCCTTCCTCCTTATTTGCTTAAATCCCCTACATAACCTGCTGAGGTAACCATCCCCTCCCCTATACTGGGCATCGCTGAACAACCAATTTAAAGTGACCACACAGCGGAATAGGCAAGAGACGGGGACACAGTAACAAGACCTCGTGGGATAAAGACCACCAGGAACCCTGAGGATATATATGTTACATGCTGTTACCTTACAGCTGTAAGGTAAGGGGACACCCATATCCTGAGTACACAGGACCACGTGGGATATTTTTCACTACTACCACCACCGACCAGATCGCTATAGTTCATATAGCACTTAACACCAGTACTGCATGCGTTTTTTACCTGATGCGATTTTGGATATAATCGCTATTGGTTGTCGCACATGTTGTATATGGACACAATTTTTACACACGTTATTGTGGAATGTATATGTCATATAGTTTTTGACCATTGAGCACTATTTCACTTGCATTATTGTTAGATAGTTTTTTTTTTTCACCTGTAACATTTATTTTTTATGCGTTTTTAATGCTGCGTTTTTCAATTTTTTTCTGTGCCAATTTTGCATGAATTTATCTCACTTCACTGCAGTTATTACCTAGTATAGGGTGAAGAGACACCCATACGCATCCAACTCAATTTGTCTAACACTGGCACGTTATGCGATTTCTTTGCTAACCACAAGTAGCTATCTCCTTTTTTTCTTTTTGCACTAAACTGTTTTTAGTTAATAATTGTGTATTTATACATTGTTGTTCACGGTGTAGTAGACATTGCAACACGCTTATTGTATCACTTAGCACCAGCACTTTTTATGCGATTGGATTAGTCGCAACAAATCGCAATATATTTTTTATCACAATTCTTATATATTGATTTTACCTATGGGATGCTGTAAGAACGGACCTATTTACTGCTTAGCATTGCTATTTTAGAGTCCTATGCTCACCCTAAAAAATCACATCAGAAATTATTTAGTTTTTTACCACTATATTTTTTTTTTTTTTTTTTTTTTTTATATCACTTCAATATACATCCCAAACACTATTATGTGATAGTGGTGAGGTTTTCGCACGCTCCCTCATAGAACGTACATATTAAGCTCCCAATACATTTTTTGGTCTGGGTGGCCACACACCTAGCATTTAAATACCTGCATCTATAGTATCTACAGATTTTGTAGGCCAATATTTCCTGAGTTAGTACTGCGCACCACTACTCTCTTACCTTTCATGGGTGTAACATTGGTGCACCGGTGAGGTAACACTGATTTTGATCTCGACCCATCTATTCGGAGCTTTCCTGTTAGTCCAGGAAATGAGAACTCTTAAGTGTGAGGCGTAATAATATTTAATGAAGTCAGGGGCTCCTAAACCTCCCCTTTTAATGAGCCATGACCACTGATCCCACCACCCGATAGGTGTTGTTCCATATAAAACGGAGACTTCTCCTTTGGAGAGCTTCCGCTGTGACATAGGGACTGCAACTGGGAGCGTCTCCAATAAATACAACAGTTTAGGAAGTATTGACATTTTGAGGATGTTTATTCGGCCCAGAAGGGAGAGGGGAAGAGTGGTCCAATGAGTCAATAAACGGTTGATTTCTTTGAAAGGGGGGGGGGGGGGAAATTAGCTTGGTATAATGTGGAGTATGATGCTGTGAGCTGGTATCTTCAGCTTTAGCAACATGTTACCACCATATACAGAAAGATGTCAGCTATAGATGGCCCTTGAGGTTCTCATTAGAGTGAAGGGAGCCTGGGACCTTGCTATATGAGTATACCCATCAAATAGGCCATGCAATGTGTGCTCTTATGCAGCGTACACACGATCGGACATTCCGGCGGACCAGAGTCCGGCGGACAATCCGCTCGTGTGTGGGCTCTGGCAGACTTTTTCTTCCCAAAAGTCCGGCGGACTAGGCCGCCGGACTTTTGAAATGAACGGACTTGCCCACACACGCAGTAAAGTCCATTCATTTTGAACGTGGCTCCAGGTAGACGGAACTAGCGAAGGAAGTCATTGTCGCCGCCTCCATCGGCGAGATTGACACCTTGCTAGCCCCGTCACCTGTTATGGATTTAAAGGGGAAACCCCTATGATTAAAAATTGGAGTGGGGGTTCCCCCAAAATCCATACCAGACCCTTATTCAAGCACGCAGCCCGGCCGGTCAGGAAAGGGGGTGGGGATGAAGGAGTGGCCCCCCTCCTGAGCCGTACCAGGCCGCGTACCCTCAACATGCACCCCATAGCATCTTGTCCCCATGTTGATGAGAACAAGAGCCTCTTCTCGACAACCCTGGCCTTTGGTTTTCCGGGTGTGCGGGCAGGGGGCTTATCGGAATCCGGGAGAGCCCCCAGATTCCAGCCCCCCACCCTATGTGAATGAGTATGGGGTACGATGTACCCCTACCCATTCACCTGGGGAAAAAAAGTGTACATAAAAAAACACAGGTTTTTAAAGTACTTTATTAGAAAGCTTTGAGGGTCTTCTTCCGTCTTCGGGGGTCTTCTCGCCAGGCTCCTGCGTTATCTTCTGCTCTTTTGCTAGCTCTTTTACTAGCGGAGGAGCCCGGCTTTCTTCTTCATCGTTGCCTCCTTCCGGGGGTCCTTCCGGGGGTTAGAAACACCAACTAGGGAACACATTTAACCCCTTGATTGCCCCCTATTGTTAGCCCCTTCCCTGCCAGTGACATTTACACAGTAATCAGTGCATTTTTATAGTAATGGTCACTGCATGAATGTCAATGGTCCCAAACGTGTCAAAAGTATCCGATCTGTCCAACGCAATGTCGCAGTACCGCTAAAAATCGCAGATCACCGCCATTACTATTAAAAAAATAATAATAATAAAAATGCCATAAAAATGCCTTAAATCTTTCCTATAGTTTGTAGATGCTATAACTTTTGCACAAACTAATCAATATGCGTATATTGCTATGCGTTTTTCTTTTGCCAAAAAATATGTAGAAGAATATATTGGCATAAACTGATAAAATTTGTTTTTTTAAAACATTTTTGGGGATATTAATTATAGCAAAAAGTAAAAAATATACTGTAGTTTTTTTTCCCACAATTGTCGCTCTTTTTTTGTTTATAGTGCAAAAAATAGAGGTGATCAAATACCACCAAAAGAAAGCTCTATTTGTGGGAAAAAAACGGACACAAATTTCATTTGGGTACAGTGTTGCACGACCGTGCAATTGTCAGTTAAAGCGATGCAGTGCCAAATTGTAAAAAGTGCTCCAGTCAGGAAGGGGGTAAAATCTTCTGGGGCGGAAGTGGTTAAGCAAGTTAGATCCTACATCACCTCTATAATAACATTTTTAGCTCAAATGGATTGGTTTAATCCTCTAACTCGGGTTTTAGATCCTGTGTCTGGGTTTCAGTCCACCTGAAACCCAGACACATCAGTGGCAGCCCTGCAGCACCAGTCCTCCTATCTCCCTCTCCCCTCCTATCGGATTCCTGTTTTTTTAAATTATATTGGTGGGGAGGCTTTAACTGGGGTACAGACTGGCCTGAGGGGATAATACTGGGAGACAGACTGACCTGGGGGGTTATACTGGGGGACAGACTGACCCTGGGGGTTATACTGGGGGACAGACCAACCTGGGGGATTATACTGGGGGGCAGACTGGCCTGGGGGTTATACTGTCGCACAGATGGACCTGGTGGGATGTACTGGGGGACAGACTGACCAAGGAGGAATTATACTGGAGGACAGACTGACCTGGGAGGATGTACTGGGGGACAGACTGACCAAGGAGGAATTATACTGGAGGACAGACTGACCTGGGGGAATGTACTGGGGTACATTCAGCACCAGTCCTCCTATCTCCCTCTCCCCTCCTATCGGCTTCCCGTTTTTTAAATTATATTGGTGGGGGGCTTTAACTGGGGTACAGACTGGCCTGGGAGGATTACATGAGGGTACAGACTGGCCTGGAAGGGATTATACTGGGGGACAGACTGACCTAGGGGTTTATACTGGGGGACAGACTGACCTGAGGGGTTATACTGGGGGACAGACTGACCTGGGGGGGATTATACTGGGGGACAGACTGACCTAGGGGTTTATACTGGGGGACAGACTGACCTCAGGGGGTTATAATGGGGGACAGACTGACCTGGGGGGTTATACTGGGGGATAGACTGACCTGGGAGGATTTTACAGGGGGACAGACTGACCTGGGTGGTTATACTGGGGGACAGTCGGACCTGGGGGGGTTATACTGTGGGACAGACGGACCTGGGGGGTTATACTGGGGGACAGACGGACCTGGGGGGATGTACTGGGGGGACAGACTGACCAAGGAGGGATTTTTACTGGAGGACAGACTGACCTGGGGGAATGTACTGGGGTACAGACTGACCTGGGGGGGGGACTGTACTGGGGGACAGACTGACCTTGTTTGATTTAAAGCGGGAGTCCACCGGGACTCCGCGTTTTTTTTTTTTTTTTTAAAGCCAGCAGCTACAAATACTGCAGCTGCTGACTTTTAAAATAGTGACACTTACCTGTCCAGCGCGCCCGCGATGTCGGCACCCGAAGCCGATCGCTAGGTCATATGTCAGGTCCTGCCGCCGCCATCTTGGGTATGGGAATCAGGAAATGGAGCCTTTCGGCTTCATTTCCCGGTTCCCTACTGCGCATTCGCGAATTGCGCTGCGCAATAAGGACGCTCCCCGCTGCCTCTGGGAGCTGTGTGTTTCCCAGCAGGCAGCGGGGCACTTGCGGGAAGGGGCGGGCACTTGCGGAAAGGGGCGTAAGTTACGCCCCTTTCCGCAGAGAGCTGTCCCGGAAGTGGGTGCAGTTACCTGGATTATCCAGGTAACTGCACCCCCCTCCCCCCTGAAAGGTGCCGATTGTGGCACCGGAGGGGGGGGGGGGTTCCGATGAGCGGAAGGTCCACTTTAGGGTGGACCTCCGCTTTAACTACGCTCCTTAAGCTTCTCCCATTAGTAACACAATTTGGCCATGCCTATTGTTAATCACAGGACTTTACATGCACAGCAATACTACTCTTATTGGAACACCCAAAGGTGTCTCAGATCTTTTACAATCCTATAGTGTAAACTGCAAAAAAAATAAAAATTCTGTGCGCACCACTAAAGTGTTCAGGCTTGGCTTGCTGAAAAGGTGGCAACCCTAAGGCGCAGGCATGATGGCACTTGTAGTTTCGCAACAGCAGGAGGGGCGCCAGTTTGAGACCCCTGCTCTAAATAGCCTTTTACAGCATCCTAATCCTGAACAGCGAGCCAGTTCAAATGTTTGCAACTTTAATAGGACACCTGTGGTTTAGTCTCAGCCAGTAGCTGGCCTCAGAAAATGGATTCACTCCTTCCCCAGTATTTCCACTGATACATTTTTAAATGAACTGCGACTATCCTGGGGAACAATCAAAGGCACGATGTATCGAGAATCAATGCTATGATTTTTCATCACTCTTGGATGCTATGGGGTTGATTTACTAAAGGCAAAGAGAATGTGCACTTTGCAAAGAGTTGCTCCAAAGCTTAGTAAATGAGCAGAAGCTCTGTTGGCTTTCATTATCCAATCATGTGCAAACAAAAATGCATTTTTTTTATTTATTATTAATTTCCTTGCATGTGATTGGGTATTCTTTGCAAAGTGAAGCTTTACCCCATTTACTAAGCTCTGGAGCAACTGTACTTTGCAAAGTGCACAATCTATTTGCCTTTAGTAAATCAAGCCCTTGATCTCCATCTCATTCTTATGGCAGGCATGCTCAACCCGTGACCCACGGACCAAATGTTGCCATAACCTCAAACTATTTCCAACCCACACAGCCTCCTTTAGATGCACGCCACTCTACTGCATGATTGCCAGTCCTCCATAATCCTGGTGACTGTCATACATAAGCCACAAATGCGGCCGGCTCCTTTGGGATGAATTAGAGTGGAGACTGCGAGCCAGGCCTTCTCATCCACCATCAGTGCCTGACCTCTTGAATGCGCTTCTGGAAGAATGGTCAAACATTCCCATAGGCACACTCCAAACTTTTTGAGATGGGAATGAGGTACACCCATCAGCCAATGTATACAGGCATAGGACACACCCCCTGGTCACGCCCCCTTAAAGGAAAATTTTGCAAAAACACAAGATTGGTTAAAGCGAGAGTCCGCCGGGACTCTGCGTTTTTTTTTTTTTTCTTTAAAAGCCAGCAGCTACAAATACTGCAGCTGCTGACTTTTAAAATAGTGACACTTGCCTGTCCAGCGCGCCCGCGATGTCGGCACCCGAAGCCGATTTCTCGATCGTCTCTCGGGTGCTGCCGCCGCCATCTTGGGTATGGGAATCAGGAAGTGGAGCCTTTCGGCTTCATTTCCCGGTTCCCTACTGCACATGCGCGAGTCGCGCTGCGCAATAAGGACGGTCTCCGCTACCTCTGGGATCTGTGTGTTTCCCAGCAGGCAGCGGGGGACTTTCGGAAAGGGGCGTAATCTACGTCCCTTTCCGCAGAGAGCTATCCCGGAAGTGGGTGCAGATACCTGTACTGTACAGGTACCTGCACCCCCCTCCCCCCTGAAAGGTGCCAATTGTGGCGCCGGAGGGGGGGAGGGTTCCGATGAGCGGAAGGTCCACTTTAGGGTGGACCTCCGCTTTAAACCCTGCCCATGTATACCACCTTTTTAATGAAGCGCCCATCAAATGCAGCCTCACCTGTGCCCATCAAATACAGTCTCAGCTGTGCCCATTCATTCCGCCTCACCTGTGCCCATCAAATACAGTCTCAGCTGCCCCCATCACATATAGTCTCAGCTGTGCCCATCAAATACAGTTTCAGCTGTGCCCATTCATTCCGCCTCACCTGTGCCCATCAAATACAGTCTCAGCTGCCCCCATCACATATAGTCTCACTTGTGCCCATCAAATACAGTCTCAGCTGTGCCCATGAATGCCGCTTCACCACTGCCAATCATTGCAGCCTCATGGGGGGGGGGGGGGCTCGGTACATACTTGGCATTTGGGATTTGGCAGATAAGTGAATATACATATACACACACATTTGCAAATTGCATGTCATTGTCATTATATAATATACAATCTCATCATCTAAGACAGATAGCAACAGTTTTTACTCACCACAACATGTGGGGTGATGGTCTTGGGCTCAGCAAACTTGTATCGACATGACCCTGTGCTGCTTACTGCCTGTCGGCCGCACCAATCCGCACCAATGCCTCTATGTCAGGTGCCTTTTCCAGGCTCCGCCTCCACCTGTCCCCAAGGCCACACGGCGCCATGCTTTGTGGTCCCGTCATGATTTACCCCACTCCAGCAGTGTGATTGTGTGTGACACGGCCAGGAGAGCATCCTCGGGAGGGGTGCGTGATGAACACACATGTCAGAGCAACGGAGAGCATCCTGGGGGAGTGCGCTGGCGGCGCTTTACTGGACACTCCCACGTCACTCACTGTCAGAACAATCTCCGCTCCGAGTCAGAGCGGAGAGCAGGCTTGGGGGAATGCTGGACTGTACAGTGGACACATGTCACACAGTGTCCGAGTGGAGACGGGGGAGCGGCGGCGCTGCTGGTGTTAGTTGCCAGCTCTGGACTGACAGTGCAAGTGTAGTATAAACAGCGGCCAGGCGCCCTAGGTGGCAGTGCGCCCTAGGCGGCTGCCTAATCCGCCTAGTGGTAGCACCGGCCCTGGCTCCACACATACATCGCACACTCACATCGGTCCCTACCCTCAAGGAGACCACAATCCAAGGTCCCAAACTCACATTCATATACTAGGGTCAATTTTGGACAGAAGCCAATTAACCTACCAGCATGTCTTTGGAGTGTGGGAGGAAACCGGAGTACCCGGAGGAAACCCACGCAGGCACAGGGAGAACATGCAAACTCCAGGCAGGTGGTGTCATGGTTGGCATTCAAACCAGTGACCCATGACCCTTTTTACTGCTAGGCGAGAATGCTAACCACTACCCCACTGTGCCACCCAATTACCACTACTATTCCTTTATATTGGCTTTTGGAATTTACAAATGCAGCAGTTTAGAAATCAGATGAAAGGTTTAATAGTGGAAAACACTTTTTGATAGATAAAAAGTGCATTTTATATACAGTGAAACCTCTGGATTATGAGCATAATTCGTTCCAGGAGAATGCTCGTAATCCAAAGTACTCGCATATCAAAGCAAGTTTCCCCATTACAGTCAATGGAAACTAAAATTGTTCCACATTGACTTCAATGGCATGCAATACTGCATGCGGCCAGAGCCGGGGAGGCACCGGAGAGCCTTGGAAACGGCCGAAAAGGAAAGACTTAGTTCCCGAGATTTGCCGAGCTCAGCAGAGCTGTCCTCTGTGCATTTCCGAATGGCGCTGATCGGCGATGCTCGGCTCTGGCACCCCCCCCACCTCAGGCCAAACGCGGTACTGCACACCGCTTTGGCCTGAATCGTGCTCGTTTTGCGAGTCAACCCGAGTTACGACTTTTAAAAATACAGTGCTTGTATTGTGAAACGCTTGTTAACCGTGTTACTCGCAATCCAAGGTTCCACTGTACATCTATATGGATCAGACCAAAATGAGGGACAAATGAGGAAGAATGAGGGACATTGCTCCAAATCAGGGACAGTCCCTCGAAATGAGGGACAGTTGGGAGCTGTGCTAAACCTTGTGGATGGCCTTCCCAGAAGAGTTGAAACTGTTATAGCTGCAAAGGGTGGGCCAAGTCAATATTGAACCCTACGGACTAAGACTGGGATGCCATGAAAGTTCATGTGCGTGTAAAGGCGGGCATCCCAATACTTTTGGTAATATAGTGTACAATACTGAGCAAAAACATGTGAAGAAAAAAAAAATGACACAAGGTGTCCAAGATTTTGTTAATATTTATTAAGCACATTGACCATTTCCTTTTCAGTGATGGATTTAATTGACAGCGTTCTTATGCAAAGCATATTTTTTCTACATTTCATCTCTTGTACAGGTTTGCTATTCCTTAATGGTACAGGGTCTGATGTGCATTTCTTGTATGGTGATATACCACATTCTATTCTTTTGGTATTGCAGGTGTACAAATCATACGAATCCTTTTCAGTTCCTTGCCTCCAGGTATTCCTGCAAACGCAATTTTACAAAGACCGGTGGTAGCGCATCCTTTAACTGACAGATCCCTGGCTATTCCATCTGCAAGTCAAATTTCAGATATTGAAATAAAGTTTTATTTTCCATAATAACTAAAGTATGAATAAAACGACTTGTCTCAGCATAACACTACTCAAACAGCAATCTTTTTGTTCATAATTTGCTGGAAAACATTGTATTATTACAATTTTTATTATTTACAATTTGTGATAATATATTCCTTATTTTTTTGGTCTCTTTTGTCAACCAATGGGCTTACTGCATGTGATTAAATTCAGCAAGAAAACTAGAAAAAGGCGTAGAAGATTTTCGGAGGAAGATTTGGACACCTATGCATTTTTTGTGCTTTCTGCATTCTGCAGATTTGCACTACAGTCCATTTAACATGGTTTCCTATGGAACACGTTCTGTAGTGCAAATCTGCAAAATGGAAAAAGCACTAAAAATGCATAGGTGTGAATCTCGTGGAGGAAGATTTTTGGAACAAGTAAAATGGGACAAATAACATAGAACAAATATTTATTTATTTATTGGGGGGGGGGGGGGGGGTTGGGTAATGCCCTGGGAAACATGTAACAAAAGAAAAAGAAAAAAAAGTGAAAAAAAAATGTAGTTTGATAGTGAGCAGCAATTAAGAATCAGTAAGAAGTAAGAATCAGTTTTTGCTAGAAATTGACTTAGCCCTTGTACACACGGTCGGAGATTCCGACAACCAAATCCGTCGGATTCTGTCTGCCGGATCTTGTCCGAAACTGTTGCATACACACGGTCGGACAAAGTTGTCGAAAAATCCGATCTTTCAGAACGTGATGACGTAATTTCGTTACGATGGGATTACGTTCACGCTAGTAGCCAATAGCTTTGATGTAGGAATTTGATCTGAGCATGCGTGGCACTTTGTCCGTTCGCAAATTCTCTACACATGATCGGAGTATGTCCTATCGGACCAGTTTGTCGGAAAATATTTCCAGCAAGTTGGAAAATTTGGTCCGACGGATATTCAGACGGAATCAGTCCGATGCATACCACACACACAGTCGGATTATCCGACAACACGGTCCGATAGGACACATTCCGACGTACAAGGGCTTAGAAACCCTAAACATTATCTATATTTTTTTATAGCAGAGACCCCAGAAAATAAAATGGTGGTCGTTGCAATATTTTATGTCACACTGCATTTGCGCAGCAGTCTTTTAAACGCATTTTTTTGGGGAAAAAAATCAATTTTAATGAATTTAAAAAAAAAAAAAAATAGTAAAGTTAGCCAAATTTTTTTGTAAAATGTCAAAGATGATGTTACGCTGAGTAAATAGATATCTAACATGTCACGCTTGTGGATTGTTTCAAATTTCTCTTTATTTTATATTTTAAAACATACATTCAACAATTACCATACAGATTTTTATCTCATTACAACATTTCCCCATTCAAACGGAAAAAAATAAATAAATAAAATCCCGCACATATCAAAATATCAAAACCACCCCATTCAACCTCCTCTCCTCTCTTATATGAATCCCCCCAAGTTTCCTGAGGTACTCAATTCCTCCCATTTTTTCCAATATTCTGACATTTGCTTCTCTACATATCCCTCTTGTCTAATTTGTTTCTCCATGAAAAACATTTCGCTCATCTCACAGTTCCACTCTATTATTGTTGGAGCATCTTCTTTTTTCCATTTACGTGCTATTACGGTTTTAGCTACTGTAGTTATTTGACATAAGAATTCTATCTCTTTTTGTTTTAATCTTTCAGATGTATGGGAGAACAGTACTGTCTTAATATCAGCTTTTATTCTTATACCTGTTACCCTCTGATATAGTTCTATTATCTTGCCCCAAAATATTTTTATCTTCCAACAACTATACCAAATGTGCTCTAGAGTACCCTTTTCAATCTTACACCTCCAACATAATTCAGAGTTCTCTTTATTTATTCTGTTCATAACCACAGAACTCCTATACCATCTTAATATAATTTTATAATTTTTTTTCCTGGTACTTAATAGCTAAGGGTACTTTATATATTCCTTCCAATATCTCTTCCCATTCTTTCTCTGTCAACTCCTGCCCCATTTCTTCCTCCCATTCCCTTATTCCTATTATTTTTTTAATATCCCCAACAGGAAGTAATAGGTTATATATCTTAGCTAATTTTTTATCTGCTTTATCCTTATTTGATGCTATTTGTTAATGGTCTATTAATCATTATCTTTATTGGATCAATATATGCTTTCAATTGCAAATATTGAAACCATTTATTTGTATATTCTTACCCCAATTCCTGAAATGTAGGCATATTTCCATCATTCAGGATTTGTATTATCCGTTCATGTTCCTCCATATTCCATTTCAAAAATGTGCTATCTTTTAAAGCTGGTATAAACTCGGGATTGGCAAATAATGGAGTCATAGGACCTATTGGGGATGACAGTTTTCCTTTTTTTATCATATCATCCCAAATTTTTAAAGTTGTTCTTACGAAAATAGGCATTTCCTTCTCCTCTGGTCTTAACTTAGGTTTTATCCATGATTGATGCTTTATTTTAACCCCTAATATATCTTCTTCTAATTTTATCCATTGTTTGTCTTTTGCATTATGCTGCCAATCTATTATTCTCATTAACGAGGCTGCTTGAAGATATTTAAGAAAGTCGGGCATTGCTAATCCACCATTATTTTTTGTTATACTTTTCTACATACTGTGGGAGTTTTATGTGACCAAACAAAACTTTCTACCATTTCTCTCAGATCTTTCATAATCTTTTTTGATGGTATAATGGGTACCGTTTGAAAGATATACAGCATAATTGGTAAAATCTCAATTTTTACAATATTTATTCTCCCAAACCATGAGAAAGTTATTTTATCATATTTATTTAAAAGTTTCTTTACCTTATGAACTGCCAAATTATAGTTCATATTTTGCACGAGTTTTAGATCTCTTGGAATATATACTCCCAAATATTTTATCGCATCTTGCTTCCATTTAAACGGAAAGTCCTTTTGCAATACAGTTTGCATTTTTTTTTCTAATGTAATATTCATTAATTCAGATTTATCGTAATTTACTTTAAAGTTACTCATTTCACTAAATCTATCTAATATCTAATATCTAATATAATATATATTAGATATATATATATATATATAATATCTAATATATATATATATATATATATATATATATATATATATATATATATATATATATATAAATCTAATATATAATATTAGATATAATCTAATATCTAATTTAATAACTCTTTTATTAAGTTTGGTATAGTAATTATAGGATTAGTTATATATAATAAAAGATCGTCTGCATATGCAGCCATATTATATTCTTTACCCTTGACCTCTATCCCCTTAATATCTTTATTTATTCTTATAGCCTCCATAAGATGTTCCATTATCATAATATATAAAAGTGGTGATAGAGGACACCCTTGTCGGGTTCCATTTGATATCTTTATATATTCTGATAATATCCCATTTGTTCTCACTTTAGCCCTTGAATTTTTATATAAGGCCATAATCCTTCCTAACATCTTAGGTCCCATTGCTGTTTGTTTCAATACTTCCTCTAAGAACTGCCATCCCACCCTATCAAATGACTTTTCGGCATCTATGGCCAATAGGCAGGTAGGGATGGCAGTTCTCTGAGCGTATTCAACCAACGTACATGTTTTAATAATATTATCTCTCCCTTTCATAAACCCCGTTTGCTCCAGGCTTATATTATTTGATATAATGGCCGTTATTCGTTTGGATAAAATCTTTGAGAATATTCTTATATCTATATTAGTCAAAGATATAGGTCTATAATTTTTACAAAATGATTGATCTTTTTCAGGTTTTAATATACGCTTAATACGCTTGTGGATTGGCAACAAACTGCGGTACTTAAAAATGTCCATACGCAACGTTTTCATTTTTTTTTTTACGGGTTACCTGTTTAGAGTTACAGAGGAGGTCTTGTGCTAGAATTAGTGCTCTCGCTCTACCAATCCTGGGGATACCTCACATGTGTGGTTTAAACACTGTTTACATATGTGGGCGCGACTTACGTATGCGTTTGCTTCTGCGCGAGAGCTCGGAGCGATGGAGTGCTTTACTTTTTTTTATTATTTATTTAGCTTTATTTTTTATTTTTACACTGTCCCTTTTTTTGTTTTTTGATCACTTTTATTCCTATTTACACATCCTTTGAAATATAAATAAGCAGACAGGTCTTTATTGAGAGATCCCAGATTTCTCATTTACCAAAAAAAAAAAAAAAGCAATTTTGACTTTAACCACATCTCGTCCAAGGACGTCATATGACGTCCTGGACTTTCAGTGGGAATATCTGAATGATGGGTGCAGCTACAGGCATCATTTAGATATCCTTGTTTTCAGCCGGCGATTCCGTGCACCATAAGAATGATCATATCAGCAGTTCTGCCGCTTGATCGTGCTTACAGTCGACGGGAGGGGACATCTCCGGGCTTCTCCGGGCTCTCCCGTCCCATCGGGGACCTGGAGAAAGAATCGGCTACTGACAGGTGACGAGCATAGAGATTTCCAGTGACCAGATGGTCACTGGTCATCTTTATGACCGGCGGAGGCCCGGGAGCGACGTTATGACCGTCTGAGTTTTTTTTTACACACAGAGTCCTTCTACTCTTCAACAGGCTGCCCTACTCTGTGTGCAACAAGGATTATCATCCAGGAATGATGGACCCCCACAACACATCATGACTCACCCCTGCCCCTCATCCCCTTCCTGTTCTAACATGACTGCGCACCAGTGCACAAGGCAAGGTCCATAAAGACATGGAAGAGCGAGTTTGGGAGGGAGGGAGGAACTTGATTGGCCTATACAGACGCCTGACTTCAACCCCCGATAGAACACCTTTGTGATGAATTAGAGCAGAGACTGCGAGCCAGGCCTTCTCGTCCAACATCAGTGTCTGACCTCACAAATGTGCTTCTGGAAGAATGGTCAAACATTCCCATAGACACACTCCTAAACCTTGTGGACGGCCTTCCCAGAAGAGTTGAAGCTGTTATAGCTGCAAAGGGTGGGCCAACTCAATACTGAGCCCTACGGACTAAGACTGGGATGTCATTAAAGTTCATGTGCGTGTAAAGGCAGGTGTCCCAATACTTTTGACAATATAGTGTATATCAGGATTAAAAGATAAAGAAGCTGCATATTCAGTAAGTGATTGGATTAGCTGCTAAGGATGCATAAAACTGAGGGTTTAATATGACAAACATTGATAGTAGGAATAGGTACTTACCGGACAGGATAACAGTTGCACCATAATCCACACATTCCTTTTCTAATCCAAGGCAGTCCACATATCCTGTGCTCTCGCAGCCGTCGGTGTTGCCACCTATGAAGCAGCTAGGACACTGATAGCCGTTTGGTTGTAACTGACGGTCACAAATGTTGGCTAGAGGGGAAAAAATGGAAAATAATAAACTATTCATAATTAACGGGCCTATTTAAAAAAAAAAAAAAAAAAAACATTTGCAAGCAGAACAAAATGTCACTTTATGTTTTTTAATAGAATAATCCCTATATCATCAGATCCAACTAGTGGCCAGAATGTGCTATAAATTCTTATTGAATTAGTTCAGAAAACTATACCGCATATCGACCACTAGATGGAGGTGATGATACAAGAATGAATCTATTAGAAAACATATGGTGACATTTCATTCAGCTTGCACTAATGTTTCTGCCATTCAAGGAATGTTTTATATGCTGTATAGACCCGAAAGTATTTGGTTGATGACTAATTTCAGTGTGTTACATTTAATGTGACCCTGTCATGAGAAAAGTGTTCTATTTGATAAAAATGGGTTCCAGAAAAGAGTCAGAATCCTTGTCTCTGTACTTCTTCTGGGTCGTAATCTCAGACCACACCAGAGAATAACTCCAGCCAGGGAGCCTTCATTATTCTCTTATGGCAGAGTCCCATTAAGAACTACAGTGGAGATCGAAAGTTTGGGCACCCCAGGTAAAAATGTGTATTAATGTGCATAGCGAAGCCAAGGAAAGATGGAAAAATCTCCAAATGGCATCAAATTACAGATTAGACATTCTTATAATATGTAAAAAAAAGTTAGATTTTATTTCCATCATTTACACTTTCAAAATGACAGAAAACAAAAAAAATGGCGTCTGCAAAAGTTTGGGCACCCTGCAGAATTTATAGCATGCACTGCTCCCTTTGCAAAGCTGAGACCTGCCAGTGTCATGGATTGTTCTCAATCATCGTCTGGGAAGACCACGTGATGTCAATCTCAAAGGTTTTAAATGGCCAGACTCATCTAAAATCTAACTTTTTTTGACATATTATAAGAATGTCTAATCAGTAATTTGATGCCATTTGGAGACTTTTCCATGTTTCCTTGGCTTCGTTATGCACATTAATACACATTTTTACCTGGGGTGCCCAAACTTTCGATCCCTGTATAGGCAAAACATTTTTTTTTTTGGATAGAGCATGGGAGGGTTATAACCCATGCCAGACTCTTTTTTTTTTTTTTTTTTTTGCCACCTGTGTTCCAATGCAGAGATTTCCCATCTCTTCCTGTCCCATAGACAAGCAGGAAGTGATAGGAAATCCAAGAAAATTAAGGGAATTCCCTGGGGCACCCCAAGTCACCAGAACTAGTGTCACCATCAGAAGATTTACCCTCTATTACTTTTCTGGGGACAACCCAAAATTTGGGATTTTCTTTCACTTTCAATGATAATGGTAAACAGGACAAATAGAGAGGGTGAATCTCACTAACAGGGGGCACAGACAGCATGACATTTGTAGGCCTTAAGCCCCAATGTCTGGATCACCCCATTACCTAAAACCCACCCCTCCAACTCTCTCAAGAATGACTTGACGAGAGGGGGAGGAGACTGTCCTCCCCTCAGACAACGTCTAGAGCAAAAAGAGCCAGTAGGCGATGTCACCACCATAAGGAATTGTTGTCCTAGTGGCCCTGCACATCATGTGACATATAGGAATTACTATAATCAACCCCCCCCCCCACCCCCCAAAAAAACTAAATTTCATAAAGGTTAGATCCTGGGGAATAAAATAATGGTAGAAGCATGATATTTGCCCAGCTGTCAACCACAGTTTTAGGAAAAAATCCACTAAAATGAATTTTAGTGCAAACAAACACAGTTTTCTAAGCTATAAAAGTTGGGTTGCTATGAGTAAGTAGATACTGTGATGGAACCGTTCAGCAACCAGTCTGGAACCAGATATCATAGCTGAGCATACAATACTAGCCGACCATAGCTTGTATGAGAACTGGAACTGTTTATTGAAAACTCATACGGAATTTATAGTACACCAGGTCAGGTGAGCCTGATCCCATCATTGTATGCAAAGGAAACTGAATACAGGAATATCATTAACATAACTATGGAAAAACCAACATATACTATATGCTAATCCACCTCTAGCAATTAATAGCTGACCATGATATAATTAACTTGAGCTAATTAACTAGTCACTTAAATCAGCCTAGGTGGTGTGCACACAATACTAGCAGACATACAAAAACAATAGGCGACTCGGTTAACAATGGGAGAAATACAATTGACACATAACATCTTAAACAGATTATATCAGGATACCGCAGAATCGGTTTACTTTGAGCTGATGATATTAACATCTGTATTGAGTCTCACAGTCTGAAGCAGTCCTTGTTGGTAATGGGATATCTATCTAGGCCCTAAACATGGATCACGGGCCTAGATTCCCAGAGTCTGTATATTTTGTGGAGGCTTGAACTTGAATCAGAAACAAGAACACGCCAAGGGTCCCCTAGGCATACACCTCCCAAAGAGTAGTGTTCCCATAAATGCCAGGGCCCATAGTCAGTGAGGAAGATGCCACCCTACAGGCCTCCGAAAGCCTCTGTCCAGGCTGGGCAATTGTGCACATTGTAAAAAAAACTCTGGTACTCAAAATTTGAAAGGCGAGGCTTTAAAATTCTTTATAGGTTATCAGTTTAGAGCAGTGTTTAACCCTTTCATGACTAATGCCCTGTACACACGGTCGGAAATTCCAATGGAAAAGGTCCAATCGGATTATATTGTCTGAAAATCCGATCGTGTGTGGGCTCTATCAGACTTTTTCCATCTAAAATTTCCAACGGAAGACATTAGAGAGCAGGATTTCAAATTTTCTGAGAAAAAAATCTGATCAGACTTTTTACGATCGTGTGTGGGCTCTCACATTCCTTGGTTTTTCTCCATCATTCAGCTAATGGAGAGGGGCAGGAGAGGGGGGATACAAGGATGCTGTGCAGAAGACTGACATCTTCCATATCAACGGATGATGCCATTGGTCATTAGGACACCGAAAGCTAGAAGGTTGTAATGGAGCACAATGAAAACCTGTGGCTTTGTGTAACTAAAAGGCGGGCTTCATCCACATGTCAGCTTTTATACAATTTTTGGGCAGTTTTAAGGCATTTTGCCAAGGCACCCCTAAAGAAACCTCAAGGCACCCTTGAAAAAACCTCAAGGCACCCTTGAAGAAACCTCAAGGCACCCCAGGGTGACAAGTTGAAAAATGATGGTTTAGAGTTAACCAGCCAACTAGTGTCCCTAGAATTATTCCTTTCACCCCAAGGTTTGCCACAATATCTTACATGTGTGCCACAATTAGGGATGAGTAGGACCAAAATTATTTTAATGCTTTGTAAAAAAAAATAAAAAATAATGTAACACCCAAGTCGTTTCGGGGCAATACGCCCCCTTCATCAGGGTTCAACACAGGATAAGAAAACAACATATTCAAAGAGACCCTGGGAAATTGTTAGGGCCCTTTTAAACGGGTTGTCTGATCAGGTTCACCTGTCAGTTTTTCAGGTGTATCTGATCAGACCTTCCATTCACTCCTATGGAGTAGCGGATGTCAGCGGAGACATGTCCACTGACATCCACCGTTATCCAATCCGATCCTGTCCGCAAAATCCAAACGGATGGTGGTCCTATTTTCCATCCGTCTGGTGGATCGGATATGATCGGATGGAAACAGACAGGCTTTCCATTTTCATCCAATCTTCCCATAGACAGACTGGGTCCGTCTCCGCTCTGCTCAGTAAGCAGAGACGAACCTGTCACCCCCCTGCTCAGCGGGGATCAGTGGAGCGATTCCCCCGCTGAGCAAGCGGAGTCCGGCAAACTGAGGCGCCCATGTGAATGGGGCCTTAGACTTACATGTGTAGTCAGATGAAGGAAGACTTCAAACAAGCTCAATAGCTCTGGCGAGGTAGTTCCCGCACAACGAGGCTTCCCTGATAGGAATCCAAGACTAGCTCAAGCTATAAAATTACAGAAAAAAGCACCAGTCTAAAACCAGACAAAAGAGTCTAAAATAATTTTTATGGTTGGTAAAAGGAAGATATATAAAAACATCCAACATGTTTTGTAGCCACACACTCCCTTCATCAGGGCTCAACACAGGATAAAACCTGGATGGACTTCACTGATCTACAGTATATTAGAACCAGTATTGAATTAACCACTTGACAGCAGTTGTTAGGTCTGGCACGCATTTCCAATCAGGAATTCTGTTGATCCCTCTGACTTTATCGGCATATTTGGTTTGGATAAGTATGTCCAAGTCATTTTTCTATTATAACATTTTTATTATTTTCATAGAACAGGACACATTAACTTACTGCAATAGTTCAGTTTTGCATTGCTGCCATCTCCTTTCCCACATACATTACTCACTCGGGTTACAAAGTTGTCTTTGGTTGTTACAGAAAAGCATTTATCACATAATTGTTCATATGAACAGCCTTTCTGTATTGTACGAAAGTCCACATCGTCTGATGGAAGGAAAAAAATAAAAATAAATAAATAAAATAAACATTAAAATGTACTTAAACTTGAAAACAAAAAAAAATGATATATCAGTTTATCAGCTCTTTATATAAATTTTTTTTTTTTAGTTTTTAATTTTTTTATTTACATCTGATGGTTCTGGTCCTGCCAGTAACACAGTTGTTGTCCTTCGGTGTACTGTGTCTATGGAGGAGCAGCATTGTCCCCTTAAGCAAATTTTTCTATAAAAAAAAAGGATGTCAATTTTGACACGTCGCACGTCCGCGCGATTGTCAATTGATTCCTCAAACCTGATGTAGCACCCTACCAGGAGTTATCCTGGTTGATTGGAAGAGATTTATTGATTTCTCCATAAGTTTGGCCTTGTTGCACTTTTCTCTTCTACCACTAGGTGGCCGGGTACTTGGTGGTGCTAGATATGAGAAGGGCAACCCAAGGTCAGGTTATGGATATGTCGTGGGATATCTCAGCCAATGGGCAGGGGTTTTCTTGGATCCCTTGGCCTGCTGGGAGAGCCTATATATTAGGGTGAGGTCAGGTGATCTGTGTTCCGTGCCACCTGGATGGCTGTCTGGTTAGACTCGTGTTGTATTGCCTGGGCTGCTAGGCCGGATATTGGGCCTATCACATCTGGCTGCTAGGCTGTCTGAGGGCCTATCCAGAAGCAAGAGACCAGCGCAAGGTTGGGACTGCGGCTTGCAGTCCAACCAGTAGTGGTGGTTCTGCCGGCCGGAGAACCTGTCGTGGTCGGAGGTAGAGGGGAAGCTGTCACCAGTAAGTGACAATCCGCCTTATTACCAGGGACCACAGTTAGTGACTGAAGCAAGTACCGGAGCAGCATTCTCAATAACTGGGGACGGTGAAGAATCGGGAAACTTCAGTGGGAATCAAGCCAGGGACCCAGCCAGTGGAGGTGATGCTTGCAGAGCAGCCTTGTGTGTCAAGCTAGGGACCATGCAATCCTCCATTAAAGCGATTCAGTGCCGAATCGCAAAAAGTGCTCTGGTCAGGAAGGGGTTAAATCCTTCCGGGGCTGAAGTGGTTAAAAAAAGTGTGTAAATGTGTGTATACAGTATATGTGTGTAATATATATATATATATATATATATATATATATATATATATATATATATATATATATATAATCTATACAGACACACATGTATGTGTGTTTGAGCTTTGCAATAGGCCGCACATGCCTATGATAGAGATGGTGTTTTGTAAGACACCAACATTCTGGCAGGATCAACAACCATTTTTCTGTACTTAACCACTTCAATATAAAACACTTTCACCCTCTTTTTGCCCAGGTAAATTTTCAGCTTTCATTGTTGTCACACTTTGAATGACAATTACTCTGTTTCGGTGGAATTTAATCACCGCTGTTTTTTTAACCACTTCAGCCCCGGGCCATTTTGCTGGTCAAAGACCAGACCACTTTTTGCGATTCGGCACTGCGTCGCTTTAACTGACAATTGCGCGGCCATGCGTCGTGGCTCCCAAACAAAATTGGCGTCCTTTTTTCCCCACAAATAGAGCTTTCTTTTGGTGGTATTTGATCACCCCTGCGGTTTTTATTTTTTGCGCTATAAACAAAAATAGAGGGACAATTTTGAAAAAAAGCATCATTTTTAACTTTTTGTTATAATAAATATCCCCCAAAAATATATATAAAAACATTTTTTTCCTCAGTTTAGGCCGATACATATTCTTCTACATATTTTGGTAAAAAAATCGCAATAAGCGATTATTGATTGGTTTGCGCAAAAGTTATAGCGTTTACAAAATAGCAGATAGTTTTATGGCATTTTTATTAATAATTGACTAGTAATGGCGGCGATGAGCGATTTTTATTGGGACTGCGACATTATGGCGGACACATCGGACATTTTTGACACATTTTTGGGACCATTGTCATTTATACAGCAATCACTGCTATATAAATGCAGTGATTCCCGTGTAAATGACACTGACAGTGAAGGGTTAACCAGTGGGTGGCAGTGTAGGGGTTAAGTGTTCCTGAATGAATGAATGAAATACTTCTATAGCGCACAATGCGAACTGAATCGCCTCTAGGGGTGTGTTACTAACTGTGGGGGGCTGGGCTTTCATTTAGTGAACACTGATCTCTGCTCCAATCACATGGAGCAGAGATCAGCGTCACTAGTTGCTAGGCAGAACGGGGAGATGCTGTTTACAATGGCATTTCTCTGTTCAGCCGCCCCGTGAGACGATCGCGGATATGCCCGCGGCGATCGAGTCCACGGGACCCGCGACCGGACTCACAGGGGTTCAGACCGGCACACAAGCACCAAATTTAATTTCTTCTTGTTCATCCCTTGGCTAGTATGGTTGGTTGTCATGTAAACACCATGGAAGCATCCTTTTTTTCTAAAATAAATGTTATAGAAATTCATTATAAAAAATATAATAGAATGTACATTTATATATTTGAAAATGTTTTAGAAATTCTAGATTGACCCAATGCCATCATCGTTTTTCTTTAAATTAGGTTACTGATTAAAATTTTCATGATCGATTAATCGATTATTTTTTTAAATTGATTCATCGACTAATTTCAATTAATTATAACGCACATACAGATCCAACTACTTTTAGCTGATCTCCTTGCATTGCAACTCTGCATTAGTCAGTGATAAATGTGGTATACACTATATACAATCACCCGACACTATTTAGTTTCCACAATCCATGACTTAACTTCACAGTTCACACAAATACCTTTTAAATTTAAACTGTAGCACTGACGTAATTTTTTTTCCCACAGTAGCGTGACAATCCCTCCACCTCCGGTCTAACTAATCACTCTCACCTTATGGCATGGACCCCTGTGCAAACAGGTGGTTATGCATGCGGGTATCAAAAGGGTTAATACGGACCATAAACTTCTCTCACGTCTCCTTAGATCTCAGCAAGGACGCCAGGTCATGGGTAGAAAGAAAAGATCCAAGTGCTCACCGCTTAAGTATAATATTTAATCTTTGTGTTCAAACACAAACTACTCACATAAAGATGATAAAAAAACAGCATGTAAAGCCGACAATCGTGTTAGTTCCGTAGGGACGCAGCGGGTGACATCATCCGTAGCTCCTCCCCGTATGCGTTACGTTGAATCAGAACTTCAACATCACCGGACTCGTTAGCAGACGGAGGCACTTGGGGAAGGGGGAGGAGTCCGGTGACGTCGATGTCCGTGACGCCACCGGATCTCCGACGGAACTAATCGAAGACCCAGAAGCTGGCGGAAAGGTGAGTACCGACCAAAATAATTTTGATTGATCAAAACAATTAATCGATTAATTGAGGAATTAATCTTTAATTTCCACAGCCCTACTTTAAATACATTTCACCTTTTAAACAAGGGAAGATGTGTCCATGACTTCTACTGGTTCTAGAGCCACGGCTGAAAAAACACAATCCCACTTACTGATTCTGCAGTACTCCGATGAGGTCATGCAATCTGATCCATCACATTGAAACTTTCTTTCATCACAGCATTTGGTTGAGCCAATATTCCAGCACTGATTGCATGTGGTGGTCAGCTGGCCTGTAATAGGAAAAGGTAACACACAGGGATTAACAACCCAATTGGCAAAGTACAAAATGTAATCATATGAAATTATTTGCAGGAACAGAAACGCCATTATGTACATGTATAACAAATGGTCAATGTAGTGAGTCCAATTTATTGATGTTCAATCAAGTTCCTCCAATTGCATTGCTGTAATGTTATTGGTCAGTGTAGTGCTCCAGTTACATTTGTTCTCAATTTAGTACCCCAATTACATTGATGGTCTGTGTCGTGTCCTCAATTACAGTTAGGGTCATAGACGTGTGCACAAGGTGTGCTGGATGTGCCTGGGCACACCCTAAACCACATGTGGTGCAGATTCCCCCTGCTGCCTGGTCCCCTATGTAATTTACAAGCCCCTTCCTTTTCTGAATGAACACAGTGATTGATCAGTACCGATCACTCATTGTGTTCATACATAACTGAAGCTTAGTAAACTTTGTTATATATACACACATGTGTGTTTGAGCTTTGGGAAGCACACCCTAATGCAATAGGCTGCACACACTTATGGTTAGGGTACTGCCCCTATTACATGGAGGGGAGTCAGCCCTCCCCTCTAGTTACATTAGCAGTCAGTTTAGTACTACCAGTTACATTAGTACAGTGAAGTGTACCCTGTTGCAGTCAGTGCAGTTCCCCCATTATACTGGGGGTCAGTGAAGTGTCCTAGTTACAATGGTGGTCAATGTAGTGTCCCTGTAATATTGGTGGTTAATGTAGTGCTCCGGTTACATTGATTGTCAGGTTAGTACCCCCATATGCATTGATGGTCACTGTAGTTCCCCTGCTTACAGTTAGTGTAGTGTGCCTATTACTTTACAGGTCAATATGGTCCCCCCAGTTACATAGACAGTCAGTTTTCTACCACTAGTTACATTGCTCCAGTGAAAGGTCCCTAGCTACAGTGAGTGGCGGTCCCCTATTACGCTGAGGGGACAGTGTACTGTCCATAGTTACATTGGTGGTTAATGTAGGGTCCCTGTAACATTGCTGTTGTCCTCAGTTACATTGGTGGTCAGGTTAGTACCCCCAATTGCATTAATGGTAACTGTAGTACTCCTGCTTACAGTTAGTGTAGTGCCCCTATTGCTTTTGGGGTCAGTATTGTCCGCCAGTTACATTAGTGGTCTATAGCAGTATCCCCAGTTATATCTAGTGATGTTCCCCTAATTATACTGGGAGTCAGTGTACTGCCCCAGTTACATTGGTAGTCAATGTAGGCCCCCTATAATATTGATGGTAAATGTAGGGTCCCCATAATATTGGTGGTCAATGTAGTGCCCCAGTTACATTGATTGTCAGGTTAGTACCCCCATATGCATTGATGGTCACTGTAGTACCCCTCCTTACAGTTAGTGTAGTGTCCCTATTACTTTACGGGTCAATATGGTGCCCCCCCCCCCCAGTTACATTGGCAGTTAGTTTTCTACCACTAGTTACATTGCTCTAGTTTAAGGTCCCTAGGTACAGTGAGTGACAGTCCCCTATTACACTGGGGGTCAGTGTACTGTCTCTAGTTACATTGGTGGTTAATATAGGGTCCCTGTAATAATGCTGTTGTCCCCAGTTACATTGGTGGTCAGGTTAGTACCCCCAATTGCATTGATGGTCACTGTAGTACCCCTGCTTCCACTTAGTGTAGTGCCCCTATCACTTTCGGGGTCAGTATTGTCCACCAGTTACATTGGTGGTCTATAGCAGTATCCCCAGTTTAGGGATGAGCTTCGTGTTCGAGTCGAACGTACGTTCGACTCGAACATTGGCTGTTCGGGCGTTCGGCGAAATCCGAACTCTTGGTCCGTTCGCGTCAAAATTCGTATGGCGCGCGCGGACCACAATGCACTGCGATGGCGCAGTGCATTGCTGGCTCATGATTGGCCAAGCATGCACTGTGACCCCGCATGCTTGGCCAATCGCAGCGCCAGCAGCGAGGAGAACCATGATTGGCCACAGGCAATGTAGGGCCCCTATAATATTGGTGGTCAATGTAGGGTCACCATAAAATTGGTGGTCAATATAGGGCCCCTATAATATTGGTGGTCAATGTAGGGTTACCATAATATTGGTGGCCAATGTAGTACCACCAGTTACATTGGTCTAGTGAAGTGTCCCCAGTTACAGTGAGTGACGGACCCCTATTACACAGGGGGTCTGTGTACTGTCCTCAGTTACATTGGTGGTTAATGTAGGATCCCTGTAATTACAGTAAGTATGAAACAATTTAATGTTTGTTTTTTTCATTTTGGATAGAGTAAGGGAGGGTTATAATCCGTCAGTTTTTTTTTTCCCACTGGGGAGATTTACCTTCACTTCCTTTCCATAGCCAAACTGGAAGTTAGAGGAAATCCCTGTAAATTAAAGGAATTCTCTGCGGCTTTCCCAGGTCACCAGAACTAGTGTCCCCATCGGAGGAGTTTCCCTCTATCACTTTTCTGGGGACAACCCAAAATTTGTGATTTTCTTTTACTTTCACTTTCAATGATAATGGTAAACAGAACAAATAGAGAGGGGGGAATCTCCCTAACGGGGGGCACAGAAAGCAATAAAAAAGGACACGTTTTCTAGTCCCTCTCCACTCTATCCAAAACTTAAAGTTTTGTCTTTAGTTATACTTTAAAGTGGTTGTAAAGGCAGATTTCTTTTATCTTAATGCATTCTAACCTTCTATGTGCAACAGCCCCCCTAACACTTACCTGAGCCCCATCTATATCCATCGATGTTGCACAAGAGACTCTGCTGCCCGGGACGTTTCCTCCTCACTGGCTGAGATGGCACAACAGCGGGAGCCAATGGCTCCCGCTGTTGTGGATCAAAGTCAGTGAGCCAATGAGGAGAAAGAGGGGGGACAGGGCCAAACCGTGGCTCTGTGTCTGAATGGACAGACAGAGCAGCGGCTCAGCTCAGGTGCCCCCATAGCAAGCTGCTTGCAATGGGGGCACTCGGTAGGGGTGAAGAGCCAGAAGTGCCAGTGAGGGACCTGAGAAAAGGAGGATCGGGGCTGCTCTGTACAAAACCACTGCACAGAGTAGGCAAGTATAGCATGAAAACAAACTGAAACTTTAGAATATTTAAAGTGGAACCTGTGTCTGAGCACTGAAAACTGAAGACACTATTTCATTTATTTGGTTGAGAAATCACTTTGAAAAACATCCCCCATTTCCAACAGCTGCCATCTTGAATAAGGGCAGATGATCCATTTAGCATTTACTTCTTGGAATCCATCTTCCCTGAAAGAAAAAGAGGCTCTTGGGGTGTATGACATTATTTTTGGCCTAGGCCAGATCCCAGTTCTCAGTGTGTCATGAGCGATCAAAGGAGCCCGGTGGTCATCGTGACTGCCGGGCACTCACATTTGCTCCAGGGGTGAGCAGTGGGCCCCTAGTGGCCACAGGGTGAAGCGACGTTACATAACATAGTTTTGCCCAGCCATGCCGCTCTACAACTGGTGGGCAAGTGGTTAGAGAGCATATGAGTAAGTGGAGGACCTAAACTTAAGTTTTCATACAAAAGACAAGCACTAATGTGAAAGGATACTCTGCTTAGTATGTCGGCACACAATAAATAATAAAATAACATTTTAAGAATTTATTACCTGTAATTACCAAACAGCTCAAGATCAAAAAGACGAAGATTTTATTCATGGTTATGGAAGCCCCGGTTCAGATTTGAAGGCCGATAGTTGAGTTGCTAGTCTTGTATTATAGTCACTTGCCTGAGACTAGCTTTGAGTGATTAGTTAAGGAGAAAGGATAGAGCTTTATACTTTTTTGAGTGTTATGCTATGCCAAGGTTCAAACAGTTCCTCTTTTAGTAGTATTTGAATTACAGTTTATAGGCTTGTTTACTCAACGAATTATCCAAAATATTGAAACACCTGTGCAAAATCTTATGAAATGATTTGTAAATAGATTTGAATTAAAAGGAATCATGGCAGCCAAAAAACACAATAGCCAAGGCATGGAAAAACCCCATGTTCTTGCCTCGAGGGCTTTCACACTGGAGCTTTGCATTTGCAGGACGCTGAAAAATGTCCTGCAAGCCGCATCTTTTGGAGAGCTGTAGTAGTGGTGTATTTACGGCTCCTAAAGCGCCCCTTCCCATTGAAAACAATGGGGCAGCGCTCCAAACACTGCAGCGGCGCTTTGCAGGTGGTTTTAACCCTTTTTCACCCATTAGCGGGGGTTAAAACTGCCGAAAAGTGCCACTAAAATGACGGTAAAGCACCGCTAAATATAGCGCCAATGTGCCCAGCGCCTCAGTGTGAAAGTAACCTTAGGGATGGGTGAACGGTTTGGCCCGAGCATAAGTTCAGGCCGAACTTTGGTTGTTCGGATGTTCTGCGAACAGCAAACAATATACAGTGTTCGGGGCAAATTCGAAAGCCGCAGGAACACCGTTAAAGTCTATTGGACACTAACATGAAAAATCAAAAGTGCTCATTTTAAAGGCTAATTTTAAAGGCTTATATGCAAGTTATAAGTAATTAATGTTAAGTTAATGAAAAGTTTTTGGGGACCCGGATCCTGCCCCAGGAAAAAAAATCACTGTTCCCAAAAAAACAGACTTTTTTTGGGATCAGTGATTTTTTTAATGCTTAAAGTGAAACAATTAAGATTAAATATTCCTTTAAATATTTGCTTGTAGGGTGTCTATACTATGCCTGTAAAGTGGCGCATTTTTCCCGTATTTAGAACAGTACCACGGCAAAATGACATTTCTAAAGAAAAAATTGTCATTTAAAACTGATCGCGGCTGTAATGAATTGTCGGGTCTCAGCAGTATAGATAAAACTCATTGGAAAAAAAGCATGAGAATTTTTTTTTTAAATGGCGCAGCGGTCCCCCCCCCCCCTCCAAAATCCATACCAGGCCGCAGGAACCATACCAGGCCACATGCCCTCAACATGGGGAGGGTGCTTTTGGGGTAACCCCCAAAAAGCACCTTGTGCCCATGTTGATGGGGTCAAGGGCCTCATCCCCATAACCCTTGCCCGGTGGTTGTGGGGGTCTGCAGGTGGGGGTTAATCTGAATCTGGAAGCCCCCTTTAACAAGGGGACCCCCAGATCCCGGCCTCCCCCCTGTGAGAAATGGTAACGGGGCACAGATGTATCAATACCATTTCACAAAAAAGTGTCAAAATGTTAAAAACGACAAGACACAGCTTGGGGACAAGTGCTTTATTTAAAAAAAAATAAAAATAAAAATGTCTCACGATGTCCATTCATCTTAATTTTTAAAAACATTTTTTGCATTCATACATGTTCCCTGGGGCAGGACCCGGGTCCCCAAACACTTTTTATGACAACAACTTGCATATAAGCCTTTAAAATTAGCACTTTTGATTACTCATGTTCGTGTCCAGGGCAGGACTTAGGGTGGTGGGGGCCCCTGGGCTTGAGTCACTTTCGGGCCCTACCTTCTATACATTATCGGATTTATCGCCATACGTATAACACGCACTCGAAGTTTAGGAGGGGATTTTAAGGAAAAAAACTTGAATGCCCATCAATGCACCCTTATCAGTGTCCATCTGCAGCCTTGCCCATCCATCTGCAGCCTTGTCCAGTGTCATTGCAGCCTTGTCAGTGTAGCCTTTTCATTTGCAGCCTTGCCTCAGTGTCATTTGTAGCCTTGTCATTGCTGTCAGGTCACCTGAGACCAGGTGACAGATGCACTCCGTAGGAGTCGGAAGCGCACCGCTAGGTCGTGGACCTTAGGACTGACTGCTGCAGATTGTACCCAGGGAGATTTAGAACACAGGTCTACTGGATCACTAACACAGATCCTAGTAGGAGCTAGAGCATAGATTCCCCAGGGCGCAGAGTCTAAGAGCCAGCAGGTGTTCACCAGAGCCTCCAGTGGTGAGGATGGACTTCGCTGCAGTCTGGCTCCAAGTCGCGGCCCCTAGGGTCTCACAGCTCACGCTCAAAGTACACTACAAGTGAATGAAGCAGCAGGCTGGAATATCAAGAAAAGTAAGGGGATAAGGCAGAGGTCAGGGCAACTAGCAGACAGGAACAACAGAGTACACGCCAAAGGTTCAAGGTCACAGGCAAACAAGGATGGTCAGGGACATGCCAAAAAGGTCACAGTCACAAGCAGACAGGAATCGTTGAGAACATGCCAAGGTCGGTAACAGAGACAAACGTAGAGCACACGGCAAGCAGGAAACAGGAAGCCAAACACACAATGAATACACAATGGTTGATCAGCACCGCTGGCTTGCAGTGCACAGGTTAATATAGGGTTCCCTGATAGGGCCTGGGGTGGAGCCACGCTTAGAGGAGAGGTTATAAAAACCACCAGGTGGAAGTGGCTGGCCTCTTAGTCAGAACACATGAGGGGAGGTAAGCAAACAGAGGAAGATCACTGCATAACCATGACAATTGCAGTCTTGAAGTTTAAAAATGGCGCAGCTGAGATACAGAGTCCTGTGTATCTCGGCGGCTCTCGGGTCCTGGCGCAGTCCCGAGCGGAGCAGAGAGTAGCCGAGTGTACTCAGCTTGGCTCCCGGTCATGCCCAGTCCCGACCTATGATGGACATAACAAAGGGACTGTGAGCAGAACTGAGCCAAGTACACTCGGCTATGTATCTCGGCGGAGGGCCCCCTGTTTGGTGGGGCCCATGGGCTTGAGCCCAGTCAAGCCCAATGGTAAGTCCTGCCCTGTTCGTGTCCCATAGACTTTAACAGTAATCATGTGTTCTGCCGAATTCTCTGCCTGTTCGGTATGTTCTGGTGCGAACCAAACCGGGGGGGGAGTGTTCGGCTCATCCCTAGTAGACATGTGTATTCGTTTTCGTCCGAATGCATTTTCGTCCGAATTTCAGGTATTTTCGTTTTCGTTTTGAGAAACGATAACGAAAGTGCAGAATCCGAAAAACGAAAGATCCGACATAAATAATGCTTTATTTTCGTTTTCGTTGTTACAACAGTTCGATATAGAATAGGAGATTCAACGTGACTTTGACAATAACAATCTGTGTCTATTGAACCTGTGGTCGAATGTGCCTAACCTTACCTCTGACACTGTGAGACTTAGATCATTCATTCAACATGAACGACAGAGATTCGACAAAGCAATGAAAAACACACACGTTTATAATAATATTCGACGGAGCATCAAAACTGTACGACGCTGCAATCGTACATTTCCGGAGTCAAATGCTCCACCTATAGGCTATATAGAGTTTAGCAGCTCCGTCGAATCTTCTTTATACATTCGACAGACACCATAAGCCTTCAAAGACAGATTTGACCGTAATTCATGTGGATTTTCGGACGAATGCAATTTTTGAACGAAAAACAAAATAAATAAAAACGAATTTCGGGAGTAACTAAATAAATTTATTTTTCGGACGAAAACAAAATTCCGAAACAAAATATTTCACTCTGCACATGTCTAATCCCTAGTAACTATATGTTGTAGCAATTTATTGATCACTATTTTAGCAATCCGCAAATAATTGTGTAATTTTTGGGGCTGTAATGAGGTAACCTTGGGGATATTTGATCTCAAATATATTTGATTTTAGTAATGTTTTCTTTTGAGTCCCTTGCTAGATATTTGCTGCTTTTGCTACTTTGTTTGTAAAATACCTTTAGAACACTGTCCACCTAGTTTGGATTTCCACAATGTCAAGTAAGTTTCGGTGAAGTTGTGTCAGTTCAGTGTATTAACGAGGCTCCAGTTCTAATATTTGGCATGTTATCTTCTCAGCGTTAAAAGCATTGATGGAATAATATGAGCAGAAAATAAGTGAATGGGTTAATGGAAGCATTTTGGGTGAATGGAAGCATTTATGGGTGAATGGAAGCATTTATAAGACTTAATAGACCTTTAGAAAGGAAAAAGGTAATCAGTAGAGATGGACGAACTTCCGACGGGACGTTTCGCAAACGCGAACCGCAAATGAGGCCAAAAGTTTGCGAACCGCAAAGTTCACGACGGGCCCCATTGACTTCAATGGCAGGCAAACCTTAAAAACCTACAGGTCATATTTTCAGCCACAAAATACTTACTAGCTGTGCACACATAGTCCCACCACATGGCCACTGGCATAACACATGTATGAAGTGAATCCGGGATTGACAACTACAAGCATTCTTTTTTTATCTGTGAAATTTTGACAATTCAGGACTCAGGAGTGCATGAAGGCAATGGAGGAGAGGAAAGGTCAGGGTAGGCTACAAAGAGGGTGCAGGAGATGATCACCAGCCCCGTGATATAGAGCACTGACACCAGCACCGTGATAGAGTGCACTGACATCAGCACCGAGATAGAGTGCACTGTCACCAGCACTGTGATATAGAGCACTGACACCAGCACCGTGATAGAGAGCACTGACACCATCACCTTGATAGAGAGCACTGACACCAGCACCGTGATAGAGTGCACTGACACCAGCACCGTGAGAGCACTGACACCAGCACCATGATAGAGTGCACTGACACCAGCACCGTGATATAGAGCACTGACACCAGCACCGTGATAGAGAGCACTGACACCAGCACCGTGATAGAGTGCACTGACGCCAGCACCGTAATAGAGTGCACTGACACCAGCACTGTGATATAGAGCACTGACACCAGCACTGTGATAGAGTGCACTGACACCAGCACCATGATAGAGTGCACTGACACCAGCACCGTGATATAGAGCACTGACACCAGCACTGTGATAGAGTGCACTGACACCAGCACCGTGATATAGAGCACTGACACCAGCACCGGGATAGAGTGCACTGACACCAGCACCGTGATTTAGAGCACAGACACCAGCACCGTGATAGAGTGCACTGACACCAGTACCGTGATATAGAGCACTGACACCAGCACCGTGATATAAAGCACTGACATCAGCACCGTGATATAGAGCACTGACACCAGCACCGTGATAGAGTGCACTGACACTAGCACCATGAGAGCACTGACACCAGTACCATGATAGAGAGCACTGACACCAGCACCGTGATATAGAGCACTGACACCAGCACCGTGATAGAGTGCACTGACATCAGCACCGAGATAGAGTGCACTGTCACCAGCACCGTGATATAGAGCACTGACACCAGCACCGTGATAGAGAGCACTGACACCATCACCTTGATAGAGAGCACTGACACCAGCACCGTGATAGAGTGCACTGACACCAGCTCCGTGAGAGCACTGACACCAGCACCATGATAGAGTGCACTGACACCAGCACCGTGATATAGAGCACTGACACCAGCACCGTGATAGAGAGCACTGACACCAGCACCGTGATAGAGTGCACTGACACCAGCACCGTAATAGAGTGCACTGACACCAGCACCGTGATATAGAGCACTGACACCAGCACTGTGATAGAGTGCACTGACACCAGCACCATGATAGAGTGCACTGACACCAGCACCGTGTTATAGAGCACTGACACCAGCACTGTGATAGAGTGCACTGACACCAGAACCGTGATATAGAGCACTGACACCAGCACCGGGATAGAGTGCACTGACACCAGCACCGTGATTTAGAGCACAGACACCAGCACCGTGATAGAGTGCACTGACACCAGTACCGTGATATAGAGCACTGACACCAGCACCGTGATATAAAGCACTGACATCAGCACCGTGATATAGAGCACTGACACCAGCACCGTGATAGAGTGCACTGACACTAGCACCGTGAGAGCACTGACACCAGCACCATGATAGAGAGCACTGACACCAGCACCGTGATATAGAGCACTGACAGCAGCACCATGATATAGAACACTGACACCAGCACCGTGATAGAGTGCACTAACACCAGCACCGAGATAAAGAGCACTGACAGCAGCACTGATACCAGCAACTCGCTGCTGGGCCCCAAAAATATGACACTGCTCAACCTCTTCAAACAGGAGGGTACGGGCATATAGTACGGTGTGCTTTTTTTGTACAAGGAAGTGAGCCAAATGTAGAAAAAAGGTCTGTGTGCTTGATTAAATAAATCGTTTATAGAGATATACATGGTCTACTGGTCACATGTGTTGAATTCCTCTGAGATCCATGCCTCATTCATTTTTAGAAATGTGAGGTAGTCAACACTGTCGTGAGCTAGGCGCATGCGCTTATCGGTCACGATCCCCCCTGCTGCGCTGAACATCCTTTCGGACAGGACACTGGACGAGGGGCAAGCCAACAGTTCCATTGCAAATTGGGCAAGGTCTGGCCAGAGGTCAAGCCTGCCCACCCAGTAGTCCAGGGGTTCATCACTCCTCAGAGCGTCCACATCGGCCGTTAACCCGATGTAGTCGGACACCTGTCGGTCTAGGCGTTCCCTGATGCTGGATCCAGATGAGACTTGTCGATGGGTCAGCTGAAAGAATGACCTCATATCAGAAGTCACCAACACATCTTCAAATCGGCCTCTTCTTGCAGGCGCTGTTGGATTGGTACCCGCAACTCTTTCTCTGGGAGTGGGAATTCCTCCTCTGTCAGCGCACGCAAAAGCAGAATGCAGCATTTCTCGAAGCAAGGCCTGGAAGTGCTCCATTCTGACAGCCCTCTGTGACGGTGGTAAAATTTCCGCCATTTTGTGCTTGTACCAGGGGTCTAAGTATGCTGCCACCCAGTACTGGTCCTTGACCCTTATGCTTTTTATACGGGGGTCCCTGTTAAAACACTGGAGCATGAAGGCCCCCATTTGCACTAAACTGGAAGCGGTGGGGTGGCCTGGCTCCTGCTCATCATCCAGGATAATGTCGTCCTCCTCGTTCTCCTCTCCCCATCCACGCACAACAACAGGGATCCCAGAAAGGTTTAAAGCATGCTCTTCTTGCTCCTCCTAATCCGCCCCAGCACCATCCTCCTCTGACTCCTCTTCAGACTCTTGTTGTTGACTTGTCTCAGATAGAGTAGCCCCCCGGGAATTCATCCAGCATTGCGACTTCCGCATCTTCCTGCTCCTCCATGGCTTGATCAAGGACACGACGCAATGCACGCTCCATAAAGAAGGCATAAGGTACCATGTCACTGATGGCTGCGACTGACCAGTTTGGTGATCTCATCAAATGGCCGCAGAAGTCTGCATGCGTCGCGCATGAGCAGCCACTGGCGCGGTGAAAAAAAAAAACAAGCTCCGCAGAACCTGTTCTCCTGCAGAGTTCGTACAGGTAGACGTTAACTGCACGTTTCTGCTGGAGCCGCCTATCAAGCATATAGAAGTTTGAGTTCCATCGCGTTGGGCAGTCGCAAATAAGACGTCTGGCCGGCAGATTGTGTCACTGCTGAATGTCTGCAAGGCGAGCCATGGCCGTGTAAGATCTTCTGAAATGGGCCGAGATTGCATAATTGACATGCGTAATTTTGCCCTTTTTCAATGTACGAAGCAGATTGACACTGTTGTCACACACCACTTTACCAACTGTTAAATTGAGCGGTGTTAGCCACTGATCTGCCTGTGAAGGCAAAGCTGAAAGGAGTGCAGGACCAGTGTGGCTCTTGGCTTCCAGGCACAACAGATGCAGCACAGCATGGCAACGTCTCACCTGGCATGTCGAATAGGTTCTGGGGAGCTTGGGCAGCGCAGCAGCAGAGACGCTAGCAGCATAAAAGAAGGAGTCAGCCAAGGAGGAGAGGGAGGAGGATGGAGTAGGAGGAGGAGAAGAAGAGGCAGGCCTGCATGCAATCCGTGGCGATAAAACCAAATCTACACGGGTGCCACGGGTTACATGCTTTACAACTGTCAGAAGGTTCACCCAGTGGGCAGTAAAAGTGATATACCTTCCCTGCCCGTGTTTGCTAGACCACGTGTCTGTGGTCAGATGTATCTTGGCACTGACACTGTGTGCCAGAGATACATTCACTTGCCGCTGAACATGGCCATATAGCTCTGGGATGCCCTTCTCTGAGAAATACTTCCTTCCTGGGACCTTCCATTGTGGTGTTCCAATGGCCACAAATTTTCGAAAGGCCTCCGAATCCACCAGTTTATATGGCAGTAGTTGGCGGGCTATCAGTTCTGACAAGCCAGCCGTCAACCGTTGGGCAAGAGGGTTAATCCGGCGTCATCATTTTTTTAAGCTAGAACATTTGGCCCACGGAAGCCTGCCTTTTTGCAGAAAAACGTGAGGATGGCGTGATGGAAGGTGGAGTGGAGGACAATTGTGAGGAGAGAGGAGAAGGAGATGTAGAAGACGAGGCTGGACGGTGAGAGCCTGGAGTGTGGCTTTGTGTGTTCCTTTGCTCCCACTGGGCTCGGTGATGGCAGCTCATGTGCCTTCTTAAGGCGGTCGTCCCTAGGTGAGTGTTGGGCTTACCGCAACTTATGCGTTGACTGCAAAGATTACAGATTTCCACACTATTGTCAGCAGCGGACGCATTAAAAAAAGCCCACACTGCGGAGCCATGTGCCGGCGTCCTGGGAGCGCCAAATGTGATTGTACATGGTTCATGCCTCGCTCCTGATACATTCGCAGTCTGCTTTGTCCCTCCTGTGCAATCTAAGTTCTTCCTGCTTCTCCTCCCTATCTGCTGGTCCATATCTCCCTCTGAACTTCCCTCCTCTTCCTCTCTTGTGGGCACCCAGGTGACATCACTAGACACGTCATCATCAACGTTACCTTCCCCACCGCTATAATTAGAGATCTCGGAGTAGGCAGCAACACCAGGGACCAACCTCCTCCTTGGGCTGATCTGGGTACTGTCGTCAGACTGCTGAGTGGCGGTTGTTGCTACCTCCTCTTTCTGATCCAATGCTGCGCATCGGAAATGTCTTGTGATGGATCGGAAAATAATTCCTGTGACTCAAGTGAAAGGTATATGGTGGTGGTGGTGGTAGTGTCTTTGGGGGTGCACACAGCAGAGAGTGAAGAAGAGGGTGCAGATCGAGAGGATGAGGGGGTGCAGAAGAATAAGGCTGGGCGAGCCACTTAACCAAGTCTGGTGCGTCCTTTGACGTAATCGCATGCACCCTCTTCAATTTCCCACTTTGGTCCCAGCCTGTTGCCCCTGCCCTACCCCTACCACCCCTGCGAAAGGGCCTGCCTCTTCCTCTGCCTGTCATTTTTTAAATGACCCTATGACAAAAGTCTCTAGAGAAGTGCAGTATGTATGTGGAAGAAGGTATATAACACCCCGATTCAATCTGTCGTTTTTGAGGGCCACTGGTCTATCACACCAGTTTTAATACTTTTTTTTTTTTATTGCGTTTGTCACTCTTTGTAGTATCACTACAGAACCGCTCAGCAGTCACAATGCTGCACAGTGGAAAGGCACTATACTATGCTTTCTATATGTGAAAGTATTTTATACTTGTATTACACACCTATATACTGTACACCAAATAGTACACCTATACCAGTCCTTAAAAGGACCTTTGTGGACCTAGTAGCTAGTGATTTGCAGACTGTCCCCCAGTCCCTACACTGATAAAAGACTTCTGCAGAAACCAGCAGTAATCTTCAGCACAGCCCTGCACCAGCACCCTATATATTGTACACCTATACCAGTCCTTAAAAGGACCTTTGTGGACCTAGTAGCTAGTGATTTGCAGGTTTTCCCTCAGTCCCTACACTGATAAAAGATGGCTGCAGAATAGGGCAGCAGGCAGCAGCAGTGCACCACAACCCTATATATTGTACACCTATACCAGTCCTTACAAGAACCTTTGTGGACCTAGTAGCTAGTGATTTGCAGACTGTCCCTCAGTCCCTACTCTGATAAAAGACTGCTGCAGAAACCAGCAGTAATCTGCAGCACAGCCCTGCACCAGCACCCTATATATTGTACACATATACCAGTCCTTAAAAGGACCTTTGTGGACCTAGTAGCTAGTGATTTGCAGACTGTCCCTCAGTCCCTACACTGATAAAAGACTGCTGCAGAAACCAACAGTAATCTGCAGCACAGCCCTGCACCAGCACCCTATATATTGTACACCTATACCAGTCCTTAAAAGGACCTTTGTGGACCTAGTAGCTAGTGATTTGCAGACTGTCCCTCAGTCCCTACACTGATAAAAGACTGCTGCAGAATAGGGCAGCAGTCAGCAGCAGTGCATCACAACCCTATATATTGTACACCTATACCAGTCCTTACAAGGACCTTTGTGGACCTAGTAGATAGTGATTTGCAAACTGTACCTCAGTCCCTACACTGATAAAAGACTGCTGCAGAAATCAACAGTAATCTGCAGCACAGCCCTGCACCAGCACCCTATATATTGTACACCTATACCAGTCCTTAAAAGGACCTTTGTGGACCTAGTAGCTAGTGATTTGCAGACTGTCCCTCAGTCCCTACACTGATAAAAGAAAGCTGCAGAAACAAGCAGTAATCTGCAGCACAGCAATGCATCAGCACCTTATATATTGTACACCTATACCAGTCCTTAAAAGGACCTTTGTGGACCTAATAGTAATAGCTAGCTAGTGATTAAACTGACTGTCCCTGCTGCACACAGCGTCCTGTCCCTACACTGACAAAAAATAGCTGCAATTACCAGCACAGCAGTGCACTGAACCCTATATACTGTACTACACCTATACCAGTCCTTAAAAGGACTTTTGTGGACCTAATAGCTAGCAATTTGTGTCACTACAGTCTGTCCCTACACCACACAGCAACCTCTCCCTACACTGACATAAGACAGAATGTAAAATAGCCACCAAATCAGGTCTATTTATAAGGTAGGGGGTATGTGCAATTGCCCATGTGCTGAAATGTCTCAATTGGCTGTCCTGTACCCAATGATGGATGTGTCATCATGGGTTAAAGTTCTTTCACACTGTAAACACATATGTCCGCTGGGCGAACAGCGGCAATACTACGCCGGTTTGGCAAATCACGAACACGCAAAATTCGCCGCCAACCGACCGCCGGGCGAACAGTTCGGCCATCCCTAATACTGATCCCTAGCCGGGGCTAGGGCCCAGTACATAACAACCTCATTGTGAGATTCTTCTGGCCATGTAGTACAATAAGAATGGAGGAATCTGATTTTTTTTTATTTTTTTATCAGTGTGTCCAGCTTGACTCATGGACATTTCAATGAAGTATATCTAAAACCCAAACTTTATTTGTACATTTTGGATAGAGTTGGTATTGTGTGTCCCTTTTGAGAGCTTCCCCCTCATTTCTTGTCCCATTGACACAACAAAAAATGTGAAGAGTCTCCACAGTGAGCTGAATCTTCTCGAATGCATTGTACACACAACCAGTTTTCCCGTCGGAATGAACTCTGAAGATTGGAACTGTCTGGCGTACACATGGTCACACCAAAGTCCGATCGTCAAGAACGAGGTGACGTACGACAGGACTAGAAAAAGGAAGTTCAATAGCCAATAGCTTCCGTCTCGTACTTGCTTCAGAGCATGCGTCGTTTTTTGGTCTGTCGGAACAGCATACAGATGAGCACTTTTCCCGATAAGGATTTGGTTCCGTCAGAAATATTTAGAACTATTATGTTCTACTTCTAGGTCCGTCAGAATCTTCCAAAAAAAAAAAAAGTCTGATGAGGCATACACACAATCGGAATATACGATGAAAAGCTTCCGTCTGACTTTTTCTGTTGGACATTCCGCTTGTGTATACGCGGCATTAGACAATTGTCATTGCAGCGAGTGTCCACATTGGAAGATCTGTTCTAGTGACAACTAACGATGTTGGATTTTGATTGACTTTTAGTGCTTGTACCAATGGCCAATCAGACAAATAGAAAGACAGTAATAAAAACCTCCAAATTACAAAGCTTCTTCACGCAAAGTGGTTAAGGTAAAAACAGTAATTTGGAGATATCAATGGCTCTGATTAAGCAGCTCTCTAGAAAACAAGTCTACCCTCCAATGGATACCCAGTGACGTCACTCGTAACATAAACCAACAGAAGGAGCACCAGACCAAATTCATAAAGGAGTCCAAAATGCTTTTAATGTTTGAAATAGAAAAATGTTTGCAACAAACCAGCTAGGAGCATGGTTTGCTCTGTAAAACTTTGACTGTTGGTTTGGTTCCATTAACCACTTCAGCCCCAGACGGATTTACCCCCTTTCTGATCAGGCCATTTTTTTCGATACAACACTGAATCGCTTTAACTGAGGATTACATGGTCCCTAGCTTGACACACAAGGCTGCTCTGTAAGCATCACCTCCCCTGGCTGGGTCCCTGGCTTGATTCCCACTGACGTTTCCAGACTCTTCACCATCCCCAGTTAGTGAGAATGCTGCTCTGGTACTTGCTTCAGTCACTCACTGTGGTCCCTGGTAATAAGGCGGATTGTCACTTACTGGTGACAGCTTCCCCTCTACCTCTGACCACGACAGGTTCTCCGGGCCGGCAGAACCACCACTTCTGGTTGGACTGCAAGCCGCAGTCCCAACCTTGCGCTGGTCTCTTGGTTCTGGATAGGCCCTCAGACAGCCTAGCAGCCAGATGTGATAGGCCCAATCTCCGGCCTAGCAGCCCAGGCAATAAAACACACACCCTACCCAGACAGCCGTCCAGGTGGTCCCGGAACACAGATCACCTGACCTCCCCCTAATATATAGGCTCTCCTGGCAGGCCAAGGGATCCAAGAAAACCCCTTCCCATTGGCTGAGATATCCCACGACATACCCATAACCTGACCTTGGGTTTCCCTTCTCATATCTAGTACCACCAAGTACCCGGCCACCTAATGGTAGAAGAGAAAAGTGCAACAAACTCTATATCTATCAATCAACCAGGATAACTCCTGTCAAGTAAATTTGTGAGGAGCTCCCTGCCTATATTGTGCTACATCAGGTTTGGGGAATCAGATCCTTTATCAGTGCATAGTGTTTTTTTTTTTTTTTGCATGCAATAGCTAATGTGTGCCCCATTTGGCGAGTGTGTGTGGAGCTGCAGGTGTGTGTGGAGGGCGGTGAACGCTGGAGATGAGTGGAGCTGAGTGGAGCTGAGTGAGGGGCTGTGAGCCCGGAGTGCTGACTCCCCCCTCCTGCCCTCTCTCACTGCTTGACAGAGCTGAGGAACTGACACTGGCGGGGAACCTGGCGGTATAACGGTATAACGGCGGTCAGGAGGCAGCAGAAGGCAGCACAAGGAGTATGAGGTACAGAGGCAGCTGCTGGTGATGCTGTTGTGCGGTGAGAGTCATCCATCCATCCATCCATCCACACTTTCCTTAGAAGCACGGTGGGGGCCAGAGGAAGGGAGAGCTTTGGCTTTGTGTGGACATAACATGTGCCTTGAAGGTTGCTCTGGCTTGTGTTGATTCTACAGTGGCTTCATTAATATGGACTAGGCTCTATTTCATTATGGTAATCTTTATGAAAGCAAAGTGCCTGTGAATTCCTAGCCTCTGCTAAATGTGTGCTACATGTTTGCTAGCTCGTTAAGACTGAGATGCTACTGGTGAAATTAATTGAAGTGGAGCCTATGTATACTGGTTAAAACGCTGGCTGAAATGCATTTATATCCTAGTTATTGGTGCCAATAGAAATAAACATGTGAACGTATGTGAAGAGTGTAGCCCTGTGGAAGTAAATCCCTGTGAGTTAAAGGGGGGCAGAATGCAGCAATTACGCTCTGCCGAGGATAAAAACCCTCATCAAGTGGGTTCAGTTGCTACTGCAGCTGCTGCAAAATTGGAGCAGTATGCACACACTCCAGCGCAATCTCCCCCTAAGAAGGGGTTGCAGAAAAAATCGCAACAAGGGAGCACTGCGGATAGAAAAAGCCAAGGCCAAGGCCAGGCTCATGCATCTGGCTCCACACCGTGGGTACAGCCATCAAGGGGACAGCATAGTAAAAACCCGGGGTTACCTGACCAAGGGGAAAAAGCAACTGGGGTCTCAGAAATTACGAACTACACTTTAATAGAGTGAGAGCCAACATTATTAGATGTGTTTAAAGCAGTAAAAACATGCAATGAGTCAGTTAAAGACCTAGGGGAACAAATAAAGGGGGTCAAGGAGGATATAAACGCGGTGAGAAGTGAATTTCAGAGAATAGTAGAAAGGACATCGGCACTTGAGGGAAGAGTTAGCCAGCTGGAAGAGGATATGGCACCTGTGGTAAAGGAACTGAAAATGATGCAAAGTCAGATGCTCAAACAGGCCTCTAGATTAGAAGAAATGGAAAATAGAAGCCGAAGAGATAACATACGGGTGGTTGGTCTACCGGAAAAAAGTTAGGGTCTGAACCCTACAGAATTTTTTTGAAAAGTGGCTAATTGAGCTTTTTGGGAAGGAGGCATTCTAAGCTTCATTTTGCATAGTAAAAGCACACAGGGTCCCTTTTAGACCCCCCCCCCCCCCTGAGGAGGATACACTCTGACTTTATTATTGACATTTTTGAATTACAAGGACAAAGTGCTACTACTACAGAAAGCAGGAAGTATATTTTTCAATGGTGTAAAAATTTCTTTTTATTCTGATTTTTTGCTAGACCTTCAAAAAAGAAGAATGGAGTATGCCCAGGTTAAACGTGCCCTACAAAAACTCAAAGTGTCTTATGCCCTTCTCTACCCCGCAAAACTGAGAGTAACGGCGTTGGGCGCTAATCAGATTTTTGATTCACCGGCTGGGGTTGAGAAGTGGCTGGAGGAAAACATGGAGCAATTACGGACACTCTGATAAATGTATTAATGTTGTTTTATAATTTATAAAGGTATAGTTTACAACAGTCAGGTGGAATTGGACGGAATTTTGGGTGGAGAGGGTAGTTTAGCACAATGGGTGGGTGCAAAAGGAGTGATGGAAGGTAGTGAAAGGGCGCGAGGAAGGGAGGTGCAAATGGAATGGGGAATGGTCACTGTAAGCCCCCTAGAGGGACACCAGAAAAGGTGGGGGAGGGAGGGGGGTAGGAATGGGTGGGGGTTAAGGGGGGACGAGAGGGGGGGGATTGGTGTGGGAGGAGGGAGGGGTACACTGGCTTGACTCAAGGTACAAGTTTGGGGAAGTACGGGTTAAAGAATAGCACTTTGCTAAAGAAGGGAGTAAGTGACACTAAAGTAAGACACACAAGGCACATGAGGCAAATATGGAGAAATTAGGTGTGTATTATATAGGGATGAATATAAATGGGAGGTAGATATTAAAGGGGAAAAAGGGTGATGGTACATATGGTACATATTATAAGGTAGATGCTTAAATGCAAAATAAAACACAAAAAATTGGATCTTGGAATGTAAGAGGGTTGGGTACAGTAGGTAAGACAGCTGCAGTATTTTCCTTACTAGAGCAAGGTGGGGTAGAACTGGTTTGCCTGCAGGAAACGTACTTAGGCTGGATTCACACCTATGCATTTTTAGTGCTTTTTGCATTTTGCAGATTTGCACTACAGAACGTGTTCCATAGGAAACCATGTTAAATGGATTGTAGTGCAAATCTGCAAAATGCAAAAAGCACTAAAACTGCATAGGTGTGAATCCAGCCTTTACAAAGGAATCAGCTCAACAGATTAGATGGGGAAAAAAATATCAAAATCAGTACCACCCAACACATGGTGCGTATAGTAGGGGGGTAAGTGTGTCGGTGAAGTCCGGGGTGAATTTTTCACGCAGGCAATCTAGTATAGATGTTCTGGGTCGCTATGTTTTTCTTTATTGTTTAATTGATAATAGTGCGCTTGTGGCGGCAGACATTTATATTCCTCCACTATTTAAAATAGACGTTCTGCTTAAACTCAATGAGTTCTTGCTGGATAAGCAAGAAGTTCCAACTATAGTAATATGTGATTTCAATGAAGTCCTGTATAATAAATTAGATAGGTTGCCAGCCCGGAAGATAATAGAGGGGAGGGAGAAGGGAAAATTGTATCAGTTTTTAGAGGAAGTGGGATGGTATGATCTCTGGAGAGTGCGGAATCCAGGCGTTCAGCAATATTCTTGGTATTCAGCTACGCATTCCACACTCTCCAGAATTGATTTGGCATTGGGTAACGAAAAAATACTACAGGATATAGAAAAAGTAATTGGCCAAGAGGGATATCAGATCATTCTCCGTTAATAATTACATTTATAACAAATGAGGAAAGGGTGCAGAATGAGTGGAAAATAACCCATACTGGTTTGAATTAATCAAAGATAGGGACGGTATTCTACAAAAATTAAAAGAATTTATAAAATTCAATGTGGGTACAGCAACGCCAGGAGTAATCTGGGATACGTTGAAAGCATTTCTCCGGGGTAACTTAATACAACAGGTGGCTAAATATAATAAAGCTGAGGGGGCCTGTGAGCAAAGATGCAGAAGAGAGGTAGTTACCGCTGAGAACAACTATATATCTGTTCCATCATTAGAAAGGAAAAACAGCCTGGCTGGATAAACAACAGAAATATAAACTGATCTGTATGCAGAGAGTGGAGAAAAAAGATCTTCTACAGCGTCAGGCCCACTTTATGGAAGGTGAATCCGTAGGGAGGATGCTGGCACAAGTGGTAAAGTCCAATGCCCCAGCATCCACTATTTCTGCTATCAGGACTATGGGTGGGGAGATAAGTTCAAACCCCAAAAAAATAGTATTTACCTTTAAGGAATACTACAAGGAATTATATACCGCTAAGACAAGAAGTGGGAGGGAACAAATGGAAGAGTTTTTAGAGAATTTGGAGATACCCAAAATAACACAAGAAGAGAGGGAGGATTTGGAAACACCAATCTCACTTATGGAATTGCAGCAGGCGGTAACCGATATGGCCAATCAAAAAGCCCCCGGCCCAGATGGCTTGCCAGTTGAAACATATAAATACTATGGGGAAGTACTGATCCCTGAACTTTTTAAAAACATTGAGAGGCGCACTGGAGGTGGGTCATTTACCCGCTTCAATGTTGGAAGCAATTATTATTGTGCTTCATAAAGAGGGGAAGGATCCACTGGATGTTGTTGCATAGAGGCCAATATCGCTTCTATGCACAGATGCAAAAATTCTGGCCAAAGTTATCACAGCGAGGCTAAATAAATATGCATCTAAACTGGTTCAACCTGATCAAGCTGGTTTTATGTCCAATAGATCTACCAGTACAAACATTAGGAGAGCATTTTTAAATTTACAAACCCCAACAGAAAACGAAGGATCAAGAGCCATATTGTCACTGGAGGTGACTAAAGCATTTGATACTGTAGAATGGGGATATATGTGGCGAGTATTGGAGAAGTTTGGATTTGGCCCAGCAATGATCAGGTGGATCAGGATGTTGTACGATAGGCCAACTTCTAGATTAAAAGTTAATAATGCAATGCCAGAAAGGATAGAATTGGAAAGAAGTACAAGACAAGGGTGCCCAATGTCCCCCTTGCGCTTTGCCCTGGCGATGGAGCCCCTGGCTATCTCCATAAGAAAAAACATGGAAATAATGGGTTTTCAGAGAACTACGGGTGAGGAGAAAATAGCGTTTTATGCGGACGATATATTATTGTTCTTGGGAGATGTGGGGGACTCATTATTGAGGGCAATGGGAACGGTGGTAAAGTTTGGTGGGTTTTCTGGGTTGGAAATAAATTGGACGAAGTCTGAACTACTTCCGATAGATATAACTAAAGAAGCAATAATACCTGTGCTGCCCCAGTTGGCAGTTGTAGACTAGGGATGAGCCGAACACCCCCCGGTTCGGTTCGCACCAGAACTTTCGAACGGACCCCGCGTTCGTAACGAACGTTAGAACCCCATTGAAGTCTATGGGACTCGAACGTTCGAAATGGAAAGTGCTAATTTTAACGGCTGATATGCAAGATACTGTCCTAAAAAGGGTTCGGGGACCTGACTCCTGCCTCAGGGGACATGGGTCAATGCAAAAAAAAGTTTTAAAAACGGCCGTTTTGCGGGAGCACTGATTTTAATGACAATTAAAGTGAAAAAAAAAAAATGAAATATTCCTTTAAATATGGTGCCTGGGGGGTGTCTGTAGTATGCCTGTGAAGTGCCACGTGTTTCCCGTGTTTAGAACAGTCCCTGCACAAAATGACATTAAACGGAAATAACACCATTTAAAACTGCTTGCGGTTTTAATGTTATATCTGGTTCCTGCAATATGGTTGAAAATCATTCAGAAAAATGGCATGGGTAGCTCTCCCTGCCCATTACCAGCCTATTTGGGTCTTGTACGCATATTAAGGGGAACCCCGTACCCATATTAAAAAAAGGAAATGCGTGTGGCCCCCAGGCCCTATATACTCAGAACAGCAGTATACAGGCGGTGCAAACAAGACAGGGACTGTGTAGGTTTGTTGTGTTAAGTTGAATCTGTTTGTAATTTTCAACTGGTACATTTTTAAAATGTAGCTCCAGTCAAAAAAACTATTTTTAAGCTTTTTGGAAAACATAGGGAAGGTTTATCACCCCTGTATAATTTGTTTTGTCGTCCATCTTTTTTCACCTCACTTGCTGTTGTCTCCTTCCGTTTGCAAGTAGGAGATGTTTGTAAATTGGATGTTTGAAAGTAGGGGCCTGCCCTATATGCTCTGCAGAAATGGCGGAACAAGGTGTTGGTTTTGCCACAACATTGTAAGCCCTCAAAGTGACTCTTGGTGGGCGCTGGAGCGCCCTGCTGTGAACGATTATATCAAGAATTGTAATTACATGCCATTGTTGAACAGTGGTAGAAAAATTGACCTTTGGTGGTTGTGATGCTGGTGCCACAACACTATAAGTCCTCACCGTTACTCTGGGTGGGCACAGGAAGGGGCCCTCCTGTGAAATATTATATCAAGAATTGTAATTACATGTCCCTGTTAAACAGGGGCAGAAAAATTGGGCCTTAGGCACTGGTGCCATCACACTGCAACCTCTGCCATATACTCTAGTTTTATTGCAGGAATTAGCCCTGCTGCAAAGCATTGCATCAAAAATTGTACTTAAACGCCCCTGTTAAACAGGGGCAGAAAAATTGGGCCTTAGGCACTGGTGTCATCACACTGCAACCTCTGCCATATACTCTAGTTTTATTGCAGGAATTAGCCCTGCTGCAAAACATTGCATCAAAAATTGTAATTAAACGCCCCTGTTAAACAGGGGCAGAAAAATTGGGCCTTAGGCACTGGTGCCATCACACTGCAACATCTGCCATATACTCTAGTTTTATTGCAGGAATTAGCCCTGCTGCAAGGCATTGCATCAAAAATTGTACTTAAACGCCCCTGTTAAACAGGGGCAGAAAATTGGGCTGCTGGCATCACCCAGAACCAAAAATGTTCTTCCAACATATCAGCGGAGGAGGAAGAGGATAGACAATCAACATAACAGGACAGTCACTCAGCATCAGCATAGGCAGTCTTGAAGGGATGTGGTATTTCAAAAAAAATTATTCGGTTACATCAGCTTCAGGTGCTTGGTAGCTGTGGGTGATCCAAGACTGATTCATCTTGATGAAGGTCAGTCGATCAACTGATTCGGTGGACAGGCGCACCCTGTGATCGGTAACGAAGCCACCAGCAGCACTGAAGGTGCGTTCCGAAAGAACGCTGGATGCAGGACAGGCCAGTAGCTCAATTGCATACTGTGCAAGCTCTGGCCAGTGATCCATCCTCAAGACCCAGTAAGCCAGAGGATTTTCAGTGGGAAAGGTGTCCAAGTCTGACCTTGCCCCTAGGTATTCCTGCACCATGTAAATTAGACGCTGGCGATGGGTGCTGGAACCAATCATACCTTGGGGCTGCGGACTAAAAAATTGTCTGAAAGCATCAGTCAGACGGCCCCCTTCTCCACCGCTCCTTCTGACTGATGCCTCAGCAACACGTTGTCCAGGACCAGGAGTTTGTGACCTCCCAGTCTCTGGGAACGCGTTGCACAGAGCTTTCTGCAAGGCCTCCCGGAGATGTCTCATCCTCTGCTCCCTCTGCGATGGCAAGATAAGGTCGGCAACCTTACCCTTGTACCGTGGATCAAGGAGAGTGGCCAGCCAGTAATGGTCCCTCTCCTTGATTCGAAGAATACGAGGATCCTTCCGCAGGCTTTGCAGGATCAGGGAGGCCATGCAGCGTAGGTTAGCTGAGGCATTCGGTCCGGAGTCCTCTGGGTCACTAAGGACAACATGATCCGCAGCTACCTCCTCCCAGCCACGTACAAGTCCACGTGTTTCTTGGGACTGTAAATCATCCCTATAAGACTGCTGCTGCTGATGCTGATGCTGAGTGCCAGCCTCCACCTCCATGCTGACACAATCATCCTCCTCCTCCTCTTCCTCCTCCTCACCCTCTTCCTGTGTGATGGGTGGCACAGCAGGAACACTGTCTGGATAAAGGGGGCCTTGAGAGGCAAGGAAGTCCTCCTCTTCCTGCCTCTGTTCTGCCTCAAGTGCCCTGTCCATTATTCCACGCAGTGTATGCTCCAAGAGGTGGACAAGAGGTACAGTGTCACTGATGCATGCACTGTCACTGCTCACCATCCTTGTGGCCTCCTCAAACGGTGACAGGACAGTGCATGCATCCCTGATCATGCCCCACTGGCGTGGTGAGAAAAAACCAAGCTCCCCTGACCCTGTCCTGGTGCCGTAGTCGCACAGGTACTCATTGATGGCCCTCTGCTGCGTGTGCAGCCGCTGCAGCATGGCCAATGTTGAGTTCCATCTGGTGGGCATGTCACATATAAGGCGGTTCTTGGGCAGGTTCAACTCCTTTTGGAGCTCAGCCAGCCGAGCACAGGCATTAAATGATCGGCGGAAATGCACACCGACTCTCCTGGCCTGCTTCAGGACATCCTGTAAGCCGGGGTACCTGCCCAAGAACCGCTGCACCACCAGGTTAAGGACGTGAGCTACACAGGGCACATGGGTCAGTTGTCCCTGTCGGAGGGCGGAGAGGAGGTTGGTGCCATTGTCGCAAACCACCATTCCTGGCTTAAGCTGGCGTGGCGTCAACCACCTCTCGGCCTGCCCCTGCAGAGCTGACAAAACATCCGCCCCAGTGTGGCTCCTGTCCCCCAAACAAACCAGCGCAAGCACGGCATGGCATCGTTTTGCCTGCGTACTTGCGTAGCCCCTGCAACGCCTACGGAGCACCGCTGGTTCTGAGGACAGAGCACTGGAAGAGGCCATGGAGGAAGAAAAAGAGGAGGGGGTGGAGGAGAGAGGTGTGTCACAACCAATAGTAGCATTTTGGAGGCGTGGTGGCGGAACAACCTCCAACACTACTGCACCTTGTCCTGCATCCTTCCCAGCAGCCAGAAGAGTGACCCAATGGGCCGTGAAAGACAGGTAACGTCCCTGTCCATGCCTGCTGGACCATGAGTCAGCGGTAATATGCACCTTACCGCTGAACGCCCTGTCCAGCGAGGCAAGGACATTGCCTTCCACATGCCGGTAGAGAGCCGGAATTGCCTTCCGTGAGAAAAAGTGGCGTTTGGGGACCTGCCACTGAGGAACCGCACATTGTACAAACTCATGGAAGGGGGCAGAGTCTACCAACTGAAAAGGCAGCAGTTGAAGTGCTAGCAATTTAACCAAGCTAGCATTCAACCGCTGGGCATGTGGATGGCTGGAGGAAGCGCTCTGCGCAGGCGGAGCTCTGCGGTGTGATTCAGTCGGTGTGCTGCCCCTAAGCTGGCCCCCGGAGGGCATCCTGCCTCGTTGGACATGTGCCTCCTCCTCCTCCTCCTCCTCCTCCCTCCTTCCAGGCACCCACGTGGAGTCAGTGCCCTCATCATCCCCTCCCTCTTCATCGCTGTAGCAAACCTGGCAGTATGCTGCAGCTTGTGGAACATGACTGCCAGATTGCTGTGCTTCTTGAGCATCCTCTCTCTCTGCGCTCACGCTACTGCCTTCCTCTAGCTGAGTGTCATCATCAGAGCCCACCAAACACTGGGCATCCTCCTGGAGCATGTACCCAACACTGTGCTCAAAGAGTTCAGGAGACTCCTCAGGAGGTTGTGGTGGGTCTAGGGAAGGAGTCACTGATGATGACATTGAGAGGAGGGAAGACGATGCGTTGGCAGCTGCTTTGCTACTACCCTGAGACTGGGTGAGAGAGGATGAGGAGGATGAAGAGGGCTTGGTCATCCACTCTACCAAGTCGTTGGCATGTTGCGGTTCAACATGTCCAGCTGCAGAAAAGAAGGACAAGCATGTCCCATGGCCACGTGCTGATGACAATGCACCGCGTCCACGACCAGCACTGTTGTCTCTAGACACAGAGCCTGCTTGCCCTCTTTTATCGGCTCACGCCTGTCTGCCTCTCCTTGCTGGCCTTCCAGACATGGTAATGGCCTGAAGGGAGTTGGGTAAAACAGTAGTTGGGTAGTTTATATTGTGCTGTAGGCACACAACACCCACTAACTCCTGCAGATGCCTTTTTTATAGAACAGCAGAGTTAAAGGGGTATATACAGATGTATACTGTGCTGTGCTGGAAGCACACACAACTTCCAATAACTCCTGCAGATGACAATTGGGCCCAAATAGAGAACAGCTATGTAGGTGGATTATAGCGGTATGTACTGCGTACAGAGCACGCAGACAGCACGCACTATCTCCTGAGTGACACTACTGACTGCAAGCTCTATTGTTAAAGATGGACCACTAGCTATATAGGTGAGGTGAATATCACGGTGTATACTGTGGTCAGGGCACGCAGACAATAACCAGAAAACAGTAGAGTTAAAGGGGTATATACAGATGTATACTGTGCTGTGCTGTGCTGGAAGCACACACAACTTCCAATAACTCCTGCAGATGGCAATTGGGCTCAAATAGAGAACAGCTATGTAGGTGGATATAGTGGTATGTACTGGGTACAGAGCACGCAGACAGCACGCACTAACACTACTGACTGCAAGCTCTATTATTAAAGCTAGATCACTAGCTATATAGGTGAGGTGAATATAGTGGTGTATACTGCGGTCAGGGCACAGACAGTAACCACTACACAAGAGCAAGATAGTAAATCAGCCAAAAACGATTGGTGTGTAACTGTGTTGAAGGTACACAGAACACCCACTGCTTCAGATGCTAACTAACACACTACACGAGGCCGCCTCAAAGGCGGCCTTATATAGTGTGGGGCGTGCACTACACAGCCTGAGTTAGTGCAGGATGCCTGTGGCCAACCATGGCTCTCCTCGCTGCTGGCGCTGCGATTGGCCAAGCATGCGGGGTCACAGTGCATGCTTGGCCAATCGTGAGCCAGCAATGCATTGCGCCATCACAGTGCATTGTGGGCCACACGAATTTTGCCGCGAACGGCCCAAACGTTCGGAATTCGGCGAACGCACGAACGACCAATGTTCGAGTCGAACTTACAATCGACTCGAACACGAAGCTCATCCCTATTGTAGACACATTGAAATATTTGTGGATTATAATAACAAGAGATCCCAACCAATATTTAAATAAAAATCTTGTCCCACTACTTGCTAGATGGAAAAAAAATGATATTTGGAAACAGTTGCCATTATCAACAGCAGGCAGATGTAGCTTGATAAAAATGGTGTGGCTGCCCCAACTTCTGTACCTATTACATAATGCCCCAGTGTTGCTACCTAAAAAATGGTTTAATAAAATAGAAAGTTTATTCAGAGAATTAATCTGGAAAGGGGGGCAAGCTAGAATTAGGCTGCGTAATTTACAACTCCCAATAGGGGAAGGGGGGGGGGGTTTCATTGCCCAATCCTGAGCATTATTATTATGCTTCACAATTGCAACATCTGATGGGTTGTGAGGATTCGAATGGAGACAGTGGCGTAACTAGAACCTTCAGGGCCCCAATGCAAGAAACCATGAAGGGCCCCCCTAAACTCCAGCCAGGGCCCTTCCCTTCGAGTCTGGCGGTGGAACTCCAGGGCGTGGTCACAGGTATGACCTTTGTGAGCCCTGTAGTTCCACCACTGGTATCATTAGTTTTTTTTTATAATTTTTTTTTAATTCTTAGGTGCCCCATTGGGGGACTGTCCCTAGTCAGGATGGGGTCCCTGTCCCCAGAAGAGATGAGGTCCTTTTCTCCAGGGCAGATGAAGTTACTGCCCCCAGGTGAGAAGGGGTCCCGGTCCCCAGAGGAGGTGGGGGTCCCTGTCCCCACGTAAGAAGGGGTCCCCGTCCCCAGGGGGAGAGGGAGGGGGTATGTAATGGTGTGTGGGGGATGGGGTCCTCTCACTCACCATGACCAAGCTGTAGGCCGCACACTCATCCATGTTGGCCTGGGCTCCATCCAGTGTGCTGGATGGGCGATCAGCATATCTCCCAGAAAGACCTTTCATCATCTGTGTATGACGGGGGAGGAGGGGGGCTGGCAGACAAGCCTGCAATGTCCTCCGGGGAGCCGTCTCTCATAGGGCTGCACTGCATCTGTGTGCTTAAAGTTTGTTTACCCGGGAGAAGTATGCAGTGCAGTGTGGGCCGGACTCGGGGGGGAGCGGGACTCTGGCCGGGGAGAACAGATATCGGACTGAGCGCCAATGCATGGAGCAGGAGAGAGGTACTCTGAGGAGCCGGCTGAGGACACAGGTCATGCGGGGAATGCACAACTAAAGAGCAGCCAGTGCGATAGTCGAGCATGGAGCTCTGCTAGTCACTCTCCACCTCCAGCCACTCGTGTGCATGGTGCACTGGTACCCCTAGCTGCCTATGTTGCTGCTGGCCATATGTAGAGGGGGCTGCATGGGCCCCCTGCATCACAGGGCCCAGTTGTGGTCACGACTGCTGCAGCCCCTATAGTTACGCCCCTGAATGGAAGGACCCCTAATGGGAAAATCCTACTAACGGGAGCACTGCATGACACAATAGTCGAAACATTAGAGGCTAACTCTTTCAGTTATAAGAATCCAACAACTAGAATGATTATTAAAATATGGAAAACAATTAAAAAGGTGATGAAATACAGTGGCTTTAATATATTTACCCCTATTTGGAATAATAGCAATCTGCCGGAACTATTACCAATAGGAAAAAATAAGGTTTGTGAAAAACAGGGATTAAAAAGACTGCAACAACTATATATGGGAAATACACTGAAAAAATTTGATGTATTGAAAAGGGAATTTAATATACCGCAAAATACATACTTTACTTATCTTCAGGTGAGTCAGGCTTTGAAAGTTCAATTTAGAAACCAACCCCTGTATTGGAAAGAAGTCCCTGTCTTGCAACATATAGCTCGGGTTAGTGTCCTTAAAGGATTAATTTCAGAAATATATGGACAAATAAGTAAACAGGTTAATGGTGAGGGGAAATTAGATTAAATAAAATTAAAATGGGAACACGATATAGGAATAATAACACAAGAACAGTGGAGGAGGATACTGGAGGCCTCTTCCTTGGTATCCTTTGCTCCATCACAAAAAATATCACAGCTAATGCTGCTAAACAGGGCATACTATACTCCTAAACGGCTATTTAAGTTTGGTAAGAGAGAGGATGACTGCTGCCCAAGATGTAGGGGTTCGGGGGATCTACTACATATGATGTGGACATGCCCCAAACTATTTCGCTATTGGAATGGAGTGATTAACATTAACATTGAGTTAGGGGAAAATAGGAGTAAAACGTTAGCCATCTGGAGAAGTTTATTCCAAGCTAGGAAATTGATAGCAATAAGATGGCAATCGAAGGTGGCCCCTACTGTCAAAAATTGGATTGCTGTTATGAATGAAACCCTCCCTAAAGAGAGAGCGGCTTATGTAAGGAGATGTAACCTTAAAGAGTTTATTAGAATGTGGGAGCCTTGGTCAAGGGGAAAGTATGGTGGTATATTGAGTAATTCAAATATTTAGGGATAGCCAGTGGGAGGGGGGAGGAGTGGGGGAATTTAAGAAGTAAGTTGGGCTAACAAACCTACTGTCGGAAGTCAAAAGAGGGTGGAGGGGATGACCCTCCTTCTTGCGCTCCTTTCATTCAGTCAAAGATGGGGTGGGTTATAACGCCCTGGGAAGACTATCAGAGGCTGGTACGAAGGCTCCGTTAAACTGCTCTCTCTTTGGTTTTAAAAGGGAAGGGTAGAGAGGGAAAGTAGACGCTGGTTCCTGTCTCGTTCTTTTTCTCTCTCCCCGGGTGTGCTATATAGGATACTTTGTATTTTGTAATAAGATTTGTTATCTAATGGGTTTGTATGTTACTATGGTGAATTTATCAAAAAATAGAATTTAAAAAATTCATTAATAAAAAAAATAATTCTATTGTGATTACCAAATATATATGGAGTAATGTACTCCCTGTCATACATTTTGATTCACTTTGAGGTTCACTGACCATAAGAATGGTATAAGGCTCCAAAGATCCCCTTTACTTTAAGGTGCAACACAGAGTTCCTTTGCCTATTTAAATTAAATAAATATTAAGTGAACCCTTTAGATAGTTTAGAGCATATGTACAATATTTTACATAGAGACTACAGCATAATGCCCCATACACACGATCGGACATTCCAACAATAAAATCCGTCAGATTTTTTCCGACAGATTTTGGCCCAAACTTGTCTTGCGTACACACGGTCGCACCAAGTTGTCGGAAAATCCGATCGTTCAGAACAACGTGACATAGAACAAGTACGACGGGACTATAAAGAGGCCAGTAGCCAATAGCTTTCATCTCGTAATTTATTCAGATCATGTTTGGCACTTTGTTCATCGGAATTCTATACACACGATTGGAATTTAAATGATTGGATTTTCTTGTCGGAAAATTTGAGATCCAGCTCTCAAATTTTGTGTGACGGAAATTCCGACGGAAAAAGTCAGATGGAGCCCACACATGTTCGGATTTTCCGACAACACAGTCCGATCGCACATTTTCCATCGGAAAGTCCGACCGCATGTACAGGGCATTACAGTCAACCGTTTTAGTTTCTTTTTTTAATAAAAATCAATCAATAATAACACATTATTGCTACTATTGAACATCAAACAAATGTGCCTTCCCTTTTCCTCCTCTTGTATCTCTATCTAGATTTGAGAACTATACATACTGTATGTAATAGGGAAAGGGAATGATGCCTCCTGTCTCTTCTGTCCCAAGTCACTTGAACTGTCCAATCATGTAAGGAATTCTGCATGTTTTAGGTACAAATCCCCCCAAAGTAATATTTTGATTAGAAGCAAAATCTAGTGGGTTGCTTCACTCTATATCGTTTCACCCAATGAAGAGTCCATCAGTCGGATCTCCTTATTAGAATTTCAGGATCTGCCACCGTCCACCCTGTTGTTCCAGCTTGGAACAACCAAATCCAAAAACAAAAATGAAAAATATTGCAGCTTACCAATCTTTAGATGTGGTGGCTGCATTAGTCTGACTTTTATAGGCATTTTTTTCCTTTATTTTTACCCGTGATGCTTCCAGTAACAACCTTTGTCTTATGCCCCGAACATACGATCGGACTTTCCGACAACTAAACCGTGGATTTTTGTTGGAAGGATGTTGGCTCCAACTTGTCTTGCATACACACGGTAGATATGAGCGTCGTCAACAAATGTGTTTTGTTTCATTCCGTTTCGTACGGAAAAAAAAAAATTGTATTTCGTAATTCGTGTATGAAATTCAATTTGAATTCGTATAAAATACGAATTTTCGTTAGATTCGTAACCAGGGATGCTTCCAGTAACAATCTTTGTCTTATTCCCCATACACATGATCGGATTTTCCGACAACAAAACTGTGGATTTTTATTCAAAGGATGTTGGCTCCAACTTGTGTTGCATACACATGGCCACACAAATGTTGGCCAACAATTACGAACGTGAGAACGTGGTGACGTATAAGACGTACGACGAGCCAAGAAAAAGGAAGTTCAATAGCCAGTGCGGCTCCTTCTGCTTGATTCTGAGCATGCGTGTTCTTTTATGTGTCGGACTTGTGTACACACGATCGAAAATTCCCACAACAAACTTTTGTTGGCGGAAAACTTGAGAACCTGCTAGCCAACATTTGTTGCCGTAAAGTCCAACAACAAATGTTCGATGGAGCATACATATGGTCAGACTTTCAGCCAACAAGCTCACATCCAACATTTGTTATCTGAAAATTCCAGTCGTGTGTACAGGGCATTAGGGTGACAAGGTTCAGAGCAAATCAAGTTTAGTAACATTATTCGCTGTACCCTATTTAGAAGTATTATTTGGTAAAAATAAAATCTTATCTTGATCTGCAGATGGTAAAATAGTACCAATGTCAGTTCAAGCCTGCATTACAGAAGGTGGTTGTAAAGTTGGGATTACCCGGAGCAAAGGAATTAGACGCAAAGGAGATGACTTGTACCCCTGCAATACCAGTTAATCCTCCTGAAAGTAACTAACCAACCAAACAGCTGCAAGCCAAGCCTGCGTCTTTGTTGGACATTGATGCATGTGTAAAATGTCATAAGCTTTGGTTGCTTTTGAATGACAGCTGAAAACAGCATTGAGTTGTATCAAACAGTAGATGCACTAAATACATGTTAATAAAATCTTTAACTACTCATCAGTGTTACTTTGTTTGCATTTGTCATTATTACTTACACACAGTAATTAGTATATACAATACACTGCACAATGTCATTGCCTCAATGATGTGTTATCAAGAATTAATTCCTGCAGTAGCCTTTCTCAACCTTTTTACCCTGGACAGGGCCATCTTTAAGGCAGGGCAAAAGGGGCAGCTGGCCTGGGCCCTGTCATTGTTGTGGGGCCCAAAGCAGCTGCCTCATACTTGCCAACTATCTCAATTTAAATTCCCTTGTCCCTTGTCCCTTGAAGTTTTTGTCCCATGCTGTGTTCCGATATCTCAGTGTGATGTGCTGGTACTATTGCTGCTTAGCTCTGTCCTATTGTTGTTTACAGATGACTCACCTGCAGACCCTGTGTTTACATGTAAATAACCGGCATTCATATGTAAATAGTGGCGGCATTCATAAGTAAACAGCTGTGGCTGGTGGCATTGATATGTAAATAAAGGCGGCATTCATATGTATACCATGCCCCCTGCAACGAGGAGAGGATGTACTATAACCTCTAGCAACCAGTCAGTGAGCAGTATTACTGTACAGTAATCTCTATCAACCAATTAACATGCAGAAATAATTTGCTGTAGCTTCTAGCAACTAATCAGTGAGCCGTAATGGGTCCTGTAACCTCTAGCAACCAGTCAGTCAAGAGCTGGCAACCAATCGTAATTGCTACCTGATCTGATACAGTAAATTGATTTTAAGTCTAGCTGCTATTTATTGTATGTCTCAGAGCAGGTGGAGAGTGGAATCGCATTGGTGGGTGGGGGGGCCCAAGAATTTTTTTTGCCCAGGGTCCAATCAATATTAAAGACGGTCCTGGGAGGAACCATTGAAATCAGTTAATGTCTCAAGTATTATTGATCTTTGCTGCCATTGTGCTGGGTGTTCAGCGGGCCCCTGTGCCTTTAAGGAGGATTGGGCTACCTCCAGGTCCACCTGGCCCCTATCTACCCATTAGAATGCATGTGCTTCCACTGTGGAGACTCTCATAAATTTATAGGAGTTAGGACTGCAGTTAATACAGGGTGCCGTGATGAGGCCTTGCAGCTTATGCATGAGTTTGCAAATGTGTGACAGGTTAATTTGGTTGGTAAGCAGACAAGTTGGTGAGTTGAGCTGAGAATTTCTCTGGTTTTGTCTTTCGTAGGTCTCAAGGAACCCCTGCTAAAACCAATTCATTGGGAGTGAATGGAAAAAAACTCCCCTTACATTGGTAGCCAGTGTAAATAATGCTCCCATGTACAGTTGGGGCCAGAATGCCACCCTTACAGACAGCTAAAAAGATCATTGGTGTCCTGTAGCTATTTCTGCCAAGTGGCGTTGGCCCTGGGACTATTCTTGCATCATCATATTGAAGGTCAAGGAACATCATAAAAAACATATATGAATGAAGGAATGGCGCTACTTACATATAATAAAGATATTAACCCGAAAAAATCTATAACTGTGAAGAATCAAAACAACATAAAATCAATCCATAAAATGTATCTTCCAAGTGTCTTCCGATCACTGTGCCTTAAACAGAGGAATCTACTCACATAAATTCACTTAAAAATTTTGCTCCACCACTTTGAGGGCAAAAATTCTCATTTACCAACTTATAATGGCCACAATTGCCTCACTCGCTTTTGGCTTTTACTACAGAAATCTCTCCTCTCAACACTTTCCCTCAGCTAGTAGGCTATAAAGCAGGGGTGTGCTGTCAGGGGAGGCAGATGAGGCAAAAAACACAAAAAAATCCCCGGTGTCATGTGACTCATTAGTGTTACAAGGTCTCATGTTTGAATGGGGAGCAGGTGTGTTAAATTTGGTGTTATCACTCTCACTCTCTCATACTGGTCACTGAAAGTTCAACATGGCACCCCATGGCAAAGATCTCTCTGTTTATCTGAAAAAAAAGAATTGTTGCTCTACACAAAGATGGCCTAGGCTATAAGAAGATTGCCAAGATCCTGAAACTGAGCTGCATCGCGGAGGCCAATACCATACAGCGGTTTAACAGGACAGGTTCCACTCAGAACAGGCCTTGCCATGGTCGACCAAAGAAGTTGAGTGCACGTGCTCAGCGTCCTATCCAGAGGTTGTCTTTAGGAAATAGACGTATGAGTGCTGCCAGATATTTCTTTGTAAAAAAAAATTGAAAATCATTTATCATTTTTTCCTTCCACTTCACAATTATGTGCCACTTTGTGTTGGTCTACCACATAAAATCCCAATAAAATACAATTACATTTTTGGTTGTAACATGACATAATGTGGAAAATGTCAAGGGGTATGAATACTATTTCAAGGTACTATATGTAAAAATAGATGTTAACAATAAATATTATACATCATTTTGCATGATAGTCGGACCTGGGGGATTATACTGGGGGACAGACTGACCAAGGAGGGATTATACTGGGGGACAGACTGACCAAGGAGGGATTATACTGGAGGACAGACTGACCTGGGGGAATGTACTGGGGTACAGACTGACCTGGGGGGGACTGTACTGGGGACAAACTGACCTTGTTTGATTTAACTACATTCCTTAAGCTTCTCCCATTAGTAACACAATTTGGCCACGCCCATTGTTCATCACAGGACTTTACATGCACAGCAATACTACTCTTATTGGGACACCCAAAGGTGTCCCAGATCTTTTACAATCCTATAGTGTAAACTGCAAAAAAATAAAAAAATTGCTGTGCACACCACTAAAGTGTTCGGGTTTGACTTGATGAAAAGGTGGCAACACTAAGGCGCAGGCATGATGGCACTTGTAGTTTCGCAACAGCAGGAGGGTCGCCAGTTTGAGACCCCTGCTCTAAATAGCCTTTTACAACATCCTAATCCTGAACAGCGAGCCAGTTCAAATGTTTGCAACTTTAATAGGACACCTGTGGTTTAGTCTCAGCCAGTAGCTGGCCTCAGAAAATGGATTCACTCCTTCCCCAGTATTTCCACTGATACATTTTTAAATGAACTGCGACTATCCTGGGGAACAATCAAAGGCACGATGTATCGAGAATCAATGCTATGATTTTTCATCACTCTTGGATGCTATGGGGTTGATTTACTAAAGGCAAAGAGAATGTGCACTTTGCAAAGAGTTGCTCTAGAGCTTAGTAAATGAGCAGAAGCTCTGTTGGCTTTCATTATCCAATCATGTGCAAACAAAAATGCAGGTTTTTTATTTTTTTCCTTGCATGTGATTGGGTATTCTTTGCAAAGTGAAGCTTTTCCCCATTTATTAAGCTCTGGAACAACTGCACTTTGCAAAGTGCACAATCTATTTGCCTTTAGTAAATCAAGCCCTTGATCTCCATATCATTCTTATGGCAGGCATGCTCAACCCGTGACCCACGGACCAAATGTTGCCATAACCTCAAACTATTTCCAACCCACACAGCCTCCTTCAGATGCACGCCACTCTACTGCATGATTGCCAGTCCTCCATAATCCTGGTGACTGTCATACATAAACCACTATTGCGGTTGGCTCCTTTGGGATGAATTAGAGCAGAGACTGCGAGCCAGGCCTTCTCGTCCACCATCAGCGCCTGACCTCATGAATGCGCTTCTGGAAGAATGGTCAAACATTCCCATAGACACACTCCTAAACCTTATCTCAAAACTTTTTGAAATGGGAATGAGGGACACCTATCAGCCAATGTATACAGGCATAGGACACACCCCTGGCCACACCCCCTTAAAGGAGAATTTTACAAAAAAACAAGATTGGTTAAACCCATAAGTGTCTTTTTGACATAGTTACATAGTTAGCAAGGTTGAATAAAGGCACCAGTCCATTCAGTGTGGGTGTGGGTGCATGTTTACAATTCTCCCTATCCCTGAACATTAAGTCTCATTAAGATGCTCATCTATTATATTATTATTTATTTAAGGTAAACATATAGCGCTGTAAATTTACGCAGTGCTCCACACATACATTGCACCCTACCCTCAGGGAGCCCACAATCCAAGGTCCCCAAAATTGACCCTAGTATATTCATATACTAGGGTCAATTTTGGACAGAAGCCAATTAACCTACCAGCAAGTCTTTGGAGTGTGGGAGGAAACCGGAGTACCTGGAGGAAACCCACGCAGGTACAGGGAGAACATGCAAACTCCAGGCAGGTAGTGTCAGGGTTAGCATCCAAACCAGTGACCCGTGAGGCTTTTTACTGCTAGGTAAGAGTGCTACCCACTGTGCCACCCAATTACCCCTATTATTGCTTTATATTGGCTATTGAAATTTACAAATGCAGCAACTTAGAAATCAGATGAAAGGTTTAGTACTGGAAAACACTTTTTGGTAGATAAAAATTGTATATACAGTTAAACCTCGGATTATGAACATAATCCGTTCCAGGAGAATGCTCGTAATCCAAAGTACTCGCATATCAAAGCAAGTTTCCCCATTAAAGTCAATGGAAACTAAAATAATTTTTTCCGCATTGATTTCAATTGCATGCAATACTGCATGCGGCCAGAGCTGGGGAGGTGCCGGAGAGCCTCGGAAATGGCTAAAAAGGCCCAAGGACACCTCAGCTGACCTCGGCAAACCTCAGCAAACCTCGGAAAGACTTGGTTCCCAAGATTTGCCGAGGTCAGCAGAGCTGTCCTCGGGCCTTTCCGTGCATTTCCAAATGGCGCTGATCGTTGATGTTCGACTCGGTTCTGGCACCCCCCCCCCACCTCAGGCCAAACGTGGTTACTGCACACCGCTTTGGCCTGAAGCAACACTCGCAATCCGAGTTGCGATTTTAAAAAATACAGTGCTCCTATTGCGAAACACTCGTTAACCGCGTTACTCGCAATCCGAGGTTCCACTGTATATCTATATGGATCAGACCAAAATGAGGGACAAATGAGGAAGAATGAGGGACATTGCACCAAATCAGGGATAGTCCCTCGAAACCAGGGACAGTTGGGAGCTGTGCTAAACCTTGTGGATGGCCTTCCCAGAAGAGTTGAAGCTGTTATATCTGCAAAGGGTGGGCCAAGTCAATATTGAACCCTACGGACTAAGACTGGGATGCCATGAAAGTTCATGTCTGTGTAAAGGTGGGTGTCCCAATACTTTTGGTAATGTAGTCTACAATACTGAGCAAAAACATGTGAAGAAAAAAAAGGAGTCCAAGATTTTGTTAATATTTATTAAGCACATTGACCATTTCCTTTTCAGTGATGGATTTAATTGACAGCGTTCTTATGCAAAGCGTATTTTTTCTACATTACATCTCTTGTACAGGTTTGCTATTCCTTAATGGTACAGGGTCTGATGTGCATTTCTTGTATAGTGATATACCACATTCTATTCTTTTGGTATTGCAGGTGTACAACTCAAACTAGTCCTTTTCAGTTCCTTGCCTCCAGGTATTCCTGCAAACGCAATTTGACAAGTACCGGTGGTAGCGCATCCTTTAACTGACAGATCCCTGGCTATTCCATCTGCAAGTCAAATTTCAGATATTGAAATAAAGTTTTATTTTCCATAATAACTAAAGTATGAATAAAACGACTTGTCTCAGCATAACACTACTCAAACAGCAATCTTTTTGTTCATAATTTGCTGGAAAACACTGTATTATTACAATTTTTATTATTTACAATTTGTGATAATATATTCCTTATTTTTTTGGTCTCTTTTGTCAACCAATGGGCTTCCTGCATGTGAATAAATTCAGCAAGAAAACTAGAAAAAGGCGTAGAAGATTTATGGAGGAAGATTTTTGGAACAAGTAAAATGGGACAAATAACATAGAACAAATATGTATGCATTTATTTATTTTGAGGGGGGGACAATGCCCTGGGAAACATGTAGCAAAAGAAAAAGAAAAAAAAAGTGTAAAAAAAAATTTGTTTGATAGTGAGCAGCAATTAAGAATCAGTAAGAAGTAAAAATCTGTATTTTTTTGCTCGACAATTACTTAGAAACCCTAAATATTATCTATATATTTTTTTTATAGCAGAGACCCTAGAAAATAAAATGGTGGTCGTTGCAATATTTTATGTCACACTGCATTTGCACAGCAGTCTTTTAAACACATTTTTGGGGGAAAAAAATAAATTTTAATGAATTAAAAAAAAAAATCTGTAAAGTTAGCCTAATTTTTTATTTTTTTTTGTAAAATGTGAAAGATGATGTTACGCTGCGTAAATAGATACCTTACATGTCACGCTTAAAAATTGCGCACACTTGTGGATTGGTGACAAACTACAGTACGGTACTTAAAAATGTCCATAGGCAATGTTTTCATTTTTTTTACATGTTACCTGTTTAGAGTTACAGAGGAGATCTTGTGGACCCCACAAAAAATGTAATTTAAATTGGGTCCCCCCCCCCACAGTTCATTGCAGGCCCTTTAGGTTTGGTATGAATTGTAAAGGGGACATCACAATTTTTTTTCTGGAGTGCCCCTTTAATTCCACACTAGACCGTTACCTGAACATGAAGCCTGGCAGGCAAGGAAAGAGGGAGGAGGCAAGCATGTGCGTAGGCAGGTGCAATCTATTTTTTCCACTGTAGGTGGCACTCAACTGCTGCGGTATTGCAGTTAGAGGGGAAGTCAGGGGGAACTTGGTTCTTCTATGGTTTCCTGGGTCACTAAGAAAGCTATCTGATTGGATGTTGCAGCCCCATATGACTGGCAGCCATCTTGAGTCAGGCAGAGTTTATTTGAGGCCATAAAACAATCCGCTTTTAATGACAGGTAATGCACTTACTAGAAGGCAGGTAAGTGTGGGTACAGCAATGGTTGACAGCCAAGTGGGGATCAGAGGTCTGTGATATCAGCTGGAAAGCGCAGTGTCATCACGCCCGATGGGGCGGGTGGTTTCCGGGGTCTCGGGCTGGATGGTGGAGGTGCAGGAGGAAGCTGTCACTGGTCCTTTGGTGTTTAACAGGCTGTGTCGATGCACGCGTTTGGAGCATGCATGCTCCTTCATCAGGCCTGTGAAACATCAGAAGACCAGTGACAGCTTCCTCCTGTGCCTCCGCCATCCAGCCCGAGACCCTGGAAACCACCGGCGCCATCGGGCGTGATGACACCGCGCTTCCCAGTTGATATTGCATACCTCTGCTCCCCACTTGGCTGTCAACCATTGCTGTGCCTACATTTACCTGCCTTCTAGTAAGTGCATTAACTGTCATTAAAAGCTGATTGTTTTACTGCTACACTCAGATCGGCGCTGCACCTCTCTCTTTTTTTTTACACACAGAGTCCTTCTACTCTTCAACAGGCTGCCCTACTCGATGTGCAACAAGGGGCATCATCCAAGACTTATGGACCACCACAACCCATCATGACTCATCCCTGCCCCTCATCCCCTTCCTGTTCCAACATGACTGCGCACCAATGCACAAAACAAGGTCCATAAAGACATGGATGAGCGAGTTTGGAGGGGAGGAACTTGATTGGCCTATACCAGGGATTCTCAAACTACGGCCCTCCAGCTGTTGAGGAACTACACATCCCATGAGCCATTGTAAAACTCTGAAATTCACAGACATGACTAGGCATGATGGGAATTGTAGTTCTTGAACAACTGGAAGGCCGTAGTTTGAAGACCCCTGGCCTATACAGGCTCCTGATCCCAACCTGATAGAACACCTTTGGGATGACTTAGGGCAGAGACTGAGAGCCAGGCCTTCTCGTCCAACATCAGTGTCTGACCTCACAAATTCGCTTCTGGAAGAATAGTTAAACATTCCCATAGACACACTCCTAAACCGTGTGGACGGCCTTCCCAGAAGAGTTGAAGCTGTTATAGCTGCAAAGGGTGGGCCAACCCAATATTGAACCCTAAGGACTAAGACTGGGATGCCAATAAAGTTCATGTGCTTGTAAAGGCAGGTGTCCCAATACTTTTGACAATATAGTGTATATCAGAATTAAAAGATAAAGAAGCTGCATATTCAGTAAGTGATTGGATTAGCTGCTAAGGATACATAAAACTGAGGGTTTAATATGACTTTTAGCAAACATTGATAGTAGGAATAGGTACTTACCGGACAGGATAACAGTTGCACCATAATCCACACATTCCTTTTCTAATCCAAGGCAGTCCACATATCCCGTGCTCTCGCAGCCGTCGGTGTTGCCAACTGTGAAGCAGCTAGGACACTGATAGCCGTTTGGTTGTAAATCACGGTCACAAATGTCGGCTAGAGGGGAAAAAATGGAAAATAATAAACTATTCATAATTAACGGGCCTATTTAAAAAAAAAAAAACATTTGCAAGCAGAACAAAATGTCACTTTATGTTTTTTAATAGAATAATCCCTATATCATCAGATCCAACTAGTGGCCAGAATGTGATATAAATTGTTATTGAATTAGTTCAGAAAACTATACCACATATCGACCACTAGATGGAGCTGATGATACAAGAATGAATCTATTAGAAAACATATGGTGACATTTCATTCAGCTTGCACTATTATTCAAGGAATGTTTTATATGCTGTATAGACCCGAAAGTATTTGGTTGATGACTAATTTCAGCGTGTTACATTTAATGTGACCCTGTCATGAGAAAAGTGTTCTATTTGATAAAAATGGGTTCCAGAAAAGAGTCAGAATCCTTGTCTCTGTACTTCTTCTGGGTCGTAATCTCAGACCACACCGGAGGAAAACTCCAGCCAGGGACCAAGCAATCTTAAAAGGAAAGTTCAGCAATGCCTTCATTATTCTCTTATGGCAGAGTCCCATTAAGAGTTAAAGTAGAACTATAGGCAAAACTTTATTTTTTTTCATTTTGGATAGAGCATGGGAGGGTTAGAACCCATGCCAGACTTTTTTTTTTTTTGCCACCTATGTTCCAATGCAGAGATTTCCCATCTCTTCCTGTCCCATAGCCAAGCAGGAAGTGAGAGGAAATCCAAGAAAATTAAGGGAATTCCCTGGGGCCACCCAAGTCACCAGAACTAGTGTCCTCATTGGAAGATTTCCCCTCTATTACTTTTCTGGGGACAACCCAAAATGTGGGATGTTTTTTCACTTTCACTTTCAATGAGAATGGTAAACAGGACCAATAGAGAGGGTGAATCTCACCAATAGGGGGCACAGACAGCAATAAAAACCAACAAGCATTCTAATTCATCTCTACTGTATCCAAAACTAAAAAAAAAAAAGTTTACTTTTAGTTATACCTTAAGTGTTAGGGAGAAAGTTTAAGCTCTATCTTTTAAATGCAGATACCCCCCCCCCAGGTATAAGGTGCTTTTTTGCTTGAAGAGAGGGGGAGGAGACTGTCCTCCCCTGTAACAACGTCTAGAGCAGTGATGGCGAACATTGGCACCCCAGATGTTTTGGAACTACATTTCCCATGATGCTCATGCACTCTTCAGTGTGGTTGAGCATCATGGGAAATGTAGTTCCAAAACATCTGGGGTGCCAAGGTTCGCCATCACTGGTCTAGAGCAAATAGAGCCAGTAGGTGATGTGGAATTGTTGGCCTTGCGGTCCTGCACATCATGTGACATACAGGAATTACTTTCATTTCACCCCCTCTCCCCCCCCCCCCCCCCCCAAAAAAAATATTTTTTCTGTAAGGCGAGATCCAGGGGAATAAAATAATGGTAGATGCATGACATTTGGCCAGTTGTCAACCACAGTTTTAGGAAAAAATCCACTAAAATTAATTTTAGTGCAAACAAACACAGTTTTCTAAGCTATAAAAGTTGGGTTGCTATAAGTAAGTAGATACTGTGATGGAACCGTTCAGCACCCAGCTTGCATGCTTCCGTCAAGATATAGCATTCTCCAGTCTGGAACCAGATATCATAGCTGAGCATACAATACTAGCCGACCATAGCTTGTATGAGAACTGGAACTGTTTATTGAAAACTCATACAGAATTTATAGCACACCAGGTCAGGTGAGCCTGATCCCATCATTGTATGCAAAGGAAACTGAATACAGGAATATCATTAACATAACTATGGAACAACCAACATATACTATATGCTAATCCACCTCTAGCAACATAATTAACTTGAGCTAATTAACTAGTCACTTAAATCAGCCTAGGTGGCGTGCACACAATACTAGCAGACAGACAACGGTCCCCTCCCGCTCCTCCGGGATAACAATCAATCGGCTTTTAGCCGCATCGGTTGTTATCCCTGGAAAGTCAATCGCCCACTCTAAACAATGGTACCGGGATGATGCTGCAGCTGTGGGCATTATCCTGGTACAACCCCCGAAAGCCGAGTACACACATCTGCGTACGCTCAGCGGGAAGGCAATTTATTAACCTTTTTTTAGTCAAGGCACCCTTTAAAAATTATGGACAGTCTTGAGGGACCCCATTCTAAAATGTAAAAACCATTCTAAGCCCTTGTACACACGGTCGGAGATTCCAAATATGTCGGATTTTGTCCGTCTAATTTTGTCTGACGGATTTTGTCCGAAACTGTTGTATACACACGGTCGGACAAAGTTGTCGGGAAATCCGACGTGATGACGTTATTTCGTTCCGACGGGACTACGTTCACGCTAGTAGCCAATAGCTTTGGTGTAGGAATTTGATCTGAGCATGCGTGGCACTTTATCCGATCGGATTTCTCTACACATGATCGGAGTATGTCCGAGCGGAGCATTTTATCAGAAAATGTTACCAACAAGTTGGAAAACTTGGTCCGTCGGATACTCCGACGGAAACAGTCTGATGCAGACCACACACAGTCGGAATATCCGACAAAACTGTCCGATCGGACACATTTCGTCGGAATCTCCGACCGTGTGTACAAGGGCTAATAGTTTTACATAATGCAGCCACACAAAGTAGGGCACCCAACGTTACAGGTGATTCATACATCCAAAGCAAATAAACCTTTGCAAATTGGTACTGACTATTATGCCAATGTTTCTCTTCCCCCTTGGTTTTTCTCCATCACTCAGCTAATGGAGAGGGGCAGGACAGGGGGATACAAGGATGCTGTGCAGAAGACTGACATCTTCCATATCAACGGCATTGGTCATTAGGACACCGACAGCTAGAAGGTTGTAATGGATCACAATGAAAACCTGTGGCTTTGTGTAACTAGAAGGCGGGCTTCATCCACACGTCAGCTTGTATACAATTTTTGGGCAGTTTGAAGGCATTTTGCGAAGGCACCCTTGAAGAAACCTCGAGGCACCCCAGGGTGCCCATTTGAAAAAGGATGGTTTAGTGTTAACCAGCCAACTAGTGTCCCTAGAATTATTGCTTTCACTCCAAGGTTTGTCACAATATCTTACATGTGTGCCACAATTAGGGATGAGTAGGACCAAAATTATTTTAATGCTTTGTAAAAAAAAAAAAAGTAATGTAACACCAAAGTAATTGCGGGGCAACACGCCCCCTTCATCAGGGTCCAACACAGGATAAGAGAACAACATATTCAAAGAGACCCTGGGAAATTGTTAGGCCCCTTTCAAACGGGTTGTCCGATCAGGTTTGCCTGTCAGTTTTTCAGGTGGACCTGATCGGACCCTCCATTCACTCCTATGGAGCGGCGGATGTCAGCGGAAACATGTCCACTGACACCCACCGTTATCCAATCCTGTCCACAAAATCCAAACGGATGGTGGTCCTATTTTCCATCCGTCTGGTGGATCGGATATGATCGGATGGAAACAGACAGGCGATCCGTTTTCATCCAATCTTCCCATAGATGGACTGGGTCCATCTCCGCTCTGCTCAGTAAGCAGAGACGAACATGTCACCCCCCTGCTCAGCGGGGATCAGTGGAGCCATTCCCCCGCTGAGCAAGCGGAGTCCGGCAAACGTGAATGGGGCCTTAGACTTAGATGTGTAGTCAGAGGAAGGAAGGAAGGAAGACTTCAAACAAGCTCAATAGCTCTGGCGAAGGTAGTTCCCGCTGATAGCAATCCAAGACTAGCTCAAGCTATAAAATTTCAGAAAAAAGCACCAGACTAAAACCAGACAAAAGAGTCCAAAATCATTTTTATGGTTGGTAAAAGGAAGATATATAAAAACACCCAACATGTTTTGTAGCCACACACTCCCTTCATCAGGGCTCAACACAGGATAAAACCTGGATGGACTTCACTGATCTACAGTATATTAGAACCAGTATTGAATTAACCACTTGACAGCAGTTGTTAGGTCTGACACGCATTTCCAATCAGGAATTCTGATGATCCCTCTGACTTTATCGGCATATTTGGTTGGGATAAGTATGTCCAAGTCATTTTTCTATTATAACATTTTTATTATTTTCATAGAACAGGACACATTAACTTACTGCTATAGTCCAGTTCTGCATTGCTGCCATCTCCTTCCCCACATACATTGCTCACTCGGATTTTAAAGTCGTCTTTGGTTGTTACAGAAAAGCATTTATCACATAATTGTTCATATGAACAGCCTTTCAGTATTGTACGATAGTCCACACCGCCTGATGGAAGGAAAAAAATAAAAATAAATAAATAAAATAAACATTGAAATGTACTTAAACTTGAAAACAAAAAAAAATTATATATCAGCTTATCAGCCCTTTATATTTTCTTTTTTCTCTTTTTATTTTTTTTTTTATTTTTTTTATTTACACCTGATGGTTCTGGTCTTGCCAGTAACACAGTTGTTGTCCTTCGGTGTACTGTGTTTATGGAGGAGCAGCATTGTCACCTTAAAGAAATTTTTTTATAAAAAAAAGGATGTCAATTTTGTTTGGGAGCAACGTCGCACGACCGCTCAATTGTCAGTTAAAGTGATGCAGTGCCGAATCGCAAAAAGTGCTCTGGTCAGGAAGGGGGTAAATCCTTCCAGGGCTGAAGTGGTAAACCCTTACAACACACTTTGACCTACAGGTAAGCCTAGATTACCTACACGGTTTAGGAGATATTTGCCGAAAGACAGGCACCGCTGTCTACGGCGCATGCGCCGTAGACAGCGGCGTGCAGGCGCACTGAGCGCGGCACCGTCAACGGCGAATATGCCGCAGGTGGCGGCTCCCGTGCGCATGCGCGGGAGTGATGTCACCGCGGCTTCACCGAATGACAGTGGCGGAGCAGCGAGACCCACCGAGAAGATGAATGCGCCGGACTACAGGGGACAGCAGTGACTTCGCTGGCTCCTGTGTCAGGTAAGTGACACATAATGGACTACTATGCGATGCATAGTAGTCCATTATGCTTTGCCTTTGCAGGGAATGAAAGAGGAAGTAAACTCATCAGGGTTTACTTCCTCTTTAAAGCGGAGGTCCACCCTAAAGTGGACCTTCCGCTCATCGGAACCCTCCCCCCCTCCGGCGCCACAATTGGCACCTTTCAGGGGGGAGGGGGGTGCAGATACCTGTACAGTACAGGTATCTGCACCCACTTCCGGGATAGCTCTCTGCGGAAAGGGGCGTAGATTACGCCCCTTTCCGCAAGTGCCCGCCCCTTTCCGCAAGTGCCCCGCTGCCTGCTGGGAAACACACAGATCCCAGAGGCAGCGGGGACCGTCCTTATTGCGCAGCGCGACTCGTGCATGCGCAGTAGGGAACTGGGAAATGAAGCCGAAAGGCTCCACTTCCTGATTCCCATACCCAAGATGGCGGCGGCAGCACCCGAGGGACGATCTAGAGATCGGCTTCGGGTGCCGACATCGCGGGCGCGCTGGACAGGTAAGTGTCACTATTTTAAAAGTCAGCAGCTGCAGTATTTGTAGCTGCTGGCTTTAAAAAAAAAAAAAAAGCGCGGAGTCCCGGCGGACTCCCGCTTTAACCACTTCAATATAAAACACTTTCACCCTCTTTCTGCCCAGGTCAACTTTCAGCTTTCATTGTTGTCACACTTTAAATAACAATTACTCTGTTTTGGTGGTATTTAATCACCGTTGTTTTTTTAAACAAATACATTTAAAAAAAGACCCCAAAAAATAAAACAAATAATAATAATTTTTCAATTCTGTTATAAACATTTGAAAATAAATAATCTTTGTTCATAAATTTATACCAACATGTATTCTGCTACATTTCTTTGGTGGAAACAACCCAATTCAGTGTTTATTATTTAGTCTGTAGGAAAGTTATAAAGTCTAAAAACTATGGGATATATACGGTGTTGAAAGCAATCAACTCTGATGTACTGATGGCCTCATTTCAGGAGCCCCTAAAATGTCAGGACAGTACAAATACCCCCCAAATGACCCCTTTTTGGAAAGTAGACAGTCCAATGTATTTAAAGTGGAGTTCCACCCAAAAATGTAACTTCAACTTTTCTGATTCCCCACCCCCCAAATCCCTCTGGTGTCACATTTGGCACCTTTCGGGGGGGAGGGAGATACCTGTCTAATCCAGGTATTTGCTCCCACTTCCGGGCATAGATCACCACAGGCTCCACGGCGATCTATGTCATGTCTGGCCCCTCCTCTGCCCCCCCCCCCGCTGTCTTCTGGGAAACACACAGGTCCCAGAAGACAGCAGGGATCACCGAAGAAGTGCAACGTGACTCACGCATGCGCAGTAGGGAACCAGGCTGTGAAGCCGCAAGGCTTCACTTCCTGTTTCCGTTACTGAAGATTGCGGTGTAGTGTCATATTTTGCTCCCCATCATAGAATGCTCCAGAAGTGACGTTGCGGCCAGACATTTGGCACTGCGCATGCGCATTGCGTTCCAAATGCTTGCACCATGCGTTCCAGAGGATTTCCGACAATGTAGTTCAGTGAAACTGTCAGAGAATGTCACGGGAGTGAGGGGAGGTAATCGTGACATTAACTTTAGACAGAGCAGAGAGCGGAGGAGAGAGAGCAGGTAACTGTGGCTCAGGGAGGAGATTACCTCCCGTCACATCTCTGACATTATCTGATGGTTTCACTGGTCTGCATTGTCGCAAATCATTTGGAACGCATGGCGCAAGTGTTTGGAACGCATTACGCATGCGCAGTGCTAAATTTCTGCCCACAACATCACTTCCGGAGCATTCTATGATGGGGAGCAAAATATGACACTACAGGGGCACCTCCACCGGGGACAGATCGACTTCGGGGGAGGACATCGCGGGCGCCCAGGACAGGTAAGTGTCCTTATTTTAAAAGTCATCAGCTATAGTATTTGGCGGAACTGCTTTAAGTAAACAGCAGGGATAGAGGAGTCCATTTAGTTTCTTCTTATTCATCCCTTGGCTAGTATGTTTGGTTGTCATGTAAACACCATGGAAGCGCCCTTTTTTTTGCTAAAATAAATGTTATAGAAATTAATTTTAAAAAATGTAATAGAATGTACATTTATATATTTGAAAACGTTTTAGAAATTCTAAATGGACCCAATGCCATCATAGTTTTCCTTTAAATTGGGTTACTGATTAAAATTTTCATATTCGATTAATCAATTTTTCTTCAATTGATTAATCGTCTCATTTCGATTAATTATAACGCACATACAGATCCAACTACTTTTAGCTGATCTCCTTGCATTGCAACTCTGCATTAGTCAGTGGTAAATGTGGTATACACTATATACAATCACCCGACACTAGTTAGTTTCCACAATCCATGACTTAACTTCACAGTTCACACAAATACGTTTTAAATTCAAACTGTAGCACTGACGTAAGTAATTGTTTTCCCCACAGTAGCGTGACAATCCCTCCACCTCCGGTCTAACTAATCACTCTCACCTTATGGCATGGGCCCCTGTGCAAACAGGTGGTCATGCAAGCGGGTATCAAAAGGGTTAATACGGACCATAAACTTCTCTCAGGTCTCCTTAGATCTCAGCAAGGACGCCAGGTCATGGGTAGAAAGAAAAGATCTAAGTGCTCACCGCTTAAGTATAATATTTAATCTTTGTGTTCAAACACAAACTACTCACATAAAGATGATAAACACACAGCATGTAAAGCCGACAATCGTGTTAGTTCCGTAGGGACGCAGCGGGTGACGTCATGCGTAGCTCCATCCCCATATACGTTACATTCAATCAGAACTTCAACGTCACCGGACTCCTCCCCCCTTCCCTTCGTTAGCAGACAGAGGCACTTGGGGAAGGGGGAGAAGTCCGGTGACATCGATGTCCGTGACGTAACTGGATCTCCAACGGAACTCCTCGAAGACCCGGAAGCCGGCGGAGAGGTGAGTACCGATCAAAAGAATTTTTTTTTTTTATTTTTTTTTTGCATCAGTATACAGCACGCCATAATCTCTCTTCAACAAATTGTGGCTAACTTTGCGCCCTTGTTACTTTAGTTCCCTTCTACTTATCGCCACCATTTTGCCTGTTGGCAGTGCTATTTTCACATCACATGCAAACCTTTTTAACATTTTCCTCTATTTAATTCTTTATTTATTTTGTTAAAGTTTCAGAGAAGAAATATATTGCAAAAAGTATGCTACCCATTCCATTTCCATATCTATCCCCAACCCCCCCCCCCCAATCCCGCTCCCTCCCTCCCCTCTCTCTCTCTCCATCTCTCCCCCGCGCTCTCTCCCTCATTTCCCCTCGGATCCACTCATTCTGAGATATTCCCTTGTTTTCTTGAACTCCAGCCATTTTCCCCACTTACTAAAGTAAGTTTCCACTTGGTCCCCTCTTCTAGATATTGATTCCTCCATTGATCTTACCCACTCAATTTTACCTAACCATTCCCTCATAGATGGGGGTTCGGGAGTGCCCCATCTCTTTGGGATCAGGCTTTTTGCTGCAATCAATAAGTGAGGGATCAATGAGTTTTTGTATTCCCCCAGTGTTTTGTCAGTGTCGTGAAACAGACATGTCCATGGTTCCTTCTTTACCTCTTCCCCTGTTATTCGGAAAATATTTTCTATTATTTTCTCCCAGTATGGGCCAATCTTTCCACACTCCCACCATATGTGTGCAAAGGTTCCCACCTTATCGCAGCCCCGCCAACATAGTGCTGATATACCTGCTCTCCTCTTATGCGCTCTTTGTGGGACAACATACCATCTTGCCATTAATTTAAATGACATCTCTAATGGCATATTGTCCCTAGATATTGTACCTGCTATTCTTAAGATCTTCTTTCTACGTTCCTTATCCCCCACGGTGCCCAGCTCTTCTTCCCATTTTTTCAGGAATAGTGGTTCCCCTGGTTCCTCTTCCTCCTGTAGGATTTTATAAATTTTGGACATACTTTTTTTCTTGCAGCTCCGATCTGAGAGCATTCTCTCCATCGGTCTGAGATCTCCTGTCCCTCGGAGTGGCCGAGGCAGGGTCTGAACAAAATGTTTAATTTGTGCATATCTCCAGCTATCTAAGTTCCTACTTCCCCATCTTTGTCTTATTTCTCCTAAAGTGCAAAATCTGTCCCCATTCATCACATCTTTCAGCAAAATATCATCTTTTTTTGCCCATCTAGTGAAATAAACAAATTCCTCCTTCCCTGGTTTAAAAAAACTTGTGTCTAATAAAGAAATTAAAGGTGAATCGTACTGCCAGTGATTTGATTCTCCCACTTTATCCCATGTTTTAAACAAATTAGTAGTTAGTGGGTTAGTGCTCCTCCCCAAGTCGCGAAAATCCCGTGGTATCCAAATCCTCTTTCCTAAATTAACTCCGCTTTGTGTTTTCTCTATATTTACCCACCCTTTATCCCCTTTGTCATACACCCAATCCACCACTCGTGAAATTACTGCTGCCTGGTAGTATCTTCTAAAGTTTGGGGCTGCTAATCCCCCTCCTACTTTCCCCCTTTCCAGAGTCGCATAAGAAATCCTGGGATTCCTACGTCCCCATATGTATTTTAAAGTTAGAGTTTTAAGTTTCGTGAAGAACTCCTGCGGAACTTTTATTGGGATCATTTGGAACATATATGTCAATTTTGGTAAAATGAACATTTTTAACGCATTTACTCTCCCTATTAGTGGCAAGGGTTTATATCTCATGCTTTTAATACATTCTTTGACCTTATTTAATATATATGTATAATTGGCCGCGTATATGGATGACAATGTGGGCGTAATTCTTACCCCCAGGTAACTCAGCTCCTCCCTACACCAAATAAAGGGAAAAGAGCTCTGAAGTTCCTCTTGTTCTTTTTTAGGTACTGTTATGTTCAGAATTTCAGTTTTTGACATATTGATCTTAAAATTTGTCAACATCCCATATCTATGGATCTCCTTAATTATATTTGGGAGAGTCACCCTGAGTTCTGAAACATAAAATAATATGTCATCTGCATACGCAGACACCTTATACTCTTCTCTACCAATTCTCACTCCCCTTATATCTTCATTTTTCCTGATCGAGGCCAACAAGGGTTCCAAGGCCAAAACAAACAGCATTGGGGACAGAGGACACCCCTGTCTGGTTCCATTATATAACTTTACTACCGGAGAAAGGTTACCGTTAATTTTTATTTTTGCCGTCGGGTGGGAGTAAAATGCTTTTATCCATCGCAATGTTTTTTCTTTTAATCCCAGATATCCTAAGGTCTCAAACATGAAGCCCCAGTCTACCCTGTCAAATGCTTTTTCAGCATCCACAGATAACAGGGCGACCGGGGGTCCGCTGCTTTCCACTCCATGAATCAACATGAGGGTTTTAAGGCAGTTATCCCTACCCTCCCTTCCCATGACAAACCCCGTTTGGTCACTATGGACCCATTGGGGTAGTAATGGTTTTAGCCTTTCTGCTATCACTTTTGAAAATATCTTCACGTCCGTATTCAGAAGAGAGATCGGTCTATAACTCCCCGGGGTTGTTGGATCCTTCCCCTCCTTTAATATCAAAGTTATGTAAGCCATCAGTGCTTCTTCCCTCAGTTCTTCCCCTTCTGCGACTGCGTTCATATACTCGCATAATTTGGGCGCCAGTATTTTTTCAAACTTTTTATAATAAAGGATTGGGAACCCATCCGGGCCTGGACTCTTCCCGATTGCCATTGCCCGCACCACCTCGTCTACCGTTACCGGGGCGTCTAACCTCTCTAACTCATCCTCTGGGACTGTAGGGAACTCTGTTCCTGTTAGGTACTCGATAGTATCTTTTTTATTCCTACTTTTCTCCTTTCCCTGTCCTACCTTATATAACTGGCTATAATAACCATGAAAGACCGTTGCGATTTCAGGAGTGGAGTGCTTCATTTCCCCCTTTTCATTTTTTATTTTTAATATGAAGGACACATTTCTTCTCTCCCGCACTACTCTTGCTAACCATTTCCCAGATTTATTCCCCTCCTGGTATCTTATACTCTCTACCCAGTGGTTGACTCGCACCCTTTCCTTCTCCATGAATCCTTCTAATTCTAGCTTCTTATCTTTTAGTTCTACTCTCTCTGGGATCCCCTTTGGTCTTGTTTGTTGCTCCAATTCCCAAATCTCCTTATTTAACTCTTGTAGCCTTTTCCCTGTTTCCTTTTTTTTCCCTGTCCCAATGCTTATTAAAATTCCTCTTATAAATGCTTTGTGGGTCTCCCATATCGTACCCCTCGTAACCTCTGGGGAGTCATTTCTTATAAAGAACTCTTCCAGCTCTGTTTCGATCCTACTTCTAGTCTCTGGGTCCTGAATTAGCGCTTCATTTAATCTCCATGTCTCTCTTTTGGCCTGGTCTGTTGCTAGCTCCAGCTGTACCATAACTGGGGCATGGTCAGATAGGGAGATAGGTTTTATTACTATGTCTTTGAGTGCTGGGAGCATTTGATGTTCAATCAGTACATAGTCGATTCGTGTAAATGTCCCATGTACCGATGAGTAGAAAGTATAGTCTCTGCTATTTGGATGTTTAATCCTCCAAGCATCGACTAACTGAAATTCTAAAAGCATAGCCTTTATCTTTTTATATCTGAGCCCCGTCCATCGGGGGGACCCCGCTGAGGAGTCCACCCGAGGGTCGACGCACATATTCAGGTCCCCCGCCACTATCAATTTACCTTTTCTGAACTCTGCCAATAAATCCAGGACCTTCCTTAAGAATTTATCTGGGTCCCTATTTGGGGAATATATGTTCGCAAAAGTGTATACTCCATCCGAGATTCTTCCCCTTATGAACAAAAATCTCCCTTCCGGGTCGGCCATTTGTTTCTCAACTTCGAACCTGACACTTCTCTCGAATCCTATTGCTACCCCCCTAGCGTAGCATGTAGTAGAGTCACCATAGAACCATGTAGGGAACTTCCAAGATGTCAATCTCCCTCTAGCCTCGTGTGACATATGCGTTTCCTGCAGACAGATCACATTCGCCCCATATAATTCTAGCTCCTTATTTACTCTGAACTTTTTTTGGGGAGTACTTATACCCCTCACATTGTATGTTATCAAATTCAACCTTGTCATATCTCACTCATCCTCCTCCCCTCCCCTCTCCCCCCGCCGGGAGAGGAGGGGGAGACGAGAGAGCGCGAGAGAGAGTACATACCCCCTATTTGAGAGAGAGATTGCCCCCCATCCCACCCCCCCTTCCTCCCTCCCCCTTCCCGGCCCCCTCCCTCCCCAACCCTCCCCCTCCCCCCTCCCCCCCCTCCTCCCTTCAGAGGAGTGAACAATTTCAGTTTTTGTTCCTCGCATAGGTGTCCCGGTGACCCACAGGTCACCTTTTGCCCGCCTAGCCTTCTTTGGGAGGACCGCCTCAATCAAAGAATTTTGATCGATCAAAACAATTAATCGATTAATCGAGGAATTAATCTTTAATTTCCACAGCCCTACTTTAAATACATTTCACCTTTTAAACAAGGGAAGATGTGTCCATGACTTCTACTGGTTCTAGAACCACGGCTGAAAAAACACAATCCCACTTACCGATTCTGCAGTACTCAGATGAGGTCATGCAATCTGATCCATCACATTGAAACTTTCTTTCATCACAGCATTCGGTTGAGCCAACATTCCAGCACTGATTGCATGTGGTGGTCAGCTGGCCTGAAATAGGAAAAGGTAACACACAGGGATTAACAACCCAATTGGCAAAGTACAAAATGTAATCATATGAAATAATTTGCAGGAACAGAAACGCCATTATGTACATGCATAACAAATGGTCAATGTAGTGAGTCCAATTTATTGATGTTCAATCAAGTTCCCCCAATTGCATTGCTGTAATGTTATTGGTCAGTGTAGTGCCCCAGTTACATTGGTTCTCAATTTATTACCCCCAATTGCATTGACGGTCTGTGTCATGTCCTCAATTACAGTTAGGGTCATAGGCGTGTGCATAGGGTATGCTCGATGTGCCTGGGCACACCCTAAACACCCCATGTGGTACAGATTTCCACTGCTGCCTGGGCCCCTATGTCATTTACTAGCCCCTTCCTTTTCTGAATGAACACAGTGATTGATCAGTACCGATACTCATTGTGTTCATACATAACTGAAGCTTAGTAAACTTTGTTATATATATACACACACGCACACATGTGTGTGCTTGAGCTTTGGTATGCACACTCTAATGCAATAGGCTGCACACACTTATGGTTAGGGTACTGCCCCTATTACATGGAGGGGAGTCAGGGTAGCCGCTCCAGTTACATTAGAGGCCAGTTTAGTACCACCAGTTACATTAGTACAGTGAAGTGTACCCTGTTGCAGTCAGTGCAGTTCCCCCATTACACTGGGGGTCAGTGAAGTGTCCTAGATACAATGGTGTCCAATGTAGTGTCCCTGTAATATTGGTGGTTAATGTAGTGCCCCGGTTACATTGATTGTCAGGTTAGTACCCCTATATGCATTGATGGTCACTGTAGTACCCCTGCTTACAGTTAGTGTAGTGTCCCTATTACTTTACAGGTCAATATGGTCCCCCCAGTTACATTGACAGTCAGTTTTCTACAACTAGTTACATTGCTCTAGTGAGAGGTCTCTAGCTACAGTGAGTGGCGGTCCCCTATTACACTGGGGGTCAGTGTACTTTCCCTAGTTACATTGGTGGTTAATGTAGGGTCCCTGTAATATTGCTGTTGTCCCCAGTTACATTGGTGGTCAGGTTAGTACCCCCAATTGCATTAATGGTCACTGTAGTAGCCATGTTTATAGTTAGTGTAGTGCCTCTATTGCTTTTGGGGTCAGTATTGTCCACCAGTTACATTAGTGGTCTAGAGCAGTATCCCCAGTTACATCTAGTGATGTTCCCCTATTATATTGGGAGTCAGTGTACTGCCCCAGTTACATTGGTGGTCAATGTAGGCCCCCTATAATATTGGTGGTAAATGTAGGGTCCCCATAATATTGGTGGCCAATGTAGTGCCCCGGTTACATTGATTGTCAGGTTAGTACCCCCATATGCATTGATGGTCACTGTAGTACCCCTGCTTACAGTTAGTGTAGTGTAATTACTTTACGGGTCAATATGGTCCCCCCAGTTACATTGGTAGTCGGTTTTCTACCACTAGTTACATTGCTCTAGTTTAAGGTCCCTAGCTACAGTGAGTGACAGTCCCCTATTACACTGGAGGTCAGTGTACTTTCCCTAGTTACATTGGTGGTTAATATAGGGTCCCTGTAATATTGCTGTTGTCCCCAGTTACATTGGTGGTCAGGTTAGTACCCCCAATTGCATTGATGGTCACTGCAGTACCCCTGCTTCCAGTTAGTGTAGTGCCCCTATCACTTTCGGGGTCAGTATTGTCCGCCAGTTACATTGGTGGTTAGTTCAGTACCACCAGTTACATTGGTCTAGTGGAGTATACCCACTTACAGCTAGTGATGTTCCCCTATGTGTACTGCCCCCAGTTACATTGGTGGTCAATGTAGGGCCCCTATAATATTGGTGGTCAATGTAAGGCCACCATAATATTGGTGGTCAATGTAGTACCACCAGCTACATTTGTCTAGTGAAGTGTCCCCAGAGTGACGGACCCCTATTACACAGGGGGTCCGTGTACTGTCCCCAGTTACATTGGTGCTTTTCATAGACAAACAGGAAGTGTGAGGAAATCCCTGCAAATTAAGGGAATTCTCTGCGGCCCTCCCAGGTCACCAGAACTAGTGTCCCCATCGGAAGAGTTTCCCTCTATCACTTTTCTGGGGACAACCCAACATTTGTGATTTTCTTTTACTTTCACTTCCAGCTGTTGTGGATCAAAGTCAGTGAGCCATTGAGGAGAAAGAGGGGGGCAGGGCCAAACCGTGGCTCTGTGTCTGAATGGACAGGCAGAGCAGCGGCTCGGCTCAGGTGCCCCCATAGCAAGCTGCTTGCAATGGGTGCACTCGGTAGGGGTGAGGGGCCAGAAGTGCCAGTGAGGGACCTGAGAAAAGGAGGATCGGGGCTGCTCTATGCAAAACCACTGCACAGAGTAGGCAAGTATAACATGAAAACAAACTGAGACTGTAGAATATTTAAAGTGGAACATAACTGTGTCTGAGCACTGCAAACTGAAAACACTAATTTATTTGGTTGAGAAATCACTTTGAAAAACATCCCCCTATTATTTCTAGCAGCTGCCATCTTGAATAAGGGCAGATGATCCATTTAGCATTTACTTCTTGGAATCCATCTTCCCTTAGGTCAGGCATGCAGACAGGGGGGTGTGCTTAGCTAAGGAAGACCCTCTTTAAGATTAAATAAAAAGAGGCTCTTGGGGTGTATGACGTTATTTTGGCCTAGGCCACCTTTGGCCTAGTTTCTCACTGTGTCACAAGCGATCAAAGGAGACCGGCAGTCATCGTTACCGCTGGGCACTCGCATTGGCTCCAGGGGCGAGCAGTGGGCCCCTAGTGGCCGCCAGTTACAGTCAAAGCAGTTCCCCTGTTACACTGGGGGCCCATGAAGTGCACACAGTTACATTGGTGGTCAATGCAGTGTCCCTGTAATGTTGTTCTTCAGTGTAGTGAAGCAATTATGTTGTAGTCGCTTTAGTACACACAATTGCATTGAAGAGCAGTGTAGTGCCCCTAGTTACAGTTAGTGTTGTGCCACCATTACATTGGGGGTCAGTGCAGTTTCCCCAGGTTCCAGGTACCTAACATCGTTTCACCCAGCCGTGCCATTCTGCAGCAGTAAAACTGCAACGACTGTTGGGCAAGTGGTTAGAGAGCATATGAGTAAGTGGAGGATCTAAAAGTTTTCATACAAAAGACAAGCACTAATGTGAAAGATACTCTGCTTAGTATGTCGGCACAAAATAAATAATAAAATTAAATTTTAAGAATGTATTACCTGTAATTACCAAGCAGCTCAAGATCAAAAAGACGAAGATTTTATTCATGGTTATGGAAGCCCCGGTTCAGGTTTGAAGGCCGATAGTTGAGTTGAGTCTTGTCTTATAGTCACTTGCCTGGGACTAGCTTTGAGTGATTCGTTAAGGAGAAAGGATAGATCTTTATACGTTTTTGAGTGTCATGCTATGCCAAGGTGCAAACAGTTCCTCTTTTAGTAGTCTTTGAATTACATTTTATAGGCTTGTTTACTCAACTAATTATCCAAAATATTGAAACACCTGTGAAAAATCTTATGAAATGATTTGTAAATAGATTTCAATTAAAAGGAATCATGGCAGCCAAAAAACACAATAGCCAAGGCGTGGAAAAACCCCATGTTCTTGCCTCGAGGGCTTTCACACTGGAGCTGTGCGCTCGCTGAAAAATGTCCTGCAAGCCGCATCTTTGGAGCTCTGTAGTAGCGGTGTATTTCCCATTGAAAACAATGGGACAATGCTCCAAACCCGCCTGCAAAGCGCCACTGCAGCAGCGCTTTGTGGGCGGTTTTAACTCTTTTTCGACCGCTAGCGGGGGTTAAAACTGCCCCGCTAGGGGCCGAAAAGTGCAGCTAAAATGACGGTACAGCACTGCTAAATATATCGCTGCTTTACCACCAATGCACACAGTGCCTCAGTGTGAAAGTAACCTTAGGGATGGGTGAACGGTTTGGCCTGAGAATAAGTTTGGGCCGAACTTTGGTTGTTTGGATGTTCTGCGAACACCGAACAATATGCAGTGTTCGGGGCAAATTCGAAAGCCGCCGGAACACCGTTAAAGTCTATGGGACACTAACATGAAAAATCAAAAGTGCTAATTTTAAAGGCTTATATGCAAGTTACTGTAATAAAAAGTGTTTGGGGACCCGGGTCCTGCCCCAGGAAAAAAATCACTGTTCACAAAAAAAGTTACTTTTTTGGGATCAGTGATTTTTTTAATGCTTAAAGTGAAACAATAAAAATGAAATATTCCGTTAAATATTTGCTTGGAGGGTTTCTATACTATGCCTGTAAAGTGGCACATTTTTCCCATATTTAGAACAGTACCACAGCAAAATGACATTTCTAAAGAAAAAATTTCAATTTAAAACTGATCGCGGCTGTAATGAATTGTCAGGTCTTGGCAGTATATATAAAACTCATTGAAAAAAAGCATGGGAATTTTTTTTAAAAATGGCGCAGGGCCCCCCCCCCCCCCCAAAATCCATACCAGACCACTATCTGAGCACACAACCTGGCAGGCCGCAGGAACCGTACCAGGCCACATGCCCTCAACATGGGGAGGGTACTTTGGGATAAAGGGCCTCATCCCCATAACCCATGCCCGGTGGTTGTGGGGGTCTGCGGGTGGGGGGCTTATCGGAATCTGGAAGCCCCCTTTAACAAGAGGACCCCCAGATCCCGGCCTCCCCCCTATGTGAAATGGTAACGGGGCACAGATGTACCCCTACCATTTCACAAAAAAAAATATTATTAAAAATATTTATTAAAAAATAAAAAAATAAAAATTTCTCACGATGTCCATTTATCTTCGTTTTTAAAAACATTTTTTGCATTGATACATGTTCCCTGGGGCCGGACCCGGGTCCCCAAACACTTTTTATGACAACCACTATATAAGGCATATAAGCCTTTAAAATTAGCACTTTTGATTACTCATGGTCGTGTCCCATAGACTTGAACTGTAATTGTGTGTTCTGTTCAAATTCTCTGCCTGTTTGGTATGCTCTGGTGCGAACCAAACCGGGGGGGGGGGGGTGTTTTTGGGGCTGTAATGAGGTAACCTTGGGGATATTTGATCTCAAATATATTTAATTTTATAAATGTTTTCTTTTGAGTCCCTTGCTAGATATTTGCTGCTTTTGCTACACAGCATTCGGTTGAGCCAATATTCCAACACCAATTGCATGTGGTGGTCAGCTGACCTGAAATAGGAAAAGGTAAGACACAGGGATTAATAACCTAGCTGGCAAAGTACAAAATTTAATTTTAGATATATGTATATCTATAACAAATGGTCAGTGTGGTGCTTCCAATTTTTTTGCTGTTCATTTAGGTCCCTCCAGTTACATTGGTGATCAATGTAACTGGACAGTGTCCCTGTAATATTATTGATCAGTGCAGTGCTTCAGTTACATTAGTGGTCAGTTTATTGCCCCCAATTATATTGATGGTTGGCATAGTTCCCCCCGGTTAAATTGGTGGTCAGTTTAGTACCACTAGTTTATTTAGTATCACAAGTTACATTGGTCCAGTGAAGTGTCTCTAGTTACAGTCAAAGCAGTTCCCCTGTTACACTGGGGGCCCATGAAGTGCACACAGTTACATTGGTGGTCAATGCAGTGTCCCTGTTCTTCAGTGTAGTGAAGCAATTATGTTGTAGTCGGTTTAGTACACACAATTGCATTGAAGAGCAGTGTAGTGCCCCTAGTTACAGTTAGTGTTGTGCCACCATTACATTGGGGGTCAGTGCAGTCTCCCCAGGTTCATTACTGGTCAGTTTTCTACAACCAGTTACATTGGTGGTCTGTTTAGTACCACCAGTTACATTGGTCCAGTGAAGCATACCCTGTCACACTTAGTGAAGTTCCCCCATTACACTGGGAATCAGTGTAGTGTCCCTAGTTATATAAGTGGTCAATGTAGTGTCCCTGTAATATTAGTGGTCATTGTAGTGCCCCAGTTACATTGGTGGTCAGTTTATTATCCCCAAATGCATTAAAGGTCAGTGTAGTGCCCCCAGTACCAGTTAGTGTAGTTTCCCTATTACATTAGGGATCCGTGTAGTTCCCCCCCCCCCCAGTTACATTGATGGTCAATCTAGTACTACCAGTTACCTTTGTACAGTGAAGAGTCCCCAGTTACAGTCAGTGATGTTCCCTGGGGGTCTGTACAGTGCACCCAAATACTTTGATGGTCATCGCAGAACACATAGGTTAGTATAACCATTTACATTTACAGTAAATGTATTGCCCCCCTTTGTACTGGTAGCTACCTCCCCCTCTCCTCTTCTGGTACTCTACTGGTAACACTGCTTGGAATTTCCATGCAGCACTTATAGAACAGATTTACTGAATGGTATTTTTAAAGCAGAGCTCACCCTTCTATCCATGTCTTCATGTTTTATTTTGTTGAGAAATCACTTTGAAATCACATTTCTAGCCACAGCCATCTTAACCACTTTCAGACCGGACCATTTTGCTGGTCAATGACCAGAGGTCTTTTTACAATTTGGCACTGCGCTGCTTTAACTGGTAATTGCGCAGTCATGCAATGTTGTACCCAAACAAAATTTGCGTCCTTTTCTTCCCACAAATAGAGCTTTCTTTTGATGGTATTTGATTGCCTCTGCGATTTTTATTTTTTGCGATATAAACGTAAAAAGACCGCAAATTTTGAAAAAAAATGATATTTTCTACTTTTTGTTATTAGAAAAATCCAATAAACTCAATTTTAGTCATACATTTAGGCCAAAATGTATTCAGCCACATGTCTTTGGTAAAAAAAAAGTCAATAACTGTATATTTATTGGTTTGCGCAAAAGTTGTCACATCTACAAACTAAGGTACGTTTTCTGGAATTTACGCAGCTTTTAGTTTACGACTGCCTATTTTTATTTTTTTTACACAAAGTTGTCACTAAATGATATATTGCTCACACATGCTATGGGCATATGTGAAATGACACCCCAAAATAAATTCTGATGCTTCTCCTGAGATTCTGCTGCGGACCAAAAAAAGGGTCCTGTGCGAATTTGCGGCGGGTGCGGCGAATGGCTGAACTCGAATCGCACAGAGATCGGATGTGATTCGCACTGCAGTGCGGTGCGAATCACATCCGTTCTCATAAACCGCTGCAATGTGAACCCAGCCTTAGTGACACTGGCGACAGGGGGTGATCACGGGGTTAAACCTTTATTGGGGGGGTTAGGGGGGTACATTAGAACTAAAGGGGGCTAACCCTAACTGCCCTAACAGTTATTACAGTCACAAATGACACCAATGCAAAAAAAAAAAAAAATGCAATTGGTGTCACTGTGACTGGGGGGGCAGGGGTAATTGGGGGGTGATCGGGGGGTAAAGGGGGGGTGTGAGTGTGCCTGGCATGTTCTACTGTGAAGTGTCGTGTTGGTGCAACTTACCGATCCTCTCTCCTCGGTGCCGGAACGAAAAATACCGACACGGAGGAGAGATTACATCACTTCCTCTCCTGTGTTTACATTACAGGAGAGGAAGTGATGCAATGCTTCACTCCCATTCGTCAGGAGCGATCACGAGGGGGTGGCCATGAATGAATGGCCGCCCCCTCATCCCGGATCGCTCCTGCACGGATACCGACCGCCGCTGGCACCGGGGGGGGGCCCGATCGGGCCCCCCACCCGCGGGAAGGCAGGGACGTACAGGTACGCCCATATGCCTGCCTGTGCCATTCTGTCGACGTACATCGCCGTGCGGCGGTCGGCAAGTGGTTAAGCAAGAGCAGATGAATTAGGTAGCATTTACTTCCTGGAGACCATCTGAATTTAGCACAGGCATGCAGACAACAGAGGGTGCTTAGCTGAGCTACTCCCCTCCTCCAGATGAAAAGAAAAAGCTACCCTTGAATACTCCTGAGATGTATAACATCATGTTGGCCCAGGCCAAAAGTTAAAACAAGTAATTATAATATACCTTCCTATCTGTTTACTAATGCTTGCTTGCTCCACTTTAACCGGTTCCCATCTGGCCTATGTGGGAATGACGGCTAGACGGGCCTCTAGTCTATCCAGGTGGACATCATAAGGCATCCTCCAGGATCACGCTCCCAGTGTGACCATGGGCCATGCAGTGGCAAGATCCATCACCGGCTTTGTCCACCAGACACAGCCAATAACTGATCAGTGTACTGGTCCGCTGCCAGTACCACGTGACTGTTGTAACCATCACAGCAGGTCATATGACAGTTGTAAACAATGGAACTCTTCCTTTCAATCCATCCATTGTGTACAATTGCATACCTCCCGACTGTCCCTGATTTGGAACAAAGTCCCTCTGTTGCTCATTCCTCCTCATTTGTCCCTCATTTTGGTCTGATCTAAATAATTGTATATAAAATGCATTATTTATCTTTCAAAAAGTGTTTCCCGGTGATAAACCTTTCATCCAATTACTACATTGCTGTATTTGTAAACTTCAAAAGCCAGTATAAAGGAATAGTAGTAGTAAAAAATAAAGCACTTGTGGGTTTAACTAATAATTGTTTTGTATAATTCTCCTTTAAGGGGGCTTGACAGGAGGTGTGTCCAATGCCTACATACATTTGCTCGATCCCAGCTCAAAATGTTGGGAGGTATGCAATTGTGTTGCTAGCTGTGATTGGTCACAGTGATCACATGGTACAGACTGGGCCAATCATGGTCCACCTGTGCCATACAATCAGTTCCGGCCAATCACAGCTAATCACGACAAAACAAACTGAATGAATCGATTTCATTCAGTAAATTGCTTGCATATGGCAATTAAATTCAAAACAAAACTGATCACTACCACAGTGTAGTACAATGTTACTATGGTAACATTATATTGTATTATGGTCAAAGTGCGTAAAAAAAATTGGAAAAAGAAGAAAACTATAATAAAAAAATTAATAAAAAAATAATATATATATATATTTTTGTACTGTCACCAGTCAGTGTCTCTGATCATCGCCACACCAATTGCATGTTGATGCTGTACTGCACTGGTTATAGCATGTAAAAAAAAAAAATTATGACAAAAGATTACAACTTCAGAAAACTCGGGGATGAGTCCTGCATACGGCGTCTATGGACACCGAATGCTGGACTCAGGAGAGCACCAGCAAGGTAACCCCCAGGAGAAAGCTTCTCCCAGGGGGTTATCTGATGTAAGGAGGAGCCAAGAGAGCCACCGAGGGACCCCAGAAGACCAGGTTCTGTGCAAAATGAGCTGCACAATGGAGGTAAATATGATATGTTTGTTATTTAAAATAAAAAAAAAATAAAAATAAAAAAAGGAACCTTTAGTATCACTTTAATGCTTCATATAAAGCACAAGCACTAATGTGAAAGGAAATTTTGCTTAGTATATTGGCGCAAAAAAAAAAAAAAAAATACAATTTTACGTATTTCTTACCTGTAATTACCAAACAGCTTAAGATCAAAAAGACAAAGATTTTATTCATGGTTATGGAAGCCCCGTTCAGGTTTGAAGGCTGATAGTTGAGTTGCTAATGCGGACTTGTAGTCACCTGTCTGAATCTAGCTTTGAGTGATGAGTTATGGTGACAGGATAGATATTTATACTTTATTAAGTGTCGTGCCAAGGGGCAAATAGTTCCTCTTCCATTCAGCAGGGGCGTTACTAGGTCTACAAAAGATCTGGGGCTAGAGCCCACAGCAGTGAAGTAAAGAAAGTCATATGCTTGGGCGGGCATAAACATGTATATAATATACTAAACAAGTGCATTTGTTTTAGTCCGAATGCATCTTCGTCCGAATTTCGGGTATTTTTGTTATCGTTTTAACAAACGATAACGAATGTGTAGAATCTGAAAAAAAAAGAAAGATCCGACATAAACAAATGCTTTATTTTCGTTTTCATTGTGACAAGAGTTCGATATAGATAGGAGATTCGCCATGACACTGAAAATAGCGATCTGTGTCCATCGAACCTGTGGTCGAATGTGCCTAACCTTAGCTCTATTAGTCCAAGATTATTCTACATAGAGAGAAAAGGTTCGACATTATAGAGACAATAGCAAAAAAGGTCGAATGTGCCTAACCTAACTCCCTTAGTCCAAGATTATTCAACATAGAGAGAAAAGATTCGATATGAAGATTCGACGAAGCAGTCACCATGAATGGACATTTATGGTCAAATGCTCTGCTCATAGACTATAGAAGAATTCTAATGTTGGTTGACTAGTAATAATAATTAATAAATATAATTATTACTAGTGTTACACAACATTAGAATTCCACTATAACTTGTAGGCGGAACATTCAACAGGAAATGTACGATTGCGGCGGCATACAGTTTAGCTGCTTTGTCGAATCTTCTTAGACATCATAAGCCTTCAATGACAGATTCGACCTTAATTATTTCAGATTTTCAGAAGAATGCATTTTTTAACGAAACAAAATAAATAAAGACAAATTTCGGGAGTAACTAAAGAAATGTATTTTTCGGACGAAAAATGCACATGTCTGTAATATACACGTGTGTTTGAACATGTATGTATGTATATATATATATAAAAACATGTGCCCCTTTACAGGCATACTATACACACCTCCCAGGTACGAAATTTAAAGGATTACACTTTTATTGTTTCATTTTAAGCATTATTAAAATCACTGGGCCCGAAAAAAAGGCAGTTTTGAAAACTTTTTTTTGCATTGATACATGTCCCCTGGGGCAGGACCCAGGTCCCCAAACACTTTTTAAGACAATAATTTGCATATTAGCCTTTAAAATTAGCACTTTAGATTTTGAAGGTTCAAGTCCCATAGACTTTAATAGGGTTCTAAAGTTCACACGAAGTTTAGGTCTGTTTGCAGGTTCTGGTACGAACCGGAGGGTGTTCGGCTCATGCTTACTTTACACCCAAAACATCAGGTTTTTAAAAATCAGCTTCTTATATACTGACCCCTAGCATGGGCTAGGGGTCAGTATATAATAACCTAATTGGGAGATTCTTCAATCCATGCTATAAAACAAGGATGGAGGAATCTGATTTTTCATCTGTGTATCCAGCTCATGAACGCTTTCAACTAAATATATCTAAATCACAAACTTTTTAAAAATTTGCATAGGGTAGCAAGTGTTCCCTTCTTTTCCTGTCCCGTTGACACAACAGAAAATCTGAAGGGTCTCCGAAGTGAGCTGAATCTACTCTAAGACAATTGTCACTGCAGCAAGTGTCCACATTGGAAGATTTGTTCTATCTTTCTGTTCTAGTGGCAAATAAATATTTAGTTTTTTTCCTGACTTTTGGTGCCTGTGTCAATGGCCAGCGGGACAAATAGAAAGTGTGACTGTACTTAACAATGACACAGACACTAATTAAAACCTCAAAACTATGAAGGTTCCAATGGGTTACAACCAGAAGGTGCTGGGACTGTAATGCTTATTCACGCACAGTGGTTAAGGTAAAAATAATCATTTGGAGATATCACTGACTCAGATAAGTCAGCTCTCCTGCAAACAAGTCTACCCTCCAATGGGTACCCAGTAACGTCACTAGTAGCATAAACCAACAGAAGGAGCACCCGACCAAATTCATAAAGGAGTCAAAAACTGTTTTAATATTTCAGATCTAAAAATTGCTGCAATGAACCAGCTGGGAGAATAGTTTGCTCTGTAAACCTTTGACTGATGGTTTGGTTTCATTAAGGCCTCTTGTAGCGCCTTCCTAGATGGGTGCTAGGATTAGGTAAATTTTTTTTTTTTTTTTTTTTTAATTCGTTTATTGAGTTTTAGAGCCAGTTGTACAGAGTAAACAAAACATTTCGAAAAACACAACAGGTTGGCTCTGTCATACACTTCGGTGCAATGTACAAGCAGTAAAAGATATGAAATCGTATGTAAAAAGCGTTTAGTCGCCTATACAATGTGCACATCTGCTGACCTGCATGGACGTACCGTGCTATCTGTGGCAAAAGAGCTAGCTACCAGGGGGTTTCCAGCATCCTAGGGACGCCCCTCCTAGAGAGTAACATTATAGATCAGCTGTTCCATAGCTAGTCGGTCCATGCAGGTCCGTACCAGCACCGCGGGCCTACATGGCCGTGGCCCGGCGGGCCAAAAAAGAAGAGATAGATACAGAGTAGCAGAGGAGGAAAAAGAAAGAGAGAGAGGAGAGGAGAGGAAAAAAAAAAAAGGGAAGGGGGGGAGGGGGGGTAAGGGAGAGGGGTAGGTGTAGGTATCAGAAGGGACCACACAGGGGGACTCCAGATCCATCCATGAAAGATGGCCAAGGGCCTGCTTCCAGCTTCCCAGATTAACGCGCCAACATAGGCATCAGGCGGGTGCCAGGTCGGCCGCAGCGGCAACCTCCCGCAGGTATGTCTGAGTGCCAGTGAAGTACCTCCAGGGTCTCCACTTCTCACAGAACTTTTCCTCAGTATTGTAAAGGGTGGCGGTCAGTTCCTCCATCCAGAGAACATAATTAACTTTAGAATACCATAAGGTCTTTGTAGGGGGTAGGGGTTGCCTCCACATCGCTGGTATACATACGCGCGCCGCGTTCAGTAGTTGCATTGTCAGAGTCTGTTTATACTTCCGGACGGGCCGGTCTGTCAAATGAAGAAGGCATGCGGCAGGGTTACCCCGAAGATCCACCGAGGTAAGCTGCCTAATTGTCTCCACCACATCCCTCCAGAACGCGTCCAGCATAGGACACGACCAGAAGATGTGGATAATGGACCCCGTCGCGGACTGGCAACGCCAACACTCGTCCAAAATTGAGTCGTTCATCTTATGTAGGAGATAGGGAACCCTATACCACCGGGATACTATTTTATAGCCAGATTCTTGGAAATAGTTTGCGAGTGAGGCCTGGTGTGTCAGTGTTAAGATCTTCCCTACCTGTTGGGGGGTAAAGCATAGTCCAAGGTCTCCTTCCCACTGACAAATGAACGCTGGGGGGGGCCCAACGTCCATTGACGACAAGAGATCATACAGAAGAGAAAGAGTGTGGCGCACAGGTTCAGTTTTATGGCAAATGGTCTCAAATGGGGTCAGGGCCCTCGGCGTGTAGGGGGCCCGCCAAACCGCCACCAGGAAATGACGAAGCTGGTAAGCACTGAAAACATCAAGCGGCGGTTCCGCCAACCCCCCCACCGCCTGTAAACTTGGAAATGTCCCCGAAGGCCACACCTCCCCCAATCTGTGCTTGCCAATGCCCACCAGCCGACGAAGTCTGGCGTTGGTAAACCCTGGGGGGAACTCCGGATTCCCGATAATCGGGGTCATGGGGGAGGGAAGAGGTGAGAGATCGGTGGTGCGGAATAGTCTCCTTGTCAAGGACAATGTTGCCCCAATAAGCGGGTGATCCCGCATGTCTTTCGGTAAGGACGCTAGTAGCCAAGGGGATGTCAACAAGGGGAGAGATGCGTCCTCGATTTCCATCCCCACCCACTGTTTGTGCGATGCATTACAATGCCAGTCCACGACTCTGGTCAGTAGGGTCGCCCTATAGTACCTACGCATAGCGGGTAGGCCCACACCACCCCGGTCCTTGTGTTTGGTAAGGGTCTGAAGCTTCGTCCTGGGTGGTCTCCGCGCCCATATGAATTTCCTAAGGAGGGACTTCAATTGTGCAAAAAATTTTGGGGGGACGTAGATCGGCAAGGCTTGGTATACATAAATAATTCTCGGCAGTGCTGTCATCTTAAAGGCGTTGCAACGCCCGAACCAGGTCAATGACAGGGAATGCCACCCCTCTAGATCCGATTTTAGTTTCCGCAACAGAGGGACATAATTGTGTAGATACAACTGCGCCACGTCCGCGGTGAGATTAACACCCAGGTATTTAATGGAGTCGGTTGCCCAACGGAATGCGAAAGCCGAGCGGAGGCCCTGGGCCTCGGCCTCCGGGACAGAGACATTCAAAACCGCGGACTTGGCGCAATTGAGCTTATAGTTGGAGAGTGTCCCATATACTCGCAGCGCCTCTAGAATGTTTGGGAGGGAGACGACGGGATTGGAGACAAAGAAAATGAGATCGTCCGCATAGGCTGCAAGCTTGTGGTGAGCTGAAGACTTCTGGAGGCCCGTTATGTTCAGGTCTTTGCGCACGTGACACATAAAAGGTTCCAGTGTCAGGATAAAAATTAAAGGGGACAGGGGGCACCCCTGCCGTGTCCTGTTAGAGATCGCAAAGTAGTCAGAGCGCCAGTCATTCACCTGCACCGCTGCCATAGGCCTAGAATACAACGCCGAGATCCAACTCCGCATGTTGGGGCCAAGGCCCACATGTGCCAGGGTGGCCTGTAAAAAAGGCCAGGCCACCCTGTCAAATGCCTTCTCTGCATCCGTGGAGAGAAGGAGGAAGGGCCTCCCCTCTCCATGGGCAGCATGAATCAGATTAAGAACCCGGGTCGTATTATCCCGTGCCTCCCGCATGGGGACAAACCCCACTTGATCAAGGTGTATCAAGCTAGGGATGTGCGGCACTAATCTGTTCGAGAGGATCTTTGCAAAAAGTTTCAGGTCCACATTTAAAAGTGCAATGGGGCGGAAATTCCCGCACTGTGATAGATCTTTCCCCTCCTTGGGTATTAGGGATATGAACGCCCGCAGTGAGTCAGCTTGTAGGTCACCCCCTGCCTTCACCGTATTAAATGCTTTAAGGAAGTGCCGTGTCAGTAGCTCCGTGTAGGTACGGTAGTATGTCAAGGTGAAGCCATCAGGCCCCGGAGCCTTCCGTGGTTCCATTTGGGCAAGAGCCACCTGGAACTCCTCAACTGTAAAGTCCGTTTCCAAAGCGTCGCGGACCTCCACGGGCAAAGTAGGCATACCGGAAGCCCTGATGTATTCCCCCGCCGCCGCCTTCTGAGTCGCTATGATCTCCGCGTTAGCCCCCGGTTGGAGGTTGTAGAGTTGATGGTAGTAATGAAGGAATTCCTGTGCTATTTCTATTGAAGTGTTGGCTTTGGTGCCCTGTCTAGTGGTGATAAATGGGATGAAGGTGCGCCTTCTCGGACCCTGCAAGGCTCTCACTAGCATCGCTCCAGGTTTATTTGAGAATTCAAAGAACGAGCGCTTCGCCCAGGCAAGGCGATGAACCGTCTTCTGATATAGCAGGTCCCGCAGCCTCCCCCTGGCACCAACTAGTGCCTCCAGGTGAGATGCCGCAAGGGACCTTTTATGAAGGAGTTCGAGCGAGCGCACCTCCCGCACCAGCGATTCTATCTGTCCGTCCCTCTCTCGCCTCCGCCGCGACCCGATGCGGATCAACGTCCCCCTTACCACACACTTATGGGCTTCCCAGATACACGAGGGGCTGAGGGCCGGGTCTACATTGTCCCTAAAGTAAAGTCTGAGCACCTCCTCCACCTCCTTCCGGACCTCGGGGTCCTGCAGGAGGGATTCATTTAGCCTCCACATGGGTGGGGAGCGGGCGTCTAAGTCCCACGTCAGCGTCAGGTGGATTGGGGCATGGTCAGAAAATGAGATATGGTCAATTTGGGCCGAAGTCACCCTGGGGAGGTCCCTGTGTTGGAGTTGAAAGAAGTCGATCCTGGAGTATGTATGGTGAACCGGGGAAAAGTACGTGAAGTCCTTCCCCTCCGGGTTCAGGACCCTCCATGGATCGACCAAGTTCAAGCCATGCAACTCCGCCTTAAGATTTTTAAGGCAGGGGTAAGTGAGGTGGGATGCTCCTCTCGATACATCCAGGAGGGGTTCCTGCGCATAATTGAAGTCACCCCCCATCAGAAGAACCCCCTCGCCCACTTCCAAGAGTATTGGGGTCAAGGTTCGCATGAAATCCAAGTGGCCCGTGTTTGGGAAGTATACATTTAACATAGTGATAATAGTGTTCCTAAGCCTACCCTTGACCAGTAAGTAACGACCCTGCGGATCTGCTCTCGTCTCCAATAAGGTCCACGGGACTGATTTCGCTATTAAAATACTGACCCCTTTAGATTTAGCAAAGGGGGAGGGCGCGTGATACACTGTGGGAAAGCCGCGGTTACCAAGCCTGGGGATCGCCTGCTGCCTAAAGTATGTCTCCTGTAAAAACGCAATCTGGGTGTTGGAGAGGCCCCGGACATTTAAGGAAGTGAATTTGACCCCCTGTGAAGGTCTACCCGCTGCGGAATGTGCCGCTGCGGACATGGTATTGCGTCAAGGAGGGGGGGAAAGAGAGGTAGGAGACAGGGAAGGGGAAAAGAAAAAAAAGAAAAAAATAAACGGGGGGGGGGGAGTGGGGAAAGAGAGGGGACAAGATGCAGGTAAAGAAGAAGGAAAAAGAAAAAAGAAAATAGGGAGAAAGGTTGGCACCAAAGAAGTGCAGAGGCAAGCGCCACAGCACTGGTGCCGTACTAACACTCTATCGTGCGAGCGCAAGTTAGCGCAACCTAGTAGTGGAACGTGAAAGGCTGGCTCAGTTAAGAAGTTGGGAGACGTGCGGGCCAGGCCGAGCCACCGAGTGAACAGATACATGTTAAGTAAAACCATAACCAACATTAACAAAAACAATTCCAATTCCGCTCCCGGGAAACCCCCACCCTCTCCAACCCGCGTGACCACCCCCTACCCCGCTGTTTCTCCACGTTATCACTCCTGTCTGCTATACCCTGCACGCAGGGGAACGGGGGGCAGTTCAAAAAGAAAAGAAAAAACAAAACAAACACAGCAGCTCGCTATTAATCCTGTCCTCAGCCCCGGGCAAGTGGGCGGTCCCCGGTCCTGCTTCCCCCCTGGCGACCAAGCAACCTGGCGCACGCGTCAGTTCCAGTTGAACACACAAAATGTCACCAGTGGGGGCAGGACGGGGAGCACCATTCCTGCATAGTACACCGAGAGGTCTCCTCCCAACCCCGTCAGGCAAAGGCCCGACAGAGTACCCTAGGCCACCAGCCAGCAGCCCAAACCCCAGACATAGCCCGAACACACATTATTCAAAAGAGTCCCCATATCCCCTCCAAAAGCTGGAACAAGTCTCAAACTTGGAAACAGAACACCTGCCCTATATGTGAGGCGGGTAAAGTTCACCTATCCTGAGTAGTTTCCTCCAGCCGGTGTGAGTCAAGGTTCGGGGGAGGCAAAGTCGACCCGGGGTTCCTGCCGAGATCTGGAGCGACGGCGTCTTCTGCTGATCCTCTGAGGTCTGGATGGCAACATCGGGGGGTTATCTGACAGGGGTAGACAGTCCAGCCAGTTCGGAACGGGGGTCTCGGGCACCTCCAGGAAAGCAAACAAGTCCAGGAGTTGCTCCGGCCATCGCAAGATGTAAGAGGCATTGTCCTTAAGGATAATCAGGTGGAAGGGATGGCCCCATTTGTATGTGGCCCCTGCACTCCTGATGGCGTCCAAGAGCGGACGCAATGCACCTCGCATCCGTAGGGTGGTACGGGACAGGTCCGGAAACACTTGCACCGTGGCACCATCAAAGTCTATCTGACCTTTCGTCCAGGCCTGCCGCAGAATATCCTCCTTTATGGAGTAGAAATGTACTCTGGCTAGCACATCCCTCGGGGCTGCAGGGTCTCCGCCTCTGGGGCCCTGCACGCGATGGACCCGGTCCAACTCCAGCTCCTCCGTCGGGGGTTTGTCGCGAAACACATTCAAAATGGCTGTCACTGTCGCTTTTAAGTCCCTGCCCATGGTAGCCTCCGGGAGCCCACGGATTCTAACATTGTTCCGGCGGCTTCGGTTCTCCCCGTCGTCCACGGATAGCTGCAGGGAGACCAATCGCCGCGTGTGGGACAGCTGAGTGTTCTCCAGTGCAAGCACCCGAGCCTCAAGGGAGCCCGTGACACCCTCCACCGCAGTCACCCTGGTATCAACAGAGTCTATGTGTTGCTTCAGGTCGTTGATCTCTCTAGACAGGGTACTCACTATTGTGGCTGTAGATTCAGCGATGTCCTGCTTTGTAGGGAGAAGGGCCATAAGCTCCCTCCAGGCTTCTGCTGGGGGCTGTCCCTGTGAAGAGAAGCCGGGCACCACACACAGGCCGTCGGAGCTCGGGATGTCCGGGGAGGGGATCGGCGAGTCCGCGCTCAGCTCCGGGGAGCGCTGTCCCAGCTGCGCCTGCTGTGTCCCCTTCCTCTTCGTTTGAGTTGCGGACGCCGCGGAAGATCGCGGAAGATCGCGGCGGCGCCATGTTGGCGGCTGCGGCCTGTAGTGAAGCGGCCGGCGTGCGGAGGAAATATGCCGCAATGTCTAGCTGCCTGCGGGCAGTCGGTGTCCCGGGAGCGGGGTCTGCTGCGGACATACGCTGGTCCGTGGATTCGCCGGCTGTATGCGGTGGTCAGCCCGGTCCCAGCACGGAGCTCCCTGAAAGCACGTCTCTACCGCGCCATAGCCAAGCCATGCCCAGGATTAGGTAAATTTAATTCTGGCTCACTAAACCCAGTGAAGCTGCAGTTTGTTGTATTTAGTTTTGTCTCACTGTAATCAGCGTGGCTCTGTTTCATTGTTCTGGCCTGTTCCGTGTTTCAGTGGCTGCTGGATTGCCTGTTTCCCTCTGGTTGGTCCACAAATGTTCTGGAAGTTAGTAGACAGAAAGAGTCTAATCAGCAGCTGACAATTTATAGAGCCCTGGCCAATCCCTGGAATCCTGGAGAGAGAGATGCCCAGATGGTGATTGGGAGTCTGTACAAATACAGAGAGCAGGCTGATCTTTTTTCCTGATGAGGTGATCGCAGCCTAGGGGAGCTGTTAGACCCTTAGGTCATTCTGTCATGTGGCTAGCTGGAGGCCTACTTTGCTGAGAATTGACGAAGATAGCTGGGGTGGCTATTATCCGAGGAACTAGTCTGGTACTGCAAGCTGAGAGTGTCTGGAAGATATTGGAAGGAGGCAACTCATTTCCCAAGGACATTAGTGAGTACAGACTGGTGTTTAATCAATACAATATGTCATGCTCAAAGAATCATCAAATGTCCATATTAATGCAAAAAACAAGAATGAATTTAATTATTATTCTTAGTGTCCATATAGCTGAATATATTCAAATACTTGTGCAAGTGTCCAAAGTGAATTAATCCATTAACATGTAGGTGGAAAAATATGAGTGATTCTCAACCAATACAATTAAGTGAAATCCTTCCCTCCACCATGAAAGCTGTCAGCGACACTCAAAAAAGATGTACTCTTACCAGAGCACCTAGACCTCCTGAATACAGAGAAATCAACCATTGTTGGACTCATGACTCTGTAAACATTTCAACAGGTGATCTCTAGGGATGAGCCGAACACCCCCCGGTTCGGTTCGCACCAGAACTTGCGAACGACCCCCGCGTTCGGTACGAACGTTAGAACCCCATTGAAGTCTATGGGACTCGAACGTTCGAAATGGAAAGTGCTAATTTTAACGGCTAATATGGAAGGTAGTGTCCTAAAAAGTGTTTGGGGACCTGCCTCCTGCCTCAGGGGACATGGGTCACTGCAAAAAAAGTTTTAAAAACGGCCGTTTTGGCGGGAGCACTGATTTTAATGACGATTAAAGTGAAAAAAAAAAAGTGAAATATTCCTTTAAATATGGTGCCTGGGGGGTGTCTGTAGTATGCCTGTGAAGTGCCACGTGTTTCCCGTGTTTAGAACAGTCCCTGCACAAAATGACATTAAACGGAAATAACACCATTTAAAACTGCTTGCGGTTTTAATGTTATATCTGGTTCCTGCAATATGGTTGAAAATCATTGAGAAACATGGCATGGGTAGCCCTCCCTGCCCATTACCAGCCCCTTTGGGTCTTGTACGCATATTAAGGGGAACCCCGTACCCATATTAAAAAAAGGAAATGCGTGTGGCCCCCAGGCCCTATATACTCAGAACAGCAGTATACAGGCGGTGCAAACAAGACAGGGACTGTGTAGGTTTGTTGTGTTAAGTTGAATCTGTTTGTCATTTTCAACCGGTACATTTTTAAAGTGTAGCTCCAGTCAAAAAAACTATCTTTAAGCTTTTTGGAAAACATAGGGAAGGGTTATCACCCCTGTATAATTTGTTTTGTCGTCCATCTTTTTTCATCTCACTTGCTGCTGTCTCCTTGCGTTTGCAAGTAGGAGATGTTTGTAAGTTGGATGTTTGAAAGTAGGGGCCTGCCCTATATTATAGCGGTATGTACTGGGTACAGAGCACGCAGACAGCACGCACTATCTCCTAACACTACTGACTGCAAGCTCTATTATTAACCACTTGTTAGCCCAATGTTTGCATAAAGTGAAAGATGAAGTTATGCTGAGTAAATAGATATCAAACATGTCACTCTTCAAAATTGCACATGCCCGTGGAATGGCGCCAAACGTCGCTACTTAAAAAATCCCCATAGGCGACGCTTTACATTTTTTTTTACTGGTTACATGTTTTGAGTTGCAGAGGAGGTCTAGGACTAGAATTATTGCTCTTGCTCTAACATTCTCGGCGATACCTCACATGTGTGGCACATGCGAGCACATGGGGACATGGGCGCTTTAATTTTTATTTTATTTTTTTATTGTTCATTTTACTTTATTTATTTTAGTTTGACATTTTTTTCCCCAAAAATATATTTTTGATCACTTTTATTCCTATTACAAGAAATGTAAACATCCCTTGTAATAGGAATATGGGGTGACAGGTCCTCTTTACAGTGAAATCTGGGGGGTCAATATGACCCCACATCTCACCTCTAGGCTGGGAAGCCTGAAATAAAAAATAAAAAAAAGATTCTGGCTTTGATCGTACTGGCGAGTTGGCGGGGTACTGCAGAGTAATGGCAGGGTACTGCAGAGTATGCACTGGTATTGCAGAGTATTGGCAGGGAATTGAGGGGTTAAATTCGGTGAGCAGCGATGTGGGCACTGCAGATGCAGCCCACATCGCTGCTGACACCGATCTCTTTCCCCTCCGCTGTACCGATCGGTACAGAGAGGGGAGGGAGGAACCGGCGTCATAACATGACGCCGGTTTGTTTCCAAGTGATCACTCCGTCATTTGACGGAGCAATCACGTGGTAAACGGCCGCTATGAGCGGCCGTTTACCGTGATCCATGATGCGCCGGGTCCTGTGGACCCGGCGGTCACGGATGCTCTCGAGTGCGCGCACCTCGGGGCACGTGAGAGCAGAATTCTGGGAGGCCGTTAATTAATGGCCTCTCAGAGTTAAACAACCGCCCTGAAGCCGTTAATCGGCAATGGGCAGTTAAGTGGTTAAAGCTAGATCACTATCTATATAGGTGAGGTGAATATAGTGGTGTATACTGCAGTCAGGGCACAGACAACAACCACTACACAGCAGCAAGATAGGAAATCAGCCAAAAACGATTGGTGTGTACTGTGTTGAAGGTACACAGAACACCCACTGCTTCAGATGCTAAGTAACACACTACAGGAGGCCGCCTCAAAGGCGGCCTTATATAGTGTGGGGCGTGCACTACACAGCCTGAGCTATGATGGCCAATCATGGCTCTCCTCGCTGCCGGCGCTGCGATTGGCCAAGCATGCGGGGTCACAGTGCATGCTTGGCCAATCATGGGGCAGCAATGCACTGCGCCACCGCAGAGCATTGTGGTCCGCGCGCGCGTCACTCGAATTTTGACGCGAACGGCCCAAACGTTCGGAATTCGCCGAACAGCAGAACAGCCAATGTTCGAGTCGAACGTACGTTCGACTCGAACACGAAGCTCATCCCTAGTGATCGCCAAGTCAGTGACAATATCTTAAACAAAAGGTCATAAAAGTGCATACCTGTCCCAGGCTTACAGTTGACTTCTTGATCACCACATCAGCTGTCCACATGATCTCCCAGCCCAGGAGGTAAACTGTCATTTTATCCAGATCTGGGCAGAAAATCCCTTGCAGGGGTCCTGGTATTGAGAATGTCCTTCCCGTCCCTCCCCTTTCAGTAACCTATACTGTCGAGGTTTGGCACAGGTGTCCTACTAGTCAAGAGTCAATGAACTCAAGAATTTCTCTATGGCCTAGCCCTCTTTGAAGTTGGCTAGATGTGTAAATGCCCTTTTGCAGTGTGCTCCTAGACAGAAGCCGTATTTCATATCATGTCCAAAGAGCAATGACATAAAGTTTCATTGAATAGTACACTCCTTAATATTTATTTTCCATTTTTTGCCTGCTTGCCCAGTTGTCTGACCCATGACAAGGACAGTTTCTGTCACCTGTATGCAACTTTGCTGGTGATTAATGAAGCATATTGAACAAACCACCTAGAAACTTGGACCCGCATTGATGTTTAAAGTCACAATGTTCTTTGGAAATGAACACTTGCTCTCAACGTGCCAAGCTGCAAACAAATATTTTATTCCACTGTACTTCTCATCCCTGATGTTGGTTCCTTTCCATTGTTTACAAAGGTAAACAATAATTTCAGACTTCCTTATTTGTACAGAAGCTTCTGTAGAGACCAAGAAAACTTTGCATCATTTCAAAATGGACTTTGCTGCAGAGTGTATATCTTCTGGCATTTTCTTCCGGGATTAGATTTTGCCCAGGGCTCCTAAAGTGTTCTACAGATCCACTGTCAAAGAACGTTACTGTTTATTGACTTATTATTAGATCTTTTGATCTTTCAAAATTAGTTCATTGCACCCCTTCTGCTCTTACTTAGCTGGTCAAGTCAATGCTCCTTTTGCATACAAGTGCTAATAAATTAAATATAACAGACTTCCAGAATCACAAAATTACAGAATTTCTAAAGCTGAACATGCCCTTTGCTCATTCACACTGTATCATATTTCCCAATATCCATCTCTCACACGGGTAGCCTTATTCCTCAATCAGGCATGAGCGGGATTAAGAAATGTAATTTCACTAACCAAAATACAGATATTTTATGATTTATGGCTTAATGCTTTGAAATTAATAGCGAGAGTGAAAGTAAAGTTGTTTTTGTGCTTTTTAACGTGCAGTGGGCTTTATGTTGCTTTAGAGGGTTATGGACGATCAGTGGCGGCTAGTGACGTTTTCAGATGTGGGGGGTGTCAGACCCCGCCCTTCCTGTTTAAACCATCCCACTTCTCATAAGACCCACACCTTATAGAATCCACCTACTACACTCCCTGTATTCCACCCATAGTGTCAGAAGTATGTAGCCCAGCATCACAGATAGAGTATATAAGTCAGCACAGAAACGGTATACAGCCCAGAATCACAGATAGGTGTATATAAGTCAGCACAGATAGGGTATACAGCCCAGCATCACAGATAGGGTATATAGGTCAGCACAGATATGGTATACAGCCCAGCATCACAGATAGGTGTATATAAGTCAGCACAGATAGGGTATACAACCCAGCATCACAGATAGGTCTATATAGGTCAGCACAGATAGGGTATACAGCGCAGCATCACAGGTAGGGTATATAGATCGCTCCCCCATAGGATATAGGGTATATCATAATAATAATAATAATACTTCAGCACAGATAGGTTATAAAGCCCAGCAGTACAGATAGGTGTATATAAATCGCCCCCCTACCACCAGCGCTGGGCTTGTGGTATTGGCAGCCCCCCAACCCACAGTGCAGGTATCACAGCATTTATACCCCCCACCTCCAGTGCGGGTATCAAAGTATTTATAACTCCCACCCACAGTGCGGGGATCACGACACTTATCTCCCCACCCATGGCGGGGATCGCAGCAAACCACTCCCACACAACAACTACAGTAAATACAGTAAGCATTTTGAAGTTATATTTAAACAATCTTTATGTTACTGAACTGATAGTGATTTCAATATGCAAGTATGCCATAAATCTAGTTGAGTTCACAAGAGCAAGAAACATTCTAAAATAACAGAAAAACGTACAACGGTGCTCTTTCCATTGGCTTATGCTTTGAACAATTAAAACCTTGCAGGGGTTCTGATCCTTCTTCACTCCATCCAAAACAAATCTAACACCCTCTAGTTTAGGCAAGGAGCTCCTCACAAATGTTCTTGCCAGGAGTAGTTATACTGGTTGATTAAAAGATGAAATTAATGCAGCGCAATAAACACGATAAGTCCATAAACAAATATAAAGGGGCCAATGGATTTCCAATAGTAGAAGACAAAGAAACCTTGTGGGGAGAAAGATTCCAATCCACTGAATGATCTGAGTGACAGACCCTCCACCAGCAAGTTAATATTCTTACCAGATATGGTGGACTTCTGAACTAACAGAAGGTTAAATACACTTGTATCCACAATGGGATAGAGATGGTTGGCCGGTGCAGCAATGGAACCAGATCATCCAGGGCGAGTATATAGATAAAATAAACACGATCTAAGTGTTCTCCATCAAGTTCACTTATTCAAGTAATCCACAGTATAAAAACTCTTGTAACAGTAACATAAAATAACAATACACGTAGATACTACTGTTCATCGGAGTGTTACAGATAAGTAAGGGAAGAATAGTGTTCACAGGTATATGTAGTACATCTGTTAGATAAGGTAGTTTATAGGCAAGAGGGTATAGGCACAACACGTGGAGAAGACTGGCCAGTCATTATGGGCATTAAATTAAGCAAGGGAATGAAGGGTAAGAGACCCTCACAAAGGCCCAGTGCAAGAGGAGCACTATATATGAACCAAAGGTGCAGTTCCGCCTTTGCTGAGCCCCTAGATTAATGGTTAAAATGGACAGTGATCCACAATGGGTAACTGGGTTACCAAAGTCCACAGGGACTAAGAATCATGCAGAGTAAACAGCTAGAGAAACAGCTATCTATGTGAGCAGGATGAAGCAAGGGTATCAATTAACACTAGACAGAAAGGGACATTTTCATGTTAAGTTGTGGGATGAATTTGATGTCAGACACTACAACTAGTAAAGTCAGAAAAAGTGACACGTACCTTGGAGGTGAGCCTGACATGCAGAGGGAGACCTCTCATACGGCCCTGGTTCCAGGTTCACTGGAGTGGGAACAGTGACCCACAGAGCACAGCAGGGTAAGAGAGCCTGCAGGGTCTGCTTGGCTGGAGATGGTATCCACTTGGCAGAGACAGGAACAGGCTTGATTGCTGTGGATGCAGGAACGATGAGAAGTAGCAGACAGGTGCGCACTGATGCAGGACTTGTAGGCAGATGCGCACTGATGTAGGCAGGGGCAGGGTCGGAAAAGCCAGGTCACAGCAGCGGATCAGTCAGACAGAAGCAGCAGGCAGAGAATGGTCAAGTTCAGGCAGGATCGGCAACTGGAGATCAAACAAACAGGAACACTGAACAGGTCAAAGGCAAGCCAAGGGGTCAGGACTGGAGACAGCAGCGAGGTCAGGTAAAGCTGGGTAACACTGGAGCAGATGCAGGTTCAGGATCGGGTACAAGATGAGCTGCAGATCAGACAGCAAGGATGCCTTCTGAAGAGGCCCCTTTTAAAGATCACTGGGCGCCAAAGCTGCGTTACTCTGCGCGTGTCCACGATCTGAGCATGCGCATGCGCATTGGTGCACGTCTATTCACTGCTGAATGCCTGTGGGCTGGAACATATCCCAATGTACCAGAGCCTCCGTGGCCAGTTGCAGAGCCATGCGCAGTATGTCCATGACAATCAGAGAAATGAGAGTTAAAACAGAATACTGTCAGAGAAGGAAGATGGGATGAGCACTATGGCTGCCCGTCTGATCATAGAAGGTACAGTATGTGAAGTATGGTATTACAATACATTGGATGCAAAGGATATCAGAACTAAATAAGGAAAGAAAAAGTTAAGCAAGAAAATATTAAAAGAGTTAAAAGAAAGTGAGAGAATAATATGCATGTGTTGTGTACAAATGGGAAGAATGTAAGCGATTTTAGAGAGATATTTGTGTATGTGTGATTAATGCTGGGACCTTTATTTCCATCTCTTGTGTGTGTCATGTATGCAGATGTGACCCCCCTCCTTTGTGCTCTCATGAAAGAATGTAGCTGGGATGAGAGATCAGTGATAAGCTGGAAGGAAAACAAGCCAATTTCATTTTTTTTTTGACAAAACATTTATAACAAAATGTGCCGGGTTAACAAATCTAATGATAAACAATGTTATTCACAATTACTTTTGAATCTGTTTTCCAAACATGGTAAAATGAAGGTTTCATTTAATTATGTACTACACAAATTGAATATCTGTTGATAGTGGAAACAGTGCATTTAAAAAAATATGTGGATATATATTAGTGTGTGATATTGAAATTATCATTTAAGTATTAATTTCTAATATGGGTTTAACAATTTTATTAATAATATAGATATATTGAAACTGTTTTAGAGAACCTTTGGTTGGAAATTAAATCCAGGTTAATGGGGACTTTTGTAAAAATGGGATTAGTTTAGATTAAGATAACAATTTTGTAATTTTACATTTATACAATAAGCCCTTATTGAGAAAAAAAAAGATTAAGATGAGGTTGTTAATTGGAATACAGCAGCCATAATATTTAACAAATACGGATGGGGTACTTAAGAAATTTTTCAACAAAAATTAAATCTTAAGGTCTGATAATATCTTGATGTGCGGTCCATGATGTGAGAATAATAATAAATAAAATGTAAATATAACTGACCCATCGTATCAAGTCCACACACCCTGTTAATATAGATGCCACCTGCAGCCAGGGCCGGCGCTCCCACTAGGCGAACTAGGCAGCCGCCTAGGGCGCACTGCCACCTAGGGGCGCAACCACAGCCGCTGGATTCCCTCAGGAAGATCGGATTCCCCCTTGGCGGGTGGTGGCTGGTGCGGTGCGGAATGTAACCAGAGGTGGTTCTATCTGGCGGCCGCAGAGTCGCTGGGCGGGGAGAATATGCAGGCAGATCCCCCCCCCCATTCCCCTGAGCCAAAGGCGACCATGCCGATGTTACAGCTCTCTGCCCGCCCCGCCTTCCTCTCTTGGTGATGTGCAGCCATTGGAGGAGCAGGGCGGGTGGCATTGTGCACAGAGAGAGACAGCCAGGATGGATCCACCTAGGCCCGGACTGGCCATAGGAAACTCACTGGGCCAAGGCCGCCGGGCCACTTGTCCTGGAGCTGGAGGATCCTAAGCAAAGCTGCTCCTGCAGCCCGCCCTGCTTAATCAGCCTCTCTGCGGCCGCCGGAGCCCGGGGGTGGAACCGAATGATCAGCTGATCTGAACGGGGAGGAGCTGGAGGAGGTTCCCCGTGCAGGATCCTGGGACTGGTGATGACGACCGATGCCCGCTGCCTGACATGTGGAGTGAGCTGGAAGGAAGTGCCCCAAGGTAAGAACTTGTCAGGTGGTGGGGGAAGCGCTGGGGATGAGTGCCCCAAGTCAGACCTTATCACTGGTGTGTGTGACTACCTCCACCTTGCTGCACCCACCTCCTGGCTCATTACTCCTTCTGACTCCATCCCTCCTCCTGGCTGCACCCCCTCCTGTCCACCTGGCTGCACCCCCTCCTGTCCACCACGCTCATCCCTCCACCTGGCTGCACTCCCTCCTGTCCACCTGGCTCATCCCTCCACCTGGCTGCACCCACCTCCTGTCCACCTGGCTCATCCCTTCACCTGGCTGCACCCCCCCCCTCCTGTCCACCTGGCTCATCCCTCCACCTGGCTGCACCCTCCTCCTGTCCACCTGGCTCATCCCTCCACCTGGCTGCACCCCCTCCTGTCCACCTGGCTGCACCCCCTGGCTGCACCCCCCTCCTGTCCACCTGGCTCATCCCTCCACCTGGCTGCACCCACCCCCTGTCCACCTGGCTCATCCCTCCACCTGGCTGCACCCACCTCCTGTCCACCTGGCTCATCCCTCCACCTGGCTGCACCCACCTCCTGTCTACCTGGCTCATTCCTCCACCTGGCTGCACCCCCCCTCCTGTCCACCTGGCTCATCCCTCCACCTGGCTGCACCCTCCTCCTGTCCACCTGGCTTATCCCTCCACCTGGCTGCACCCACCTCCTGTCCACCTGGCTCATCCCTCCACCTGGCTGCACCCACCTCCTGTCCACCTGGCTCATCCGGCCACCTGGCTGCACCCCCCTCCTGTCCACCTGGCTCATCCCTCCACCTGGCTGCACCCCCCTCCTGTCCACCTGGCTCATCCCTCCACCTGGCTGCACCCCCCTCCTGTCCACCTGGCTCATCCCTCCACCTGGCTGCACCCTCCTCCTGTCCACCTGGCTCATCCCTCCACCTGGCTGCATCCTCCTCCTGTCCACCTGGCTCATCCCTCCACCTGGCTGCACCCTCCTCCTGTCCACCTGGCTCATCCCTTCACCTGGCTGCACCCTCCTCCTGTCCACCTGGCTCATCCCTCCACCTGGCTGCACCCCCTCATGTCCACCTAACTGCATCCCTCCACCTGGCTGCACCCCCCCTCCTGTCCACCTGGTTTATCCCTCCACCTGGCTGCACCCCCTCCTGTCCACCTGGCTGCACCCCCTCCTGTCCACCTGGCTCATCCCTCCACCTGGCTGCACCCCCCCTCCTGTCCACCTGGCTCATCCCTCCACCTGGCTGCACCCCCTCCTGTCCCACCTGACTCCATCCCTCTACCTGGCTGCACCCCCTCCTGTCCACCTGGCTCATCCCTCCACCTGACTTCATCCCTCCACCTGGCTGCACCCCCCCTCCTGTCCACCTGACTTCATCCCTCCACCTGGCTGCACCCCCCCTCCTGTCCACCTGGCTCATCCCTCCACCTGGCTGCACCCCCCTCCTGTCCACCTGGCTCATCCCTCCACCAGGAGTTCTGGTGCTAAAACTATTGAATTCATTTTAGAATTTTTTTTTTGGGGGGGGGGGCTCAAGTAGCTGGTTTCGCCTAGGCAGCAAAATAGTCTAGCACCGGCCCTGCCTGCAGCCAGTTGTTTTATAGTTTTTGATGTGGCTGAGAGCTTTCTGGTCCATCATACAGATTGTTGGTCCTGGTCCTTTTTTTGTTTTTTAATCCACAGCAAATGTGTGGATTGTGAAATGATGGGCTCCTTTTCCGTGTAAGTGCAGTTGTATAAGCAGAAGAATATTTTGGATTTATGGACATCTCTGCATGACCACAGGGTATTGTTATCATTTATTATGTTATAACATCAGGTAAATAATGTCAAATGGAAACTTGTTTTATCTAGCTAAAACTAACAACAGAGCAAGCAATGAGAAATTTATAATATTGCCAGGAACAAGTTGTCTTTTTGAAACATGAAACTGGAGTTCTCATACAAACAGCATGATAGAAAACAAGCCATTGTTATATTTATGCAAGCTTGACCCAGTAATGAAGGGTTTATCCCAATATATCAGAGCTGTAGCTTTATGCAAAGGTGCTATTAGACAAAGTTACAGACATTATTTTGGTCAAATATAAAAATTTTAATGGTCCCACATTCTGCGCAGCAAATATACTGCTAACTAAATGTTTGTCTAATGAAAGGTTCAAAATATGAATTCGTTTTTTTTTGTTTATGTACAAATCTAACAATGAAAAATGTGTACATTTGAATCCAGCCACCTTATTGCCTCTATTGGAGGAGGCTGGAGACAAAGGAAGCCACGTGTTAAATTGATGACGTACAGTAGGTGACCTCAATATTGTGTCAATCTCGCCGATTCTATCGGCGAGATTGACACCCTAAGAGCCCCGTCGCGGGAGCCAGCGCCGAGCTGGCCGGGTTCACACTGGTGCGGGGATCCGAATTGGATTCCCGCCAATACCAGGCACTGTATTTGGTATGAATCCTAAGGGAGAACTCCACGCCAAATTAAAAAAAAAATGGCATGGGTTCCCCCTTGGGAGGCATACCAAGCCCTTAGGTCTGCTAGGGATTTTAAGGGGAATCCCCTACGCCGAAAAAAAACGGCCTGGGGTCCCCCCCAAAATCCATACCAGACCCCTATCAGAGCACGCAGCCCGGCCGGTCAGGAAAGGGGGTGGGGACGAGCGAGCGCCCCCCCCCCCCCCTCCTGAGCCGTACCAGGCCGTGTGCCCTCAACATGAGGGGGTGGGTGCTTTGGGGGAAAGGGGGTGCCCTGCGGCCCCCCCACCCCAAAGCACCTTGTCCTCATGTTGATGAGGACAAGGGCCTCTTCCCAACAACCCTGGCCGTTGGTTGTCGGAGTCTGCGGGCCTAGGGCTTATCGGAATCCCGGAGCCCCCTTTAATTAGGGGGCCCCGGATAACGGTCCCCCACCCTATGTGAATGAGTATGGGGTAGAATGTACACCTACCAATTCACCTGTGAAAAAAATGTAAAAAAACACAACACACAAGGGTTAAAATAGTTTATTGCACAGCTCCGGGGGTCTTTTTCCGTCTTCGGGGGTCTTCTCGCCGGACTCCACTATTTTCTGCTCTTTTGCTAGCTCTTTTGCTAGCGGAGGAGCCCGGCTTTCTTCTTTGTCGCCGCCCTCTTCTTCCGACTTCGGGGGCCTTGTCCCCTCTTCGGTTCTTCTTGCCGGGCCACTGCTTCTTCTTCCAGCTCTTTTACTAGCGGTGGCCCGGTCTTCTGTCGCCGCCGCTGCCACCACCGCCTTCCGTTCTTCTTCTTCTTCTGGAGATGTTGACTCGACGCTCTCTCCGGCCGCAATGCCAGGGACGCGGTGTGCGGCGACTTATATAGGGACAAGGAGCGGGGTCACCGGTTGATGTCACATGGTGACCCCGCCCCCTTATGATGTCACAGTCCTGGAGGATGCTGAGACTGTGACATCATAAGGGGGTGGGGTCACCATGCTGGGTCTGTGCAACTCACAGATTCCACCCTCATTCTGGCCCAGTATAACTGGGATTAATAATTCAACTTTAAGGACCCCAGAACGAGAAGAACAAGTGGTCTACAGGGGGGAACTTCTTATGAAACAGGACTTTGGAAAAGGTGATCATTTATATCTGCCAGCCACACTTTTCCCTCCAGCGTGACACATGGACCGTGTCATCAGTCACAAGCAGTTATGGATGCCGTAGTAAATGAGTGTGAGATAGAGCCAGGGTTCACCACAGTTGTCTTTATAACATACCACTTTTTGTTTTGTCTGTTATCAAAAGCTGAACATCCCTTCCAGAGATTACAAAAAGATATATCCAGATGCCCAAGTCATGATCTTATGAGTATGTATTTTGTCTGCATGGACATGAATTCTGGATGTCCAGTGGCAAATGCTACTGCAAAGGCCACAGTAAAAAGTGTTATCAGAAGTAGTTTGTAAGTACAGAGTGCAGAATCTATAGCGAGTAACAGAGGAAATCATTTTTATAGGAGAGTCCTTATTAGAAGTTTTGAGGTTTTATTTTGACACCCCCTACTGTCTACAATGTAGCGGACAAAGGAGAGTAAGAAACAAGAAAACTTTTGCCTGAAAGTTTTCTTATATTTTATTATGCCCCTAGAGGGATGTTGGTCTTTCTCCCTATGGGATTTGGTTTGGGAATGTGTTATTCACTTGCTTATATTTTGTCTCAGCAGCTGAAGTCCTCCATTCGGATCTCACAGAGAATGTTGCTGGTCTTTTAAGGTTTTTGACCAACTCATTTATGTGTTTTCTCCCCAAAAGTTTGAAAGGATCTAAATCTAAAGCCAGGTGACTTGTGGATTGTTAAGAGACATTTATATATAAGGAAATGTTTGGAGACTCAATACAGCATCTATTTCATGTACAGTTTTGTAAAACTTGAAGGAAAAGTCACCGGGATCCACACCAGACACTGCAAAAATGACTAAATTAAAGTAATCTCTTTGTTTGATTTGTTTCCCTCTTGCGATCACAGTCTAGGGTACTTTTTGATTGAATTACTTTAATTGTAAAGGATATATATATATATATATATATATATATATATATTTTTTTTTTTTGAAAAGTAGTTTAGCCACGTTGAAGTCATATTTGTCTTTTGTACCTCTTCCAATTTATGTTGAATTGTCTGTATTTACATGTGCTGATAAGTCAGCATGCCAACAATTAAGATAGAAGGCCATTCTGGCCACAGGAGTGTACAGCCAGTACTCTGTAAATATGTCTTATCAATCGTTTTTTCACAAAAATGTAATGAAAAAGCTGTTAAGCTATTATTTTCTCCACAATGGAGTTTTTGCCTCTTTGGCCAGGACTACCTCCACCTAAGCGTGTGGAGGTTCCAGGTTAAAGGTGATAGCAGGTATGGTTAGTGATCAAAATATTGATCAAAAGAGAGGAGACTGTAATGGAAATTTGTAAGTTCTGTATATAATTGTATTCTATTTTGTATGTATTGCACAATGCCCTCACTGTGCACACAGCACTAATAATGTTTTCAGTACGTTTGCATTCTTTTAAGTCCTTATTAAAATTAGCCTGCCTATGTTACGCCCCTTGTTACCATAAATGTACAATTGTAATATTAATGTGATACCTACATCATGTGTATAAAAACCTTCAATTGCGTCATAATAAAGCAGAACACTTATTTGGAAAGATGCTGAGCGTATGTTTTGTGTCTGTTCCCTACTGCAGTAGTTATTATTAATTTGGAACCACTAATCAATATGTAGATAGGAGTTGCCTATCTACAAAATGCCTTGCTCAGTGGGGAAATCCATCATCAAACACTGAAAGTAATGACAGCGGCAATTCAGCAACTGAGTAAATTTCTGTGTTTTTGATTTGATTACTTTAATGCATAATTTTTATTATTATTATATTATTATTTGTTATTATTATTTATAGTTATTTATTATATTATAACTTATGATTTTGTGTTTTCAAACTTTATCAAACCCGGGCTATGTATTAGACTCTTGAGTGACAGATTTAAGTGTGTTATTGCTAAGAATTACAGGCCTACAATATAAAACGCCAAGTTTCCATGCAAAACATTGTACCGCTTTGAGCATTAAAAATCTGAAATAATCATACTGCCAGGAAAGTTAATAGACATTGGAGGTGTTGTGATGATCAGCCTATAGTGTACTTTTCTCATCTAGCACTAGGTGGCCGGGTACTTGGTGGTACTAGATACAAGAAGGGTAACCCAAGGTCAAGTTATGAGGTATATGGGGTATCTCAGCCAATGGGCAGGGGTTTTCTTGGATCCCTTGGCCTGCTGGGAGAGCCTATATATATATTCGAGTGAGGTCAGGTGATCAATGTTCTGTGGCACCTGGATGGCTGTCTTGGTGGATGTGTGTTGTATTGCCCGGACTGCTAGGCCAGAGATTGGGCCTATAATGGGCTCATCTGGCTGCTAGGCTGTTTAAGGGCCTACCCAAAAGTGAGAGAGCAGCACAGGGTTGGTACTGCAGCTTGCAGTCCAACCAGAAGTGACGGTTCTGTCGGCTGGAGAACCTGTCATGGTCGGAGGTAGAGGGGAAGCTGCCGTCCCTAAGGGACTTTCTGCCTTATTACAAGGGACCACAGTAAGTAACTGAAGCAAGTACCGGAACAGCATTCTTACCAACCGGGGATGGTGAAGAATTGGGAAACTTCAGTGGGAATCAAGCCAGTGAAGCAACCAGTGAAGGTAACTCTTGTGTGTCAAGCTAGGGACAGAGTGGGCCAGCGTGGGTGAAGCTTGAGCGGTATCTAGAGTGCCAAGCTAGGGACCCAGCAGAGAAGCGGGAGGTGACGCTTGAGGAAGATACTACTGTGAAGATTGAAGGAGTTAAAGGGAGTCAGGGACAGTGAATCAGTGGGTCTAGTGAGGGACCGGGAGCTGAGTGTATAGAAGAACTACAAGGAAAAGTTTTAGTGAAGCTGAAAGGACTGTTATGTTTTGTGTTAGGAACTGCTTGTCGACCAGCGCATGACGATGTACATTGGCACAATGGCATGGCTGCGCAAATGGGCATACCTGTACATCTCCTTTAAGACACGGCTTAGTGGGTGCGCGTGTACTCCGTGAGCATGCCCGTGAATCCTGCAGACTCTATGTCCGCTAGGGCCCGCGATCGGAACTTGGCGCAGTGCCGTATCACAAAAAGTGCTCTGGTCAGGAAGGGGGTAAATTCTTCCAGGGCTGAAGTGGTTAAAGTTTCCAAAGGAGACAACATTCCGGTATGTGCAGATGTGGCTTCTTGCTGGAGGCCTTTCCCTGCACGCCTGTCTTCCTATTGAAGTATCGGAGTCTGCTAATTGCATTTGCAACTACCCAAGGGTGTCCTGGCCCTAACCCTCTCGCCCCCAAAAATAGAAAAAGGACTGAGAAATAAAACCTCTTTACATCCAAGAGGTGTCTGGCGCCCAATGACTTTCACCATCTTTGCGCCACTATGCCTCATAACCCACTACATACATAAGGATGTCAACTATATCTGGCCCTGGAGGTTCTCATTAGACCTTGCTGCACTAAAACAACGTGTTTTTGGCTTTAAAAAAAATGGAGAACGTCGCACTCCCAACCAGAGTGTAAGTGTGGATGCTAGATGGCCTCAGACAGCGCTGCTTCACAAACCGTGCCCACTTATTAGTTTCGCTCTATGACTGGGCAACGCAAAATGCATCAGTGGGTATGGTTTGTGGAGCAACGCCAGCTGAGGTCATCTAGGCCATCTAGTGTCCACACTTACACTCTGGTTGGGTTGAGAGTGCTGCGTTCTCCATGTTTATAGATTCGATCACTGCTGGATCAGTGAGCCTGCAGGCCGGCATCCCTATTCTTGAGGACCAGAGGGATTGATTTATTTCTCTTGCTAAGATCAGTATCATTTCAGGTCACATGTTTTGGTTTTACATACTGTACATATTAATCCCCTTAGGCCCCTTTCACACTGGGGCGGTTTTCAGGCGTTACAGCACTAAAAATAGCGCCTGTGTAGCGCCTGAAAAAAACCGGCCCCTTTCACCCCAGTGTGAAAGCCGGAGGGCTTTCACACTGGAGCGGTGCGCTGGCAGGACAGTGAAAAAAGTCCTGCTAGCCGCATCTTTGGAGCAATGAAGGAGCGGTGTATTCACCGCTCCTAAACCGCTCCTAGCCATTGAAATCAATGGGACAGCGCGGCAATACCGCCGGCAAAGCGCCGCTGCAGCGGCGCTTTGCGGGCGGTTTTAACCCTTTTTCGGCCGCTAGCGGGGGTTAAAACCACCCCGCTAGCACCCGCAGACCGCCGCTAAAACAACGGTAAAGCGCCGCTAAAAATAGCGGTGCTTTACCGCCGACACCCGCACCGCCCCAGTGTGAAAGGAGCCTAAGGCAGGCATGTCCAAAGTCCGGCCCGCAGGCCAATCGCGGCCCGCGTTCCGGTTTCGGACGGCCCGTCTGGTCATGTTCACATATATATCTTTTGTGGCCCCCAACTAATCTACGATCGCGGGGGGCCAAAAAAGATAGATATGCTGGCTGCCATGGAGGGGGCGGGACGAGTGCCGTGGATACAGGACAGAGACTGTGTAAAGGAAGTCATTGGACAACCGTTTTGTCCATCACAGGAGGCGGGACTTTCAATTAAAGAGGCTGTCGATAGAAACAGGAGTTTCTCCTGTATGTCTGTCGGTGCTCATCCCGCCCCCCTCCCTGTCTCCTCCAATGCTGCAGAGGACATGAATCAGGCTGCACTGATGGTAATGGTGAGTCTGCATTCATGGCAATATGGAGGCTGCATTCATGGCAATATGGGGGCTGCATTCATGGCAATATGGGGGCTGCATTCATGGAAATGTGTGGGCTGCATTCATGGCAATATGGGGGCTGCATTCATGGCAATATGGGGGCTGCATTCATGGCAATGTGTGGGCTGCATCCATGGCAATGTGGGGGCTGCATCCATGGCAATGTGGGGGCTGCATTCATGGCAATACGCTGGGGGCTGCATATGGGCACTGACCCTTATTTTGCTTCACATGTCTTTATTTAAAATGTAAGATTTTTATTTTTATTTTTTTCCTTGAGACTTCCTTTTTAAAGTTAAGGTGTGTGGTATAAGCCAATTAAATACAGTATATCCAAATAACACACCCGAGCTCATCTATTCACCACACACAGCACAAAAGCAAGAGAATTCTCGTTGGGCCGTGTATTAGTGCTCGGATGAACACACCGAATTTTAATGGTTTAAAGAATGTCAAACAAAATGGTCGGCCCTCGAGCATGTTCACTTCATCAAATCTGGCCCTCTTTGAAAAAAGTTTGGACACCCCTGCCCTAAGGTTTGAATTTTTATGCCTTCACTGAGGCGCACTCACTGTACAATAAGTTATTTTACAGCAAGTATGTACTGAGCATAAACGTAAAAAATAATGTGACACTTACAAGGAGATCAAGATGTTATTAAGATTTATTAAGCACATTGAACGTTATCTTTTTAACGATGGCTAAATTTAATTGACAGAGATTTTATGGCAACGCTTTTTTTTTATATATATACATCTCTGCAGGGTCTGAGGCATTTCTTGCATAGTGATATTATACCTCATTCTCTTCTTTTTTTATTGCAGGTGTACAAATCATATGATCTCTCTTCAGTTCCTTGTTTCCAGGTACACCTGAATATCCGATGTCACAACCACCGGAGGTTATACATCCTTTAAGTGACACATTCATTGTTCTTCCATCTGCAAATCAAATTTAAAATATTAAAGTAACGTAAAAAAAAAAAAAAAAAAAACTAATACCTAAAGTACTAATAATATTACTTGCCTAGGCATAATGCTACTCAAATAGCAACCTTTTTTATAACATACATAACTATATTTTTTAGCATTTATATATATATATATTATTTTTAATTTTTTAGAGAATAAGATTCGGTGGTCATTGCAACTTTTTAGCTCACGTGGTACTTTCGCAGCAATTTTTCAAATGTGTTTTTTTTTGGAAAGAAAACTTTCATGCATTAAAAAAAAAAAAAAACAGTTAGCCCATTTTTTTTGTATAATGTGAAAGATGATGTTGCGCCAAGTAAATAGATACAGTACCTTACATGTCAGGCTTCAAAATTGCACACGCTCATGGAATGGCGCCGAACTTGGCTACTTAAAAATCCCCATAGCCGACACTTTAATTTTTTGTTTTTTACAGATCTAGTGCTAGAATTATTGCTCTCGCTCTAATGTTTGCAACGATACCTCACATGTTTGGTTTGAATGCCGTTTACATATGTGGGCGCGATTTACATATGCGTTCGCCAATGGCTCCCAATGCTGTCTCAGCCAATGAGGAGGGAGAGAGCCGGGATAGCTGAAGCTCTCATGAAAAATTGCTGGATCGAGATGGGGCTCAGGTAGGTATTGAGGGGGTTTAGGGGGCTTCTGTACACAGAAGGTTATTTTACCTTAATGTATAGAATGAATGAAGGTAAAAAACCTTGAGCCTTTATAACCACTTTACCTTACAGTCTTGACCGGCTAGAATTAAAAACGGACAGTGCAGTCTAAAACCACTCTTTTTGTATAGAGAAGGGAGGGGAGGGGAGAGGAGTAGGGGAGTGCCTTGTCATCCTAGGCTATAGGGCTGTGTGTTTCTATTGATGCACATAGTGTAGGGAGACACAACTCTAGTCCCTACATGTGAAAGGAGCCACCCTGAAACAGGAAATGTGTGGCAGTTGTCATAGCACCAACTTAGACTGGAACAATTGGATTTTTTCTTCATACTTACCTGCAAAATCCATTTCTTTGAGTACATCATGGGACACAGAGCAGCCATATACATTACTACCTGGGTTATGTGTCACCTATAGGTGGACACTGGTAGAATAACCAAAAACAGGAAGTGATCCCCAATATAACCCCTCACATACAGGAAGTACTCCAGTTTTGTAGCAAGCAGTGAACTCTCACAAAGAGAGGGGAGGGGCCTCTGTGTCCAATGATGTACTCAAAGAAATGGATTTTACTGGTTAGTATGAAGAAAAAATCAAATTTTCTTTCTCATAAATCACAGGACACAGAGCAGCCATATACATTACTGCCTGGAACATCCCAGAGCAATAGCCCTGAGGGGAGGGAGACATTGTATGAAGACACCACCAGATTTATACAGCAGCCCGCAAGACACTACGGCCAAAAGCCAAGTCCTCTGCTGCCTTAACAGCCACCTGATATAATCCTGTGAACGTATGTACCGCAGACCAAGTGGCGACCTTGCAAATCTGTGCCACAAAAGGGAAGAGCTGTACCTTTCGGGCCATAGGCCTGAGTGATTAGCTGGTGAATCCAAAGTGAAATGGAGTAGAATGAGTTCTAACCCCAAAAGGGAAGAGCTTTACCTTTTGGGCCATAGGCCTGAGTGACTAACTGGTGAATCCAAATTGAAATGGAGTAGAATGAGCTCTAACCCCAAAAGGGAAGAGCTTTACCTTTCGGGCCATAGGCCTGAGTGACTAACTGGTGAACCCAAAGTGAAATGGAGTAGAATGAGCTCTAACACCAAAAGGGAAGAGCTTTACCTTTCGGGCCATAGGCCTAAGTGACTAACTGGTGAATCCAAAGTGAAATGGAGTAGAATGAACCCTAACCCCAAAAGGGAAGAGCTTTACCTTTCGGCCCATAGGCCCGAGTGATTAGCCCAATAGCCCTGAGGGGAGGGAGTCACTGTATGAAGACACCTCTAGATTTATACAGCAGCCCGCCAGACACTACGGCCAAAAGCCGAGTCCTCTGCTGCCTTAACAGCCACCTGATATAATCCTGTGAACGTATGTACCGCAGACCAAGTGGCGACCTTGCAAATCTGCGCCACAAAAGGGAAGAGCTGTACCTTTCGGGCCATAGGCCTGAGTGATTAGCTGGTGAATCCAAAGTGAAATGGAGTAGAATGAGTTCTAACTCCAAAAGGGAAGAGCTTTACCTTTCGGGCCATAGGCCTGAGTGACTAACTGGTGAACCCAAAGTGAAATGGAGTAGAATGAACTCTAACCCCAAAAGGGAAGAGCTTTACCTTTCGGGCCATAGGCCTGAGTGACTAACTGGTGAATCCAAAGTGAAATGGAGTAGAATGAGCTCTAACCCCAAAAGGGAAGAGCTTTACCTTTCGGGCCATAGGCCTGAGTGACTAACTGGTGAATCCAAAGTGAAATGGAGTAGAATGAGCTCTAACCCCAAAAGGGAAGAGCTTTACCTTTCGGGCTATAGGCCTGAGTGACTAACTGGTGAATCCAAAGTGAAATGGAGTAGAATGAGCTCTAACCCCAAAAGGGAAGAGCTTTACCTTTCGGGCCATAGGCCCGAGTGGCTAACTGGTAAATCCAAAGTGAAATGGAGTAGAATGAGCTCTAACCCCAAAAGGGAAGAGCTTTACCTTTTGGACCATAGGCCTGAGTGACTAACTGGTGAACCCAAAGTGAAATGGAGTAGAATGAGCTCTAACACCAAAAGGGAAGAGCTTTACCTTTCGGGCCATAGGCCCGAGTGACTAACTGGTGAATCCAAAGTGAAATGGAGTAGAATGAGCTCTAACCCCAAAAGGAAAGAGCTTTACCTTTCGGGCCATAGGCCTGAGTGACTAACTGGTGAACCCAAAGTGAAATGGAGTAGAATGAGCTCTAACACCAAAAGGGAAGCGCTTTACCTTTCGGGCCATAGGCCTGAGTGACTAACTGGCGAATCCAAAGTGAAATGGAGTAGAATGAACCCTAACCTCAAAAGGGAAGAGCTTTACCTTTCGGGCCATAGGCCTGAGTGACTAACTGGTGAATCCAAAGTGAAATGGATGCCTTAGAAGTCACTTGACCCTTATTGGGGCCTTCTGGCAAAACAAAAAAAACCATCAGAACTTTTGATGCTTGCAGACCTTTCCAGGTAGACTCTGACCGCCCGCACCACATCCAAAAGGTGCAAATGCTTTACTTCTGAGGAGCGAGGTTGAGAGCAAAAAGAAGGTAGAACAATGTCCTGATGTAAATGAAATTCAGAAACTACCTTAGGCAAAAAGGACAGAACAGGACATAGCACTGCTCTATCATGCTGCAAAATCAAATACGGCTCCTTACAGGAAAAAAGGCCACCAATTCTGAGACCCTACTAGCCAAAGTAATTGCAAAAAGAAAAGCCAACTTTCATGTCAAAAGAACTAACGGAACTTTGTTGACTGGTTCAAAAGGCTGCCCCTGGTCCAAAACCAAATTCAAATGCCAAGGGCAAAGAGGGGATTTAATGGGAGGCAATAAATGAGTCACTCCCTGAAGAAAAGACCAGGGAATGTGAAGACAAAGGCTTCTGGAAGTACACTAATAAGGCTGAAACCTGCCCTTTAATTGTTGTCAAGGCTTATCTTTGATCTAAACCTGACTGCAGAAAAGAGAGAATTCTCTCTACCAAATATCTGTGAGGATGCCAAATTCTGGCCTCATAGCACACAATGTAAGCCTTCGAAACCCTGTGATAAACCTTCCTGTGCGGGATTACAGCATGGAAGCTCAAACGTGACCTTCCACCCTTTTAGACACTGGCGGAAAATACGTGAGTACTTTATGTGAGGGGTTATATAGGGCATCGCTTCCTGTTTTTGGTTATTCCAAAGGTGCCCATTCCCCTTTAGGTGGCGCATAACCCAGGTAGTAATGTATATGGCTGCTCTGTGTCCCGTGATGTACAAGAAAGAAAAAGGCATTTCTCAGCTGCTAAAAGTGCATTGATAGAAATAGATACTTACCAGACAGCATAACAAATGCCCCATAATTAAAACATTCCATTTCCATTCCAAGGCAGTCCACATATCCTGTGCTCTCGCAATCTTTAGTGGAACCAATGTTGAAACAGCTTGGACAGTGATGGTTGTTTGGTTTCAACTGACGTGTACAAATGTCTAGAGGGAAAAAATTTAAAAATAATAAATAAACTATTCATAAAAAAGGACCTATTTATAAAACATTTGATGCACGAAGGTCAGAAATATGCATGCAAGTGGAACGATATACACTATAATACCAAAAGTATTGGGACACCTCCCTTTACATGCACATGAACTTTAATGGCATCCCAGTCTCAGTCCATAGGATTCAATACTGAGTTGGTCCACCCTTTGCAGCCATAACAGCTTCACCTCTTCTGGGAAGGCCGTCCACAAGGTTTAGGAGGGTGTCTATGGGAATGTTTGACCATTCTTCCAGAAGCACATTTGGGAAGTCGGGCACTGATGTTGGACGAGCAGACCTGGCTCGCAGTCTCTACTCTAATTCACCCCAAACGTGGTCTTTCAGGTGGCAATCAGGACTCTGTGCAGGCCAGTCAAGTTCCTCCACGCCAAACTCACTCATCCACACAATATTGCCAAAAGTATTGGGCCACCCCGCCAAATCATTTGCTGGAGGGGGGGGATTATGCTGAGGGGTAGTATTTCAGGGGCTGGGCTTGGCCCCTTAGTTCCCGTGAAGGGAACTTTTAAGGCGTCAGCATACCAAGACATTTAGGACAATTTCATGCTCCTAACTTTGTGGGAAAGGTTTGGGGATGGTCTCTCCCTGTTCCAGCATGACTGCGCACCAGTGCATAAAGCAAGGTCCATAAAGACATGGATGAGCGAGTTTGAGGTAGAGGAAATTGACTGACATGCACAGAGTCCTGACCTCAACCTGATAGAACACCTTTGAGATAAATTAGAGTGGAGACTGCGAGGCAGGCCTTCTCCTCCAACATCAACAACATTGTATAAAATTGTGTTGCTAGCTGTAATTGGTCACAGTGATCACATGATACAGTCAGGGCCATATGATTAGCTCTGGCCAATCACTGCTAATCACAACAATATACAGGGGGTTATTTACTAGGCAAATCCACTTTGCACTGAAAGTGCACTTGGAAGTAAAGTCACCGTAGATCCGAGGGGGACATGCAAGGAAAATAAAAAACAGCATTTTAGCTTGCACATGATTGGATGATAAAATCAGCAGAGTTTCCCCTCATTTCAGATATACCCCTTAGGCCGCGTACACACGGGCGGACTGTCTGTCCAACTTAGTCCGCTGAAACACATTTCAGCGGACAGTCCGCTCGTGTGTGGGCTTCAGCGGACTTTTTCAGCGGACAGTCTGGCGGACTAAGTATTTCGGAATGTTGTAAATACTGTCCGCTGGACTCGCATTTCGGCGGACAATCCGCCCGTGTGTGTGCCAGTCCGCCATACTTTTGAAATGAGCGGACTTTTCCCGCCCGGAGAAAAGTCCGCTCATTTCGAGCGGGTATCCAGGTAGGCGGGGCCCGCGACGGAGACGCGTCCGCCTGGTATGGACTTAAAGGGGAACCCCAACGCCGAAAAAAATCGGCGTGGGGGTCCCCCCCAAGTCCACAACAGACCCTTGTCCGAGCACGCTACCCGGCCGGCCAGGAAAGGGGGGCGAGCGAGCGCCCCCCCCCCCTACTGAGCCGTACCAGGCCGCGTGCCCTCAACATGGGGGGTGCCTTGGGGAAGGGGGGGCCGCGCGGCCCCCCCACCCCAAAGCGCCTTGTCCCCATGTTGATGAGGACAAGGGCCTCTTCCCGACAACCCTGGCCGTTGGTTGTCGGGGTCTGCGGGCAGGGGGCTTATCGGAATCCGGGAGCCCCCTTTAATAAGGGGGCCCCCGGATACTGGCCCCCCACCCTATGTGAATGAGTATGGGGTACAATGTACCCCTACCCATTCACCTGTAAAATAAAAGTACCAAAAAAAACACAACACAGGGTTAAAATATTTTATTGCACAGCTCCAGGGGTCTTCCGTCTTCGGGGGTCTTCTCGCCGGACTCCTCCGCTATCTTCTTGTAGCTCTTTTGCTAGCGGAGGAGTCCGGCTTTCTTCCTCGCTGCCGGCCTCTTCTCCCGACTTCGAGGGTCTTGTCCCCCTCTTCGGTTCTTCTGCCGGGCCACCGCGCCTTCTTATAGCTCTTTTGCAGGCGGTGGCCCGGTCTTCTGTCGCCGCCGTCGCCGCCGCCTTCTGTTCTTCTTCTTCTTCCTCTTCTTCTTCTCCAGGAGATGTTGCCTCGACGCTCTCTCCGGCCACAATGCCAGGGACGCGCTCCGCTGCCACTTATATAGGGACAATGGGGCGGTGTCACATGGCTTTATGTCACATGGGTTGGTCACATGGGTTGATGTCACATGGGGACTATGACATCGTAAGGGGGCGGGGTCACCATGTGACCAACCCATGTGACATAAAGCCATGTGACACCGCCCCATTGTCCCTATATAAGTGGCCGCGCAGCGCGGCCCTGGCATTCCTGCCGGAGAGATCGTCGAGGCAACATCTCCTGGAGAAGAAGAAGAAGAAGAAGAACGGAAGGCGGCGGCGACGGCGGCGACAGAAGACCGGGCCACCGCCTGCAAAAGAGCTATAAGAAGGCGCGGTGGCCCGGCAGAAGAACCGAAGAGGGGGACAAGACCCCCGAAGTCGGGAGAAGAGGCCGGCGGCGAGGAAGAAAGCCGGACTCCTCCGCTAGCAAAAGAGCTACAAGAAGATAGCGGAGGAGTCCGGCGAGAAGACCCCCGAAGACGGAAGATCCCCGGAGCTGTGCAATAAAATATTTTAACCCTGTGTTTTTTTTGGTACTTTTATTTTACAGGTGAATGGGTAGGGGTACATTGTACCCCATACTCATTCACATAGGGTGGGGGGCCGGTATCCGGGGGCCCCCTTATTAAAGGGGGCTCCCGGATTCCGATAAGCCTCCCGCCCGCAGACCCCGACAACCAACGGCCAGGGTTGTCGGGAAGAGGCCCTTGTCCTCATCAACATGGGGACAAGGTGCTTTGGGGTGGGGGGGCCGCGCGGCCCCCCCTTCCCCAAGGCACCCCCCCATGTTGAGGGCACACGGCCTGGTACAGCTCAGGAGGGGGGGCGCTCGCTCGCCCCCCTTTCCTGGCCGGCCGGGTAGCGTGCTCGGACAAGGGTCTGTTGTGGACTTGGGGGGGACCCCCACGCCGATTTTTTTCGGCGTTGGGGTTCCCCTTTAAGTCCATACCAGGCGGCGGGGTCAGCGACGTCTCCGTCGCGGGCCCCGCCTACCTGGATACGCGCTCCAAATGAGCGGACTTTCCTCCGCGTGTGTGGGCGAGTCCGTTCATTTCAAAAGTAGGGCGGATAGTATGGCGGACTTAGTCCGCCGTATTAGTCCGCTCAAAAAGTGCCGTGTGTGGGCAAGTCCGTTCATTCGAAAGTAGGACGGACTGTCCGTCGGATTGTCTGACGGACTAAGTTGGCCAGACAGTCCGCCCGTGTGTACACGGCTTTAGATTTACAGCGACTGCACTTCCAAGTGGATTTTCCTTTCATAAATAACCCCCATTGTGTCTAAACACTCTCATTCAGTAAAAGGACTTGCTTATAGCAGTGAAATTCACTGCTATAAGCAAATATAGCATGTAAGAAAAAAAAAAAGAAGCTGAACAACTCTCCAGAGTGGTACAGTGTTACTATGGTTAAAAAAAAAGGAGAGAGAAAAAAAAAATATATATTATTATTTTTTTTTACATACTGTCACCAGTCAGGGTCCCTGATCACCGCCACCCCAGTTATATGGTGACACTGCACTGCACTCATGACAATATGTAGAAAAATACATTTTGAAAAAAATAACAGTTTTCTTAATTTTCCAAAAAATGACAACTTCAAAAAACACGTCATGCCTCTTCCTAAATACCTCAGGCTGTCTACTTTCCAAATAGGTAATTTGGGGGAAATTAAGCCATCAGTATATCAGTGTTGTGATATGGCTGAACCGGAGTGACTCCATCTTTATAAGTTCATATAAGATTAACTTGGGTTAACCTGTTAGTTTAAACTCTGTATTTACAGACTGTAGCGGTTTTCCTATAAAGCATACATATAAGAAAATATAGCTTGCATAAGCAGTTTTATTCTGTACTGTCTAAATAAAGAAATTGTGTCTCAATATGTCTGGGCCACAGGACTCATGACTGTGACTCATGAAAGCAGATGACATAATCAGTGATATGTAATGATATGTAATGTACACCTCTGTATTAAGCACACCCATGTTCTATGCAATGATTGGCTAATAATAGCGCATATAAATTGTAGACCCGCCCAGAATTAAACCAGACAAGCTCTGAACACCAACTTTGACTCATCTCTTCTGTGTTCAGAAAAATGCTGTCTCCTTAGTGCTGCAGTGCTAAGCAGGTTTCGTAAGTGTGGTAATTGCCGTAATTATACCTAGCTGGTCTTTGTCAGGTATATAGAAATACCATTTTAATCACAACAATCAGGACTGATCAATTTTCAGATACATACCATCGTTTGTGGACTCTATAACTTTCCTACAGACTAAATAATATACACTGATTTGGATAATTTTCACCAATGAAATGAAGCAGAATACAATTCGGCCTAAATGTATAAAGACAGGTTATTTCTTTGCAAAATGTTATAATAGAAACAAAGAAGAAACTGATTTTACAGATTTTTACCCTTAAACATTATATATATATATATATATATATATATATATATATATATATATATATATATATATATATACAGTGGTGTGAAAAAGTGTTTGCCCCCTTCCTCATTTCCTGTTCCTTTGCATGTTTGTCACACTTAAGTGTTTCCGAACATCAAACCAATTTAAACAATAGTCAAGGACAACACAAGTAAACACAAAATGCAATTTGTAAATGAAGGTGTTTATTATTAAAGGTGAAAAAAAATCCAAACCATCATGGCCCTGTGTGAAAAAGTGATTGCCCCCTAAACCTAATAACTGGTTGGGCCACCCTTAGCAGCAACAACTGCAACCAAGCGTTTGCAATAACGTGCAATGAGGCTTTTACAGCGTCCTGGAGGAATTTTGGCCCACTCATCTTTGCAGAATTGTCCTAATTCAGTTACATTAGAGGGTTTTCGAGCATGAACGGCCTTTTTAAGGTCATACCACAACATCTCAATAGGATTCAGGTCAGGACTTTGGCTAGGCCACTCCAAAGTCTTTATTTTGTTTTTCTTCAGCCATTCGGTGGTGGACTTGCTGGTGTGTTTAGGATCATTGTCCTGCTGCAGAACCCAAGTTCGTTTCAGCTTGAGTACACGAACAGATGGTCGGACATTCTCCTTCAGGATCTCTTGGTAGACAGCAGAATTCATAGTTCCTTTTATCACGGCAAGTCTTCCAGGTCCTGAAGCAGCAAAACAGCCCCAGACCATCACACTACCACCACCATATTTTACTGTTGGTATAATGTTCTTTTTATGAAATGCAGTGTTCCTTCTACGCCAGATATACTTGGACACACACCTTCCAAAGAGTTCCACTTTTGTCTCATCGGTCCACAGAATGTTGTCCCAAAAGTCTTGGGGATCATCAAGATGTGTTGTGGAGAAATTGAGACAAGCTTTGATGTTCTTTTTGCTCAGCAGTGGTTTTCTCCTTGGAACTCTGCCATGCAGGCCATTTTTGCCCAGTCTTTTCCTGATGGTGGAGGCATGAACGCTGACCTTAACTGAGGCAAGTGAGGCCTGCAGTTCCTTGGACGTTGTTGTGGGGTCTTTTGTGACCTCTTGGATGAGTCGTCGCTGCGCTCTTGGGGTAATTTTGGGCGGCCGGCCACTCCTGGGAAGGTTCACCACTGTTCCATGTCTTCGCCATTTGTGGATAATGGCTCTCACTGTGGTTCGCTGGATTCCCAAAGCTTTGGAAATGACTTTATAACCCTTTCCAGACTGATAGATCTCAATTACTTTCTTTCTCAATTGTTCCTGAATTTCTTTGGGTCTCGGCATGATGTGTAGCTTTTAAGGATCTTCTGGTGGACCTTACTGTGTCAAGCAGCTCCTATTTAAGTGATGCCTTGATTGTGAACAGGTGTGGCAATAATCAGGCCTGGGTGTGGCTAGAGAAATTGAACTCAGGTGTGGACAACCACAGTTATAGTATGTTTTAACAAGGGGGGGCAATCACTTTTTCACACAGGGCCATGATGGTTTGGATTTTTTTTCACCTTTAATAATAAACACCTTCATTTACAAATTGCATTTTGTGTTTACTTGTGTTGTCCTTGACTATTGTTTAAATTGGTTTGATGTTCGGAAACACTTAAGTGTGACAAACATGCAAAGGAACAGGAAATGAGGAAGGGGGCAAACACTTTTTCACACCACTGTATCTTTATATCTATATATATATAATGTTTAAGGGTAAAATCTGTAAAATCTGTAAAATCAGTTTCTTCTTTGTTTCTATTATAACATTTTGCAAAGAAATAACCTGTCTTTATACATTTAGGCTGGGTTCACACTGAAGCGATGCGGGAACGCCGCGAATCCGCGGCGTTTTCCCGCATCGCATGCCTCCCGCCAGCAGTTCACACTGCCCTATGCGGACTGCTGGGAGTGTCAGTGAAATGTTAATGACACCCCCAGATCAGTTCGCATATCGCAGTGAGATCTGCAAACCCGGACAGGAATCGGATCGCATGAACACCCATGCGATCCGATTCTGCAAAAAAAGGGTCCCGTGCGAGTTTGCGGCGGGTGCGATGCGAATTCAGCCATACTATCTGTATGGCTGAACTCGCATCGCACAGAGATCGGATGTGATTTGCACTACAGTGCGGTGCGAATCACATCCGGTTCTCGCTGCCGCAGCGGTGTGAACCCAGCCTTAGGCCGAATTGTATTCTGCTTCATTTCATTGGTGAAAATTATATATATTAGGGCTGTTACTGATTTAAATTTTCATGTTCGATTAATCGTTTTTTTTTAATTTTTGATTTTTTTTGATTCATTATGACGCACATACAGATCCAACTACTTTTAGCTGATCTCCTTACATTGCAACTCTACTAGAGCTGTGCTAAGGGTGAATTGAGGGGGGTTAGGGTTTGCGTTATGACTTAGGCCAGAGCTATGGTCTATTTGACCTTTTTAAAAATCTTTAGGGCCACAAACCTCGCTTTGCAGGCTACTGTGCTGGAAACGCCCTAAGCAAAAAACAAAGAAATACCTAATCTTAATTCAATATTATCTGAAATAAAGATTTCTTTGTGTCATGTTCGTACTTGTAAACGTCGACTAATTTTAAGCAGATTTGGACCAAATGAATTGTATACTTGTCAGAGACATATCTTGACCAATACTGGTGGAGTAAACCTATAGGAAGTAAATAGAGTACAATTCCTACTTGGCCCATGAAATTAAATATTAGAGATAGATATAATTTAATATCTATCTATCTATCTATCTATCTATCTATCTATCTATCTATCTATCTATCTATCTATCTATCATCTATCCATCCATCCATCCATCCATCTATCCATCCATCTACCTATCCATCTATCTATCTCTCTATCTATCAATCTATCTATCACAGGACCAAATCTAGTCTGCCACAAGATGTTATCCAGCCTGTGGCACACCTTCAATGTGAGCCCACTGTGCTCTTACATGGGTCTCATGTTCACTCCAGGTTTCCTCTGCCCCGCTGTCATTTTCTCCGTTGTTGGTTGCTAAGACTGCCAGAATCCTGGCAACCGATCGTGTGCTTTTTTCAGCAATTACAGAAGGACAGATCTGTTCAGCATCCCAGCTCCCATCCTACTGCTCCAGCTATGCTATACATGTAAGGCAAGGGTGGGCTCTAATGGGGACCCTGATTTAAGAGAGTACTCAGATGAGAAGTCTGATGTAAGTGGAGCTCTTAGGGGGAGCCTGAGGTAAATGGGGACTCAAATGGGGAGCCTGATGTAAGAGAGGGCTCAGATGAGGAGCCTAATGTAAGAGAGGACTCAGATGGGGAGCCTGATGTATGTAGGGCTCTGATAGGGACTCTGATGTAAAGGGAGACTCTGATGGGGAGCCTGATGTATGTAGGGCTCTGATAGGGACTCTGATGTAAAGGGAGACTCTGATGGGGAGCCTGATGTAAGGGAGGATTTGGATGGGGAACCTGATGTAAGGGAGGATTTGGATGGGGAGCCTGATGTAAGGGAGGATTTGGATGGGGCGTCTAATGCAAGGGGGGATTTGGATGGGGAGCCTGATATAAGGGAGGATTTGGATGGAGAGCCTGATGTAAGGGAGGATTTGGATGGGGAGTCTGATGTAAGGGAGGATTTGGATGGGGAGTCTGATGTAAGGGAGGATTTGGATGGGGAGTCTGATGTGAGGGAGGATTTGGATGGGGAGCCTGATGTGAGGGAGGATTTGGATGGGGAGCCCGATGTAAGGGAGGATTTGGATGGGGAGTCTGATGTCAGTAGAGCATTTCATGGGGATCCTGATGTAAAGGAGGACTCTGATAGGGAACCCTGGTGTAAGGGAAGACTCAGATGGGGAGCCTGATGTAAGGGAGCAGTTAGGGTCAGTGGCACACCTTCAATGTGGGCCCACTGTGCTCTTACATGGGTCTCACTTCAGGTCAAGTTCACTTCAGGTTCTCTCTGCTGCACTGTCATTTTCCCCAATGTTGGTTGCTAAGACTTCCAGCATCCTAACAACTGATCACATGCTTGCCCCATCAATCACACAAGGACAGGTCAGCTCTGCCTCCCAGCTTCCATCCTGCTACTCCAGCTACACTGTAAATGTAAAGTAATGGCAGACTCTAAGGCCCCTTTCACACTGGGGTGGTGTGGGCATCGACGGTAAAGCGCCGCTATTTTTAGCGGCGCTTTACCGTCGTTTTAGCGGCAGTATGCGGCCGCTAGCGGGGCGGTTTTAACCCCCGCTAGCGGCCAAAAAAGGGTTAAAACCGCCTGCAAAGGGCCGCTGCAGTGGCGCTTTGCCGGCGGTATGGCCACGCTGCCCCATTGATTTCAATGGGTAGGAGCGGTTTAGGAGCAGTGAATACACCGCTCCAAAGATGCGGCTAGCAGGACTTTTTTCACCGTCCTGCCAGCGCACCGCTCCAGTGTGAAAGCCCTCTGGCTTTCACACTGGTGTGAAAGGGGCTGTTTTTTTTCAGGCGCTATTTTTAGCGCTGTATCGCCTGAAAACCGCCCCAGTGTGAAAGGGGCCTAAGGGGGACCTTGATGCAAGGAGGAACTCTGATGGGGACCTGATCTAAGAGAGGAATCAGATGGTAAACCGAATGAAATTGAGGCTCTGATGGGGAGCCTTATGTAAGGGAGGACTCAGATGGGGTGGTTGATTAAAGGAAGGACACAGATGGGGAGCCTGATATAAGGGGGACTCTGGTTTAAATCATTTGCATATAAAAACAGCCAAAGCATTTCGGGGCAACACATGCTCTTCATCAGGGCTCAACACAGGATCAAACTTGAAAGGATTTCACAGATCGATATTGGGGCCAGTACTGAACTGTGCTCATCTTGACATCTTGACAGCAGTTTTTAGGTCTGGAACTCATTTCAATAAAGAACAAAAATTTCCATTCAGGAATTTTGACTATCCCTCTGACTTTATCTGCATATTTGGTTTGGGCAAGTATGTTACAAAGTAACTATTATATTATGACATTTTATTTATTTTAAAAGATATGAATGCATAAACTCACCTTTATAGTTTAGATTTTCATTGCTGCCCTCTCCTTCCCCACACTGACTGCCCACTCGGACGAGGAAGTTATCATTGGTTGTTACAGAAAAGCATTTATCACATAATAGTGGCACAGAACAGCCTTTCTGTATTGTACGATATTCATCAGCAGCTGATGGAGGAAAAAAAAAGTAAAATAAAGTAAAATAAACATTCAACTATATTTAAACCCAAAGACATATATATATATATATATATATATATATATATATAATCCAATGGGTGCCGCTGCACGCAAGTCAGAGATAAAAAATGGGCCCGGGTGCGCAGGAAAGACTGTAGTACATATGACAAAAGACAGAGTGGCACTCACGGTTCTTGAAAGGTGAACGCGCAAGGTGAAGATTTTATCAGTCCTGAGGAAGACCAACTTGTGCCTTATCAAAACGTGGAAATAAAACCTTCTCTGTGTGTTCACCTTTCAAGACATGTAAGTCCCAAAGGTGTTCTATTGGGTTGAGGACAGTCAAGTTCCTCCACCCCAAACTCACTCATCTATGTCTTTATGGCCCTTGCTTTGTGCACTGGTGCGCAGTCGTGTTGGAACAGGGAGAAGTCACCCCCAAACTGTTCCCACAAATTTGGGAGCATGAAATTGTCCAAAATGTCTTGGTATGCTGATGCCTTAAGATTTTTCTTCACTGCAACTAAGGGTCCAAGCCCAACCCCTGAAAAACAACCCCACACCATAATCCTCCCTCCGCCATATGATTTGGAGGGGTGGCCCAATACTTTTGGCAATATAATGTGGATTACTGAGTTTTGGGATGTACTAACATGACTGGCCTTCACAGAGTCCTGATCTCAACCCAATAGAACACCTTTGGGATCAATTCGAGCGCAGACTGTGAGCCAGACCTTCTCATCACATCAGTGCCTGACATCACACATGCACTTCTGGAAGAATAGTCAAACATTCCCATAGACACAATCCTAAACCTTGTGGACAGCCTTTCCAGAAGAGTTTTAGCTGTCATAGCTGTGTAGCACTGCCCCCGTAGGGGTTGCCGAGTATAGTCTTTCCTAGGCCTCCCTCTGGTTTTCTTGCAGCCAGACACTTTTCACATTACACCCGCACATTCTTCTGCTCATTATCCAAAAATTAGTCAAGGGCATTTCGTTATTTTTGTATTTATTGGTAGAACTTGGATAGGAGAAGGGACTAGTGGGATACTCCAACTCGAACTATGAACAGATGAGGACAACTCTCACTTGACCCCAATAAATTGATCTGAATATCAGATCCGCTGCTATACCACACTAAGTCCTTTGCTTGCTCTGGCAGCAGACTCAATGTAACTCTTTTCTTCAGGACACTTACTAGTATCCCCTTTAGCTGACACCCGTCCACTGACTTCTCTAGCCTGAAAGGATGGCCCTCACAGAACAGGCCCCTACCCACTGTAGCCAGAAACAGGTCCTTCCAGATGCATCTCCCTCCTAGTCAGCTCTCCAGTTTATCTGGGTTGCAGCTTCCTCAATTCTGGCCCTCAGGTCAACCACCTGAGGCCCCATGGCTGCCTTTACAGAGGAGGGGCAGCAGCCCCCTCCCTCTGGGACACCACTTTCAAGCCGAAGACCCTGAGCACATGTGCCCTAGACAGATATACAGTCACCCACCATGCCCTGAGGCACCTGCTTCTGCCAATGGCCAGATGTGTAACTATGCCTATGCTCCCATTTGTCAGGTTTCATCCCACTGTCCAATATGACTCATTCTATTGGACCAGTGCAAAACAGGCAGACAACATGAGCAGCACCTGAGCACAATGAACAGATTCTATCAATGGATCACTGCTCCCTGGTAGGCAGAGAACACCTAAATGTACCCAATAGCCTCCCTGGTATGCAGGAAGATCCAAAACGATACTTTCTCTCTAGCACCTACCTAAGAGGGGGCTACAGCTGCAAAGAGTGGGGCAACTCTATATTGAACCCTATGGACTAAGACTGGGATGCCATTAAAGTTTATGTGCGTGTAAAGGCAGGCGTCCCAATACTTTTAGTAATATAGTGCTTATACCTATACGCACAAGCAGCTCCTAATGGGTGGCAACAAAACGTTCGTGAACACATTATCATTGGCAGCACCTGGCAATACTTTTTTTATCTAAAATTAAGATGTTATGAAATTATTTATAAGCTGCACTCACACCCGAACGTATCGTTTTTAGGTGTTTATTAGGGCGTCTTTTCAGGCATTTTTTACAATTTTTGCACAGGCGTTTCGAGGTCCAAAGGACACCAATGTAAAAAGCAGTAAAATGTCTGTAATCTGCCTAAAAAGAAGCTCATGTAATTTTTTTGAGCTTCAGGCGACAGAACGTTCAGATGTGACCAGGGGCCATTTAAATGAACGGGATTTTGCTTGTTGGGCGTTTTGGAACTTTTGAGATGATCATTTTTACAAGTGTGAATGCAGCCTAAATACAATGTGCATTTATACATTTATAGACTTGAAAAAAAAAATTGAGAATCAATTCTAGCTCTTCGGCCTCACAAAAAAGAACATACTCATAAAATATGGCAGCCATGGTTAAAATGGGCTAGTCCCCAAAACATTGCACAAGTTCTTTGTTCCTAGATAACTTGAATTCAAAAAATTACTTACCCCGCTCTAATATTTTAATCTTTGTTTTGTATCTATTAAAAGACAGGTTACTATTACTGTCCCGAACACAGTTTAGCACCCATAGGGGTGTTCGGGAATATATTTAGGTTCATCATCTTTGAATTACTTGAATTGGCAGTATATAAATATATGAAGATAACATTTATATTACTTTTGTGTACTGTCTCCACAATGGATGTATTAATAACCTCCTGATCGTTACTCTTATTATACCTATTATAATTGAGATAATTAACCCCTTCCCGCCGAGCGTATGCAGATGTGCGTACTCGGCTTCCGGGGGGTATACCGAGATGATGCCCGCACCTGCGTTTTTTTCAGCAGGCGATTGGCTATCCAGCCATAACAACCGATGCAGCCGCTTGGCTGTTATGCCGGAGGAGCGGGAGAGGACGTCCCCCCCTCCCGCCGCCTCTCGCCGCTGTTACCGGTGCTCCCGATCGATTCAAATTCCGCTGCCTCCAGCTGCTGGGGAGGAACTGGAACGAAGCCGCAATCAGCTTCGTTCCAGTCTTCTCATAGTAAACACGGAAGCGACGTCATGACGTCACCTCCCGTTTACTCGGCTGCCAATGGCGCCGGTTTTAAAAAGATATACGGTATTCAGAATCGCCGTTTTTGGCAATCTGAATACATTGAAGTGTAAAGGAGGGGTGGGGGGTCTTTTAGACCCCCGATCCCTCCATAAAGAGTACCTGTCACCACCTATTACTGTCACAAGGGATGTTTACATTCCTTGTGACAGCAATAAAAGTGATCAAATTTTATTTATTTTTTTAAAAAACAATTTAGTCATTTTAAAATAAATAAAATAAATAAAAAAATGAAAAAAAAAATTTTTAAACGCCCGCCGTCCCCGCGAGCTCGCGAAGCAAAGAAAACGCATACGGAAGTCGCGCCCGCGTATGTAAACGGTGTTCAAATCACACATGTGAGGTATCACCGCGATCGTCAGAGCAAGATCAATAATTCTAGCACTGGACCTCCTCTGTAACACTAACCTGGTAACTGTAAAAAAATTTTTAAAGCGTCGTCTATTGAGATTTTTAGGTACCGTACTTTGTCGTCAATCCACAAGTGCGCGCAATTATAAAGTGTGACATGTTTGGTATCTATTTACTCGGAGTAACATTATCTTTCACATTACGCAAAAAAATTGGGCTAATTTTACTGTTTTTTTTTTTTTTTAATTCATGAAAGTGTCCCTTTTCCCAAAAAGTTGCGTTTAAAACACCGCTGCGCAAATAACGTGTGACATAAAATATTGCAACAATCGGCGTTTTATTCTCTAGAGTCTCTGCTAAAAAAATATATATAATGTTTGGGGGTTCCAAGTAATTTTCTAGCAAAAAAATATGGATTTTAACTTGTAAACACCAAATTCCAAAAATAGGCTTAGTCATGAAAGGGTTAATATGGTTTTCTTTATATTTTATTTTTTATTATTTTTGGATACTATTATCTATGTATCTAAATACTGTAACTGATATGTTATTTAGTCATAATTTCTGTCATTTATCTTGATAAAAATTTAAACTTTAATAAAAACTATTGATTAAAAAAAAAGAAAATTGAAATTTTAATTAAATTGACCAAATTTCCCTTTTAATACATCTTGTCCATGGCATGGAAAACGCAATCTCACTTACCGACAACGGTGTACTCCGACAAGGTCATACAACCTGATCCATCACATTGAAACTTTCTTTCATCACAGCATTCGGTTGAGTCAATAGTCCAGCACGAATTGCATGTGGTGGTCAGCTGGCCTGAAATAAGAAACAATAAGACACAGGGATTAATAACCTAGCTGGCAAAGTACAAAATTTAATTATATGAAATCATTTGCGGGAAAAAAAAATGTCATTAGGTATATGTATAACAAATGGTCAGTGTGGTTCCTCCAATTTACTGATGTTTATTCAAGTCTCCCCAGTGGCATTGGTGGTTAATGTAGTGTCCCTGTAATATTATTGTTCAGTGTAGTGCCACAGTTACATTGGTGGTCAATGTAGTACCCCCATTTATAATGAGAGTCAGTGTAATGCCCCCAGTTACAGTTAGTATAGTGCCACTATTACATCGGGCATCATTGTAACCCCCCAGTTACATTGGTGATTGGTTTAGTACCACTAGTTATGTTGATGGTCAATTTAGTACCACCGTTACATTGGTCCAGTGAAATGCCCCTATTACACTGAGGGTCCATGAAGTACACCCAGTTACATTGGTGGTCAATGCAGTGTCCCTGTAATGTTGTTCTTCAGTGTAGTGGAACAATTATGTTGGTAGTCGGTTTAGTACGCACAATTACATTGAAGAGCAGTGTAGTGCCCCCAGTTACAGTTATGCCCTGTACACACGGTCGGACATTCCGACAACAAAATCCATCAAATTTTTTCCGACGGATTTTGTGCCAAACTTGTCTTGCATACACACGGTCGGCCAAAGTTGTCAGAAAATCCAATCGTTCTTAACGAGGTGACATACAACACGTACGTCGGAACTATAAACGGGCCAGTAGTCAATAGCTGTGGTCTCTTAATTAATTCTGAGCATGCGTGGCACTTTGTCCGTCGTAATTGTCTACACACGATCAGAATTTAAACAATCAGATTTTGCTGTTGGAAAATTTTAGATCTGCTCTCAAACTTTGTTTGTCAGAAATTCAGAAGCGCCCACACACGATTGGATTTTCCGACAACGTGATCTGATTGCACATTTTCTGTCGGAAAGTCTGACCGTGTGTACAGTGCCATTAAAAAAATTGAGGGTTTGTGTGGTCTCCCCAGGTACATTCACATTGGTGGTCTGCTATATTGGTCAAGTGAAGTATACCCTCTCACAGTCAATGAAGTTCCCCCATTACACAGGGGATCAGTGTAGTGCAGGGATAGGCAATTAGCGGACCTCCAGCTGTTGCAGAACTACAACTCCCATGAGGCATAGTAGGATTCTGACAGCCTCAAGCATGACACCCAGAGGCAGAGGCATGGAACTTGTAGTTTTGCCATAGCTGGAGGTCCGCTAATTGCATATCTCTGGTGTAGTGCCTCTAGTTCTATAAGTGGTCAATGTAGTGTTCCTGTAATATTGGTGGTCATTGTAGTGCCCCAGTTACATTGATGGTCAGTTTAGTACAGTTTAGTGCCCCTCAGTTGCACTGACGGTCAGGGTACTGTGCCCAATAATAGTATGTGTAGTGTCCCTATTACATTGGGGGTCAGTGTAGTCCCCCCAGTTACATTAATGGTGGTCAATGTAGGGTCACCATAATATTGGTGGTCAATGTAGGGTCACCATAATATTGGTAGTCAATGTAGTACGACCAGTTACATTGGTCCAGTGAAGTGTCCCCCGTTACAGTCAGTGAAGTTCCCTGGGGGTAGTGCACCCAACTACTTTGATGGTCAATGCAGAACACTTAGGTTAGCGCACCCATTTACATTGAAAATAAATGTATTGCCCCCCTTTATAATGGTAGCCAGACAGGTGGTAACCCTATGTGGCACTGCCAAACCACCCCTGTCTCTTGGTAACTGCAACACTCGGAGACATGCTTTAGCTTGCCCCTTCCTCCATATCATATCCCTAAATAGGGCATCCGACGTCCTGAACTGCGGGAATCCATACCAGTGACTTGGTAAATTTTTCTCACTTATTGAACAGATTTACCAAAACATTTTTAATGGTATATCCATGTCTACATATTTTGTCTTGCTGAGAAATCACTTTGAAAACTTCCCGTCCCCTAGCGTTTCTAGCCACGGCCATCTTGAGCAAGGGCAGATGACTCAGGTAGCATTTACTTCCTGGAATCCATCTGCCTTTAGCTGAGGCATGCAGGCAGGAGGGAGTGATTAGCTGAGCTATTCCCCTCCTCCATATGAAAAAAATAAAATGCCCATGAATACTTCTGGGATGTATAACATCATGTTGGCCTAGGCCAAAGGTTAAAACAGAAATATAATATACCTTCCTATCCATTTACTAATGCTAGCAGCATATGGATTAAAATAGTTCATGTTGATATAGGGAGTTTATTTCTGCTTTAACAGGCAATATAGGAGCAAATAAGAGAAGCTCGTTGTTGAGGTCTACATATGGCTGCCTTTAGAGAGCATATGAGAAAGTGGAGGACTTAAACTGAATGTTTCATGTAAAGCACTAAATGAAAAGGATATTCTGCTTAGCATGTTGGTGCAAAATAAATAACAACATTCAATTTTAAGTATTTCTTACCTGCAATTACCAAATTGCTCAAGATCAAAAAGACGAAGATTGTATTCATGGTTATGGAAACCCCAGTTCAGGTTTGAAGGCTGATAGTTGAGTATGCTAGTCAGGTCTTGTAGTCACCTATCTAAGACTAGTGTTGAGTGTCGAGTTATGGTGACAGGATAGATATTTATATTTGATTATGTCTCATGTTGTGCCAATGTGCAAACAGAATGTTTACTCAATGATCTAAATCATAGACACCTGTGCAAAATCCGGAAAAATGATTTGTAAATAGATTCCAATACAAAGGGATCATGGCAGCCAAAAAATAGACAAGGCATGGAAAAACCCCACATTCTGCCTCACCGTAATGAAAAACAAGATCACCCAAGGAAGGATTCACAAAAAGATAGCAGCCATATTTGCAGATGAGCACACTTAATATACTAGAGTATGGATGCCATGCAGTGGTGGCCGGTAATTTTTTTGGGGGGGTGACAAACAGTATCACCCCCCATCCCCCTCCCCCAGTCGGTCCGTTGGTCAGTCGGTCAGTTTTGGTGCACTTACCCCAACTATGGTGGGCAGCACTTCTCCCAGGCTTCCCCATCGGCTTCCCTTGCTCGGCGGTGGCAAATCCCTTCCCTTGCTCTCCACGGGTCTCAGACTTGCTTCTCATTGGCCAGGTTGAGGATCAGTATTTCAATAGTGAATATTAATTTTCTGCTGCAACAGCTGGGTGGGCTCGTAGCGCAATGCTCTGTACCACAAGCCCACCCTATTTTGAAGCCTATTAGAGCCTCTGGGTCTAATCAGGTGTTTCAAAAAAACATCCCCACTGCTATAATTCATGCTCCAGTGGATAGAGCATGGGGGTGGTGGACATTGATAGGAGTGGTGCTAGGGCGCCCCTAACAGATTGGCCGCAACTGATGCCATGGGTAGGTAATCTCAAACAACATTCTCAAGGAGGAGCTGGGAACTTTTAGACTTGCAAGTGTGTAGTCAGATGAAGGGAAAATTCAAACAAGCTCAATACTATAGCTCTGGCAAGGTAGCTCCTGCACACAGCAAGGCTTCTCTAGATGGGCACCCAACAGTAGAGAAAACCATGTAAATACAAAAAGGAGCACTAGACCAAAACTGGGTAAAATGGGTAAGATAATTTGAGTTTCTGGTTAAAAAGTCACATAAAAACAGCCAACGTGTTTCAGAAGCAACAACATTAGCCTTTAATTTGAGCTCAACCCAAGATAACACATCATAGATCTATATAAGAACTGCTAATGGAGCAGTTGTTGAGCAGCAATGGAGACCGCTGCTGCTCAACAACTAGTGTTAAGTTGTTAGCAACAATTACAATTATCTAGGGCTCTTTTAAATATGGTTTTGGTCTAAAACGTAATTCTGTAATTCTATAGGTAGATACACTATATTACCAAAAGTATTGGGACACCTCCCTTTACATGCACATGAACTTTAATGGCATCCCAGTCTTCGTCCATAGGGTTCAATATTGAGTTGGCCCACCCAGGGGTGTACCTAGGTTCTAATGGACACTTTCCTACAACTATTTCTTTACATGTCCTTTGGTCTCATAATAACTTTTCACGTGGGTCATGGGTTTTATTATACTTTTGCTATTATCACTACATACCATTATGGTTATATAATATTTATTTATATTTTTATAGAATCCAACCCCCCCTCCCGACCACCACATGGGGAGTATTTCTACACTCTTTTTCATTTGTGGGTTTGTGCTCATGTTCTTTTCATTGGGTCCCTCCCTCAGCTCCCAAGATAGACATCTATGGTCGGCCACTTGGATGCGGCAATACATGGCTCTGATTCCAGAAATTATATGAGTATCCAGCATGGCCAACTCTTTCCTTTTAATCATTTTCTCGTATAACGGGTCCATGCAATGGAATATATCGTTCATTTATACATGTATATTTTTTCTAGAATTTTTATGCTTTTTCTCCAGATGAAGTGGTTGGTCCATGAAACGTGTCAAGCATACTAAATGCATCATAATTACCTATTTCATCTCCACATGACCATATTTTCTTAATGTGACCTGTTTGACCTCTCCACGTGTGGGATGGCCACATTTAATTTATTATAGTTGTGACATGCTGCTATCATATTGTACATGTATGTGGTGCTAGATTTTCATTCATATTGCCACATGTCATGTTTTGTTTTTTGCTGTTGAGCAAATAAATATTTTTTTTTATATCCATGTGTATTTCCTCGGTCTTGCCATACATGCCTCATTCAAAGTCCCATCCTTCCCCCAGTTTTGCATTCATATAGGGATGGAGGTGTACACCTATCCGTACATCTCATTTAAAGTCCTAATTTCCCCCCCCCTTTTATATTACCTAGAGCAGTGATGGCGAACCTTGGCACCCCAGATGTTTTGGAACTACATTTCCCATGATGCTCAAATACACTGCAGAGTGCATGAGCATCATGGGAAACGTAGTTCCAAAACATCTGGAGTGCCAAGGTTCGCCATCACTGACCTAGAGCATTTGGCACCTGAGGCAAATCCTATATCTGCCCCCCCCCCAACTTTAAAATGTAAAAATACCCACACAATTTTTTAATGTTTTCAATAATATTTATTGCACAAATGTGTAAACTTTACGTCAACTTAAAAAAAAATAGAAAATAAGTTATTAACGTACTTAAACTTATTTCAATTATTTATGGCATTTACTGAACAAATAATACTCCTTTTTGTGAGCAAAAAACACAGATCCAAATGCCAAAGTGACCACTCAGTCTTTATTAAAAGGATTCAGTCACATCCTCTGCCTTGGAGCCATCAGTTCTGCAAATTGATCAATGACTGCATCAAAGGTCTTTGCATATTCATGTTCAATTGAAAGTATGGCCAGATTTGCCAATCGTGTCTCACTCATGCTGGACTGGAAGAAGTTTTTTATTAATTTTAATTTTTAAAAACTTCACATGAAGCAATGCTCACACAGATTCAAAAAGAATCTAAAACATAGTGACAAGTTAGGCAAAGATTCACAAAAATCCCATTTAACATTGAACTGCAGGAACTACAAAACCGTCCAATTCTTTGCCTCTTCAATGCTGATCTTAGCAGCTTCCAAATGCCCCCGAAGGCATTCAATCTCCACATGTCTTCATTGGAGAAATCATCAAAAACCTAAGTCATTTTTGAAATATAATTCTGAAGATCATTTTCTGTTGCAACAACCAGAGTGTTCAGTAACAGCAAACATCGAAAGGATTTTTTCAATTGTCTTAAGGATAAATTTCCAACTCTTGGTGAAACCGATCAAGGCACTCCTCTGGCAATGAGAGACCAGCATCCTGTGCCTTCTCTCCTGGCATTGTTTTCTGCAGCTTTACTCTCCCTCTTCTCTCCATTGAAATTCCCATTTCCTCACACAGTAGTTGCATAACGAATGGCCTTTTCCACAATTTCATTTCCCTAACTGGCAAGAAATGCTTTTAGAGCTTGTAGCTTCACAATGTACTTTTCAAGTCCCACTGTTTGCAAATACTTCTGTGTGATATTAACTTCTTCCAGAATGCCACACCAGAAACAAAGATAACACAGAAAAGTTAAATTACATACAGCAGGCAGCAACTTCTGAGCGGATCCTTTTGTGTCCACATTTTCTTTAGGATCACACGGCTTTTCAAGGGCTGAAGTCAGTTTTTTTTGCAAAATTTACCCTCACTGGTTTCACAGCATCGTAATGAGCGCTCCATCTTGTCTGGGAAAGTGTTTTCACTGTCACATCTAAATTCTCCATCAGCAATTCCCAACGATGTGTAGAAACTAAAAAGAACGAATACACTTTCTCCCACCTTCCAAAAAAGTATCACAGGAAACAACACTTCCAAATGAGTGCACCCCACAAAGGTTCAGAGAATGGTTTGCACATGGGAGAAACAAAGCCTTGGGATTTATCTCTTTTATCTTTGCCTGAACACCACCATGGATCCCTGCCATAGTTGCAGCTCTATCATAACCTTGACAACGGCAAAGGCTTATGTCCAGTCCAGCTTCCTCCAGATGCTGCAGGATATTTTCTATGAGCTCAGCAGCAGTCTTTCCAGCAATAGGAAAGAAGTCCAGGAATGGTTCCTTTACTTCAACATTATCACCTTCAATATGAACATATCTGATCACTTCACACATCTGATCAGTGTGTGACACATCAGGGTTACTGTCAAAAAGTATCCCAAAGTACTTTGCTTTCTTGATATCAGACACTATTTTCTCTTTCACATGATTCCCCAGAAGACAAATTAATTCATTTAGAATTTTTGGAGAGAAATAAGAAGTCATTCTCTTCGAGGATGCAATAGAATGTTTTAACCTTATCAAATATATTCCTTTAAAAGTGGATCGAGAGCAACTCTACCAATTCCAGAAAGTTTCCTTTGTTTGCTGATGACATGGTCTCTGTATGACCATGAAAAGGAATATACTGGTGAGCCAAAAACAGGGTTGCGTTCAAGAGGAGATCCAAAATATCCCTCCATTTCTTTTTCTCTCCACTGTTGTTTGGTGGACACGATCAATACATTTTTGTGGCCATAGTCCTGCTCTCAAGGTCTTCCATTTCTCCAAGCATGTAAGATGCTGCTCAGAAGCGTCATGATCAGACACTTTTTGGATTCAGCTTCCACCACAACTGAAACCCGGTAACAAAACTGGATGTTCCGGTTACTTTTTCATCAAGAGTAAAAAGTCTGTAGCAAAAACAAAACAAACTTTATTTTGATGGAGAGTACACTATCCAGGTTCTGAGAATTGTCTCACCATTTAGAATAACCTTATAGAACCATGCAGTGGTTAGCTATCGACCTTTTCCTTTTGATTTCTCTCCTTGTCTTTCAACAGGCCCATCTCTATTTTGGAAAGGGTCACTTCCCCTCTTAATAAGGTCCACTCTTAACTCATCTGGAACTGGAACTGGCCAAGCAGCAACATCAGAATAAACTGATAGTTCATCAGTCTCCTCTGCTTCTGCATCAGCGTCTTGTTGGGGGAGGCTTCTGCTGGCATCTCCTTCCATTACATCAGTTTCACTGCTTGAAGAACAGTTGATCTTCTCCAATTCTTGCCTTTTTAGGCCTCATGCACACGAGACGCAGATGAAACCTCTGTTAAAAAAAAGCTGAAACGCGCGTTTAGAAACGCGCGTTTTCCCGCGTTTGCATGCCGCGTTTAGACGCGTTTAGACGCGTTTGCGTTTAAACGCGTTTATAAAGATAACATCATGTAGACCCTCCCCAAGCTCTCAAAGCATTTTTTTTAACTATTTCTGCTATTTTGATCAGAGTGAGCAGCAGCAGCATAGAGAGCAGTTGTACACTTGCATTTGCCGTGTCACTTGCCACGGCACCTGCCACAAGTTGTGGATTGTCCACTTGCCACGTCACTTGCCACAAGTTGGGGATTGTCCACTTGCCACATCACCTGCCACGTCACCTGCCACAAATTGTGGATTGTCCACTTGCCACGTCACTTGCCACATCACCTGCCACGTCACTTGCCACGAGATGTGGATTGTCCACTTTCCACGTCATCTGCCATGCCACCTGCCACAAGCTGTGGATTGTCCACTTGCCACGTCACCAGCCACATCACCTGCCACAAGTTGTGGATTGTCCACTTGCCACGTGACTTGCCACATCACCTGCCACGTCACTTACCACATCACCTGCCACAAGTTGTGGATTGTCTACTTGCCGCGTCACTTGCCACATCACCTGCCACGTCACTTGCCACGTCACCTGCCACAAGTTGTGGATTGTTCACCTGCCACGTCACCTGCCACGTCACCTGCCACAAGTTGTGGATTGTCCACTTGCCACGTCACTTGCCACAAGCTGTGGATTGTCCACTTGCCACATCACTTGCCACGTCACCTGCCACGTCACTTGCCACGTCACCTGCCACAAGTTGTGGATTGTCCACTTGCCACGTCACTTGCCACAAGCTGTGGATTGTCCACTTGCCACATCACTTGCCACGTCACCTGCCACGTCACTTGCCACGTCACCTGCCACAAGTTTTGGATTGTCCACTTGCCACGTCACTTGCCACGTCAGCTGCCACGTCACTTCCCACGAGATGTGGATTGTCCACTTTCCACGTCATCTGCCATGCCACCTGCCACAAGCTGTGGATTGTCCACTTGCCACAAGCTGTGGATTGTCCACTTGCCACGTCACTTGCCACGTCAGCTGCCACGTCACTTGCCACGAGATGTGGATTGTCCACTTTCCACGTCATCTGCCATGCCACCTGCCACAAGCTGTGGATTGTCCACTTGCCACGTCACCAGCCACATCACCTGCTACAAGTTGTGGATTGTCCACTTGCCACGTGACTTGCCACATCACCTGCCACGTCACTTGCCACGTCACCTGCCACAGGTTGTGGATTGTTCACTTGCCACGTCACCTGCCACGTCACCTGCCACAAGTTGTGGATTGTCCACTTGCCACGTCACTTGCCACAAGCTGTGGATTGTCCACTTGCCACATCACTTGCCACGTCACCTGCCACGTCACCTGCCACGTCACTTGCCACGTCACCTGCCACAAGTTTTGGATTGTCCACTTGCCACGTCACTTGCCACATCACCTGCCACGTCACTTGCCACGTCAGCTGCCACGTCACTTGCCACATCACCTGCCACGTCACCTGCCACAAGTTGTGGATTGTCCACTTGCCACGTCACTTGCCACATCACCTGCCACGTCACTTGCCACGAGATGTGGATTGTCCACTTGCCATGTCACTTGCCACGTCACCTGCCACGTCACTTGCCACGTCACCTGCCACGTCACTTGCCACAAGATGTGGATTGTCCACTTGTCACATCACCTGCCACATCACTTGCCACATCACCTGCCACGTCACCTGCCACAAGTTGTGGATTGTCCACTTGCCACGTCACTTGCCACATCACCTGCCACGTCACTTGCCACAAGATGTGGATTGTCCACTTTCCACGTCACCTGCCATGCCATCTGCCACAAGTTGTGGATTGTCCACTTACCACGTCACCAGCCACATCACCTGCCACAAGTTGTGGATTGTCCACTTGCCACACCACTTTCCACGTCACCTGCCACGTCACCTGCCACAAGATGTGGATTGTCCACTTGCCACGTCACCAGCCACATCACCTGCCACAAGTTGTGGATTGTCCACTTGCCACGTCCCTTGCCACGTCCCCTGCCACGTCACCTGCCACAAGTGGATTGTCCACTTGCCACATCACTTGCCACATCACCTGCCACAAGTTGTGGATTGTCCACTCGCCACGTCACTTGCCACATCACCTGCCACAAGTGGATTGTCCACTTGCCACATCACTTGCCACGTCCCCTGCCACAAGTGGATTGTCCACTTGCCACGTCACCTGCCACGTCACCTGCCACAAGTTATGGATTGTCCACTTGCCACGTCACATGCCAGTCACCTGCCACAAGTTGTTGATTTTCCACTTGCCACGTCACCTGCCAAGTCACTTGCCGCGTCACCTGCCAGGTCACTTGCCACGTCACTTGCCACAAGTTGTGGATTGTCCACTTTCCACGTCACTTGCCACTTCACCTGCCACGTCACTTGCCACAAGTTGTGGATTGTCCACTTGCCACATCACTTGCCACCTGCCATGTCACTTGCCACAAGTTGTGGATTGTCCACTTGCCACGTCACTTGCCACAAGTTGTGGATTGTCCACTTGCAATTGCAATTGTTTAAAATATTTTTCTAATGGTTTTTCATCATTTGCAATCATTTTTGAGATTTTTAATGTAAAAAAAAGGTCACCTTTAAAAACGCATATAAACGCAAACGCGGCTAAACGCGGGTGCCGCGTTTAGCCGCGTTTAGCCGCGTTTTGCGTCTGAAACGCAGAAATTTTTGTTTCTGAACGCATTTTTTTGCTTCTGGAAAAACGAGATTAAACGCAACTGCATATAAACGGAAAAAAACGAGACTGTGTGCATGGACACATAGGATAACATTGAATGAGTTCAGGTGCAGTTGAAAAAACTGTCCAACTGCATCTGAACGCGCGTTTAACTGCGTCTCGTGTGCATGAGGCCTTATATATGAATGTTCTTGAGAAGATACTTCTGGTATTTCTCCATTGAATTCACTGGCCTGAATGCCTTCATCACTTTCTCCTACTGCAGTAGATGTTGAAGGTGTGATATATTTTAAAATGGATCCAGACATTGCCTCAGCTGACTGTTCTTTTGCCTTCTTCATTTTTCATTGCTGAAATCCACTAGGTCTATTTAGCTTCATATTGGTGTTTTGTGAAAAAATATACTTTGATCGTAACCACAAATACATGTCTCTAAAAAGTCCAGTGCTTCTTCATTCAAAACTCAATATGTGCACCAGCAAACTGTGCGTAGTGGACTACAAAAAAACTCCTTCATACAAATCCCATGCTCTTTTGGTGCATACACTCACATTGTGCACTCACCAGACCTCCATAACCCTGTTTAAATTAACCACTTAAAGTGGAAGTAAACTCCCCTATCGTTTTCAGCCAAGGAAGCTTCCATCTTTGCCTCTGTTTAATCTTCAACTGCTATGGTGCTGCACATGTGATCCGTTATGACACCAGCCATTGGATGGTTTGATAGTTTGGCTGAGAGCACAGCCAATGTGCAGTTAGCATTTCCGGCATGCCTTTTTTTTTAACTGTTTAAATCCATGGGTTTACTTCCAATTTAAGTTGCAATAGAAGCAGGCTTGTTGTACCCAAGCTGATCGATCAAGCCGTGTATGGCCAGCCTAAGCTACTGTGGACCCACTTTTTAAGATAAGAGGGTCATGGAGGTCTGGTGAGTGCAAAGTTTGAGTGTGAGCACCAAGAGATCATGGGTTTTGTGTTCTAGGAAGGACGTGATTTGTAGTCCACCATGCATGATTTTCTGGAGCACATATTGAGCTTTGGATGAGCAAGCATTGAATTTTTAGAGACATTTATTTCTGGTTATATAATTTACTTAGGTATAAAGGACACATTGGATAGACTTTGAATTCAATTTACAGTTTGTCATTGGATATTTACCATGTTAAATGTGTTGATTATTATACCCAGGGGAGGACTGACAACTCATGGGGCCCCCGGACAATAGGAGATTATGGGGCCCCCGGCAATAGGAGATTATGGGACCCCCAGGCAATCGGAGATTATGGGGCCAAAAAGTACACACACACACACACACACACACACACACACACACACACACACACACACACACACACACACACACACACACACACACACAGTATAGAATCACACAGTATACACATACATGTACACAAAGTATACACAGACATGTTTCTATTGGTTGAGAAGGTACTGGAGAGTAAGGGACGTTTCAGAGACAGATGTAAAAAAAACACAGATTTTTAGATACTGTCGCTGGTTTTACTAAGGCTGGCTACCCTGATGGGGCCCCCTAGTGGCCCGGGGCCCCCCGGGTCAGTCCGCCCCTCATCATACCTCCCGACATTTTGAGATGGGAATGAGGGACACCTACTAACACATGTATGTAGGCATAGGACATGCCCGCTGTCAAACCCCCTTAAAGGAGAATTAACCAAAAAGTAAAGGTTAATTAAGTCCAGAAGGGCTTTTTTTTACCACTACTATTCCTTTATATTGGCTTTGTACAAATGCAGCAAATTAGAAATTGGATGAAAGTTTTAGCACTGGAAACACTTTTTGAAAGCTAAAAATTGTATTTTATATGTAACTATATAGATCCGACCAAAATGAGGGACAAATGGGGGGAGGGGGGGGGGGGAAGGGACATTGCTTCAAATCAGGGACCATCCCTTGAAATCAGGGACAGTTGGGAGCTATGGATTATGTATCACATGTTTTTTCACATTTAACTTTGAGTACAAGAGCACAGGATTTATGTGCATAAAGCACTATATTGTATTTATCACATTACTAAGTATATGTTGAACAAGGCTAATCTGTTAATGAAGAGGAGAATGTATTTATGACATAATTAAACAATAATCAGTTTCAAAAAATGAAATCATAATATATATTTATATCAAATATTTGAATTATCCACTTACATAGTGTTTACTGTTTAGTAGGAATTTGATTTTCAACATTTCATTATGTAACGGTTAAAAATATTAAAATAAGTAGCAGGAAGAGCTGTGTCAGTAGGGTTGCTATTTCAAGAAAGATATAGTGGGGCTCAAGATGGACAACCCTGAAAATAGAAAAATCATACATCGATACACTTGCTTCTATTTGGAATTTCAACTTAGTATACTTTTTCTATTTTCAGGGTTGTCCATTTTGGGCCCCACTATGTCTCTTTCTCCTCTTCATACATCCCCGAAGAAGGACAAAAACTGTACTCCGAAATGCATTGGGTGTAAGGAAGGTATTCTATATGCTTTCTAGCACAGTGACAATAGTTGACATTGTTTAGATGAACATTGTTTAATTTCCATATGTATTTTAATAATGTTGTTTAATTATTAATAAAAACATTTTCTACTATAAATACTATGTATACTCCTCCAATAGATACTATAATGTGCTTTTAAAGTCCATTTAGGGGAAACTTTTTCTTTCTCCTTAAGGAGTGTGGACAGGATACAGGGCGTAAGGGGTATCCAGGGAAGTCAGCAAAGGCCTGGCCGAGGATCCAACACTGGTGATCATACATGGGTAGGTAGACTGGTGTAGGACAGGCTGGGGTCACACACAGGTAGAAGAGGTATTCAGATACAAACAAGTCCTTTGAACAGGCCAAGATCATACACAGGCAAGCAGGCAGGTTATGCAGAAGAGTAGTTTTTAGGATAAGCCAGGGTCATACAAAGGTAAGCAGGCTGATTAGGCAGAAGAGTAGTCCTTAGGGTAAACTGGATCAGAGCCAGGAGAAGTTCAGGGTAAGCCAAGGAACAATCCGGGTCACGGCGAGACAACAAGAAACAGGCGCAGGTTCAGGAACTCAGGGAGAGCTGAAGACAATCCAGTAACTTGGCTCAGACAGAGGCAGCCTTATATAGGCCAGAGAGGGGGAGCCATATGTGACATAATGTGCCTATGACTCCCATTTCTTCTACTGGCAAGGTTGCCATTACTTCCACAGCAGTGGCGGTACGTCCATAAGGGCGCACAGGCACCGCCCCCTCTCTCCTGCCACCCCCCTCTAGCACCAATAGATTCATGCATTGCATGAATCAATCTATAGCTGCTGCTGCCACACCCTATTCAGGTGCCCGGTCCCTTTTCGGGTGCAGGGTGCCTGAATTACAGCGGTGGGGGGTGGTTTTGAAGCACCTGATTAGAGCCATAGGCTTAAATAGGCCATGCTGGGCGCTCGTGGGTCACTCAGCTGTGTTAGAAAAGCTAATGAATATTCACTTTCCTAACACTAAACCACCTCTCTGTCAATCAGGTGCTTGGATCTATTACCCGTCACCTGATTGGCTGAAATGACAGGAGTTGTAATTGGACACCAGGCATCCAATCATAGCAGAGGATGGATGGAGAGGACGGGAGGAGACATTGAGGAGCTGTCCCACCGAAACAGGTAAGTGCAGATGGTGGGCCAGCGGGGGGGGGGGGGGGGGTACACTGGCAGCATTTAATATGGCACAGTGGCTGCTTTGATGGGGCACAGTGGGAGCAATTGATGGGCACAGTGGCAGCAATTGATGGGCACAGTGGCTGCATTTTATGGGGCACAGTGGCTGCATTTGATGGCACAGTGGCAATTGATGGGCACAGTGGCTGCGTTTGATGGCACAGTGGCGGCAATTGATGGCACAGTGGCAGAAATTGATGGGCACAGTGGCTGCATTTTATGGGGCACAGTGGCTGCGTTTGATGGCACAGTGGTTGTGTTTGATGAGCACAATGGCAGCAATTGATGGGCACAATGGCGGCAATTGTGGGAAGGCACCACCAACATTCAAGGCCCAATTTTTCTGCCCCTGCTTAACAGGGGCATGTAATTACAATTTTTGATCTAATATTTCAACGCAGGGCCCCTTCCTGCACCCAACAAGAGTATCTGTGAGGGGTTACATTGTTGTGGTACCACCACCCAAGGCCCAATTTTTCTGCCTCTGTTTAACAGGGGCATGTAATTACAATTTTTGATCTAATATTTCAACGCAGGGCCCAACAAGGGTATCTGTGAGGGGTTACAGTGGCACCACCACCATCAAAGGCCCAATTTTTGGGCCCCTGTTTAACAGGGGCATGTAATTTCAAGTCTTGATATAATATTTCACAGCGGGGCCCATTCCTGTGCCCAACAAGACTAACTGTGAGTGCTTACAATGTTCTGGTACCACCAACACCTAAGGCCCAATTTTCTCTAGAGTATATAGGGCAAGCTGTATAGTATACAGTGCCTTGCAAAAGTATTCGGCCCCCTTGAACTTTTCAACCTTTTGCCACATTTCAGGCTTCAAACATAAAGATATAACATTTTTATTTTTTGTGAAGAATCACCAACAAGTGGGACACAATTGTGAAGTGGAACGAAATCTATTGGATTTTTGAAACTTTTTTAACTAATAAAAAAATGAAAAGTGGTGGGTGCAAAATTATTCGGCCCCCTTGCGTTAATACTTTGTAGAGCCACCTTTTGCTGCGATTACAGCTGCAAGTCGCTTGGGGTATGTCTCTATCAGTTTTGCACATCGAGAGACTGAAATTCTTGCCCATTCTTCCTTGCAAAACAGCTCGAGCTCAGTGAGGTTGGATAGAGAGCGTTTGTGAACAGCAGTTTTCAGCTCTTTCCACAGATTCTCGATTGGATTCAGGTCTGGACTTTGACTTGGCCATTCTAACACCTGGATACGTTTATTTGTGAACCATTCCTTTGTAGATTTTGCTGTATGTTTGGGATCATTGTCTTGTTGGAAGATAAATCTCCGTCCCAGTTTCAGGTCTTTTGCAGACTCCAACAGGTTTTCATCCAGAATAGTCCTGTATAGGGATGAGCTTCGTGTTCGAGTCGAACGCATGTTCGACTCGAACATCGGTCGTTCGTGCGTTCGCCGAATTCCGAACGTTTGGGCCGTTCGCGGCAAAATTAGTGTGGCCCACAATGCACTGCGATGGCGCAATGCATTGCTGTCTCACGATTGGCCAAGCATGCACTGTGACCCCGCATGCTTGGCCAATCGCAGCGCCAGCAGCGAGGAGAGCCATGGTTGGCCACAGGCATCCTGCCTGTGGCCAATCATAGCTCAGGCTGTGTAGTGCACGCCCCACACTATATAAGGCCGCCATTAAGGCAGCCTCGTGCAGTGTGTTGGCGTCTGAAGCAGTGGGTGTTCTGTGTACCTTCAACACAGTTACACACCAATCGTTTTTGGCTGATTTACTATCTTGCTCTTGTGTAGTGGTTACTGTCTGTGCCCTGACCGCAGTATACACCACTATATTCACCTCACCTATATAGCTAGTGATCTAGCTTTAATAATAGAGCTTGCAGTCAGTAGTGTTAGTGCGTGCTGTCTGCGTGCTCTGTACCCAGTACATACCGCTATAATCCACCTACATAGCTGTTCTCTATTTGGGCCCGATTGTCATCTGCAGGAGTTATTGGAAGTTGTGTGTGCTTCCAGCACAGCACAGTATACATCTGTATATACCCCTTTAACTCTGCTGTTTTCTGGTTATTGTCTGCGTGCCCTGACCGCAGTATACACCGTGATATTCACCTCACCTATATAGCTAGTGGTCCATCTTTAACAATAGAGCTTGCAGTCAGTAGTGTCACTCAGGAGATAGTGCGTGCTGTGTGCGTGCTCTGTACCCAGTACATACCGCTATAATCCACCTACATAGCTGTTCTCTATTTGGGCCCGATTGTCATCTGCAGGAGTTATAGGAAGTTGTGTGTGCTTCCAGCACAGCACAGTATACATCTGTATATACCCCTTTAACTCTGCTGTTTTCTGGTTATTGTCTGCGTGCCCTGACCGCAGTATACACCGTGATATTCACCTCACCTATATAGCTAGTGGTCCATCTTTAACAATAGAGCTTGCAGTCAGTAGTGTCACTCAGGAGATAGTGCGTGCTGTGTGCGTGCTCTGTACCCAGTACATACCGCTATAATCCACCTACATAGCTGTTCTCTATTTGGGCCCGATTGTCATCTGCAGGAGTTATTGGAAGTTGTGTGTGCTTCCAGCACAGCACAGTATACATCTGTATATACCCCTTTAACTCTGCTGTTTTCTGGTTATTGTCTGCGTGCCCTGACCGCAGTATACACCGTGATATTCACCTCACCTATATAGCTAGTGGTCCATCTTTAACAATAGAGCTTGCAGTCAGTAGTGTCACTCAGGAGATAGTGCGTGCTGTGTGCGTGCTCTGTACCCAGTACATACCGCTATAATCCACCTACATAGCTGTTCTCTATTTGGGCCCGATTGTCATCTGCAGGAGTTATTGGAAGTTGTGTGTGCTTCCAGCACAGCACAGTATACATCTGTATATACCCCTTTAACTCTGCTGTTCTATAAAAAAGGCATCTGCAGGAGTTAGTGGGTGTTGTGTGCCTCCAGCACAATATAAACTACCCAACTACTGTTTTACCCAACTCCCTTCAGGCCATTACCATGTCTGGAAGGCCAGCAAGGAGAGGCAGACAGGCGCGAGCCGATAAAAGAGGGCAAGCAGGCTCTGTGTCTAGAGACAACAGTGCTGGTCGTGGACGCGGTGCATTGTCATCAGCACGTGGCCATGGGACATGCTTGTCCTTCTTTTCTGCAGCTGGACATGTTGAACCGCAACATGCCAACGACTTGGTAGAGTGGATGACCAAGCCCTCTTCATCCTCCTCATCCTCTCTCACCCAGTCTCAGGGTAGTAGAAAAGCAGCTGCCAACACATCGTCGTCCCTCCTCTCAATGTCATCATCAGTGACTCCTTCCCTAGACCCACCACGTCCTCCTGAGGAGTCTCCTGAACTCTTTGAGCACAGTGTTGGGTACATGCTCCAGGACAATGCCCAGTGTTTGGTGGGCTCTGATGATGACACTCAGCTAGAGGAAGGCAGTAGCGTGAGCGCAGAGAGAGAGGATACTCAAGAAGCACAGCAATCTGGCAGTCATGTTCCACAAGCTGCAGCATACTGCCAGGTTTGCTACAGCGATGAAGAGGGAGGGGATGATGAGGGCATTGACTCCACGTGGGTGCCTGGAAGGAGGGAGGAGGAGGAGGAGGAGGCACATGTCCAACGAGGCAGGATGCCCTCCGGGGGCCAGCTTAGGGGCAGCACACCGACTGAATCACACCGCAGAGCTCCGCCTGCGCAGAGCACTTCCTCTGCGCGTTATTCTAAAAGTTCTTTGGTGTGGGCCTTTTTTGAGACGAGTGCATCAGATCGCACCGCTGCTATTTGCAACATATGTCTCAAGCGTATCTCACGTGGCCAAAACATCAGCCGCTTGGGCAACACATGCTTGACCAGACATATGTTGACCTGCCATGCAGCTCGTTGGCAAGCATACCTCAAAGACCCACACCAAAGAACAAAGCGGACCTCTCCTTGCTCCTCATCAGCTGGCATCTCCAACCCCACTAGACCTTCAGTCCTCTCTGAAACCTGCTCTGAGAGGAATGAAGGTGTAGAATTAGGTGTGTCACAGCCAAGTGCTTCCGGGAACTCTGCTAGTGGTACATCCACGTCCGATTATAGCAGGCAAATGTCCCTGCCCCAGCTGCTGGACCGGAGGAAGAAATTTACTCCCAGCCATCCACATGCCCAGCGGTTGAATGCTAGCTTGGCTAAATTGCTAGCACTTCAACTGCTGCCTTTTCAGTTGGTAGACTCGGCCCCCTTCCGTGAGTTTGTACAATGTGCGGTTCCTCAGTGGCAGGTCCCCAAACGCCACTTTTTCTCACGGAAGGCGATTCCAGCTCTCTACCGGCATGTGGAAGGCAATGTCCTTGCCTCGCTGGACAGGGCGGTCAGCGGTAAGGTGCATATTACCGTTGACTCATGGTCCAGCAGGCATGGACAGGGACGTTACCTGTCTTTCACGGCCCATTGGGTCACTCTTCTGGCTGCTGGGAAGGATGCAGGACAAGGTGCAGTAGTGTTGGAGGTTGTTCCGCCACCACGCCTCCAAAATGCTACTATTGGTTGTGACACACCTCTCTCCTCCACCCCCTCCTCTTCTTCTTCCTCCATGGCCTCTTCCAGTGCTCTGTCCTCAGAACCAGCGGTGCTCCGTAGGCGTGGCAGGGGCTACGCAAGTACGCAGGCAAAACGATGCCATGCCGTGCTTGCGCTGGTTTGTTTGGGGGACAGGAGCCACACTGGGGCAGATGTTTTGTCAGCTCTGCAGGGGCAGGCCGAGAGGTGGTTGACGCCACGCCAGCTTAAGCCAGGAATGGTGGTTTGCGACAATGGCACCAACCTCCTCTCCGCCCTCCGACAGGGACAACTGACCCATGTGCCCTGTGTAGCTCACGTCCTTAACCTGGTGGTGCAGCGGTTCTTGGGCAGGTACCCCGGCTTACAGGATGTCCTGAAACAGGCCAGGAGAGTCTGTGTGCATTTCCGCCGATCATTTAATGCCTGTGCTTGGCTGGCTGAGCTCCAAAAGGAGTTGAACCTGCCCAAGAACCGCCTTATATGTGACATGCCCACCAGATGGAACTCAACATTGGCCATGCTGCAGCGGCTGCACACGCAGCAGAGGGCCATCAATGAGTACCTGTGCGACTACGGCACCAGGACAGGGTCAGGGGAGCTTGGTTTTTTCTCACCACGCCAGTGGGGCATGATCAGGGATGCATGCACTGTCCTGTCACCGTTTGAGGAGGCCACAAGGATGGTGAGCAGTGACAGTGCATGCATCAGTGACACTGTACCTCTTGTCCACCTCTTGGAGCATACGCTGCATGGAATAATGGACAGGGCACTTGAGGCAGAACAGAGGCAGGAAGAGGAGGACTTCCTTGCCTCTCAAGGCCCCCTTTATCCAGACAGTGTTCCTGCTGTGCCACCCATCACACAGGAAGAGGGTGAGGAGGAGGAAGAGGAGGAGGAGGATGATTGTGTCAGCATGGAGGTGGAGGCTGGCACTCAGCATCAGCAGCAGCAGCAGCAGTCTTATAGGGATGATTTACAGTCCCAAGAAACACGTGGACTTGTACGTGGCTGGGAGGAGGTAGCTGCGGATCATGTTGTCCTTAGTGACCCAGAGGACTCCGGACCGAATGCCTCAGCTAACCTACGCTGCATGGCCTCCCTGATCCTGCAAAGCCTGCGGAAGGATCCTCGTATTCTTCGGATCAAGGAGAGGGACCATTACTGGCTGGCCACTCTCCTTGATCCACGGTACAAGGGTAAGGTTGCCGACCTTATCTTGCCATCGCAGAGGGAGCAGAGGATGAGACATCTCCGGGAGGCCTTGCAGAAAGCTCTGTGCAACGCGTTCCCAGAGACTGGGAGGTCACAAACTCCTGGTCCTGGACAACGTGTTGCTGAGGCATCAGTCAGAAGGAGCGGTGGAGAAGGTGGCCGTCTGACTGATGCTTTCAGACAATTTTTTAGTCCGCAGCCCCAAGGTATGATTGGTTCCAGCACCCATCGCCAGCGTCTAATTTACATGGTACAGGAATACCTAGGGGCAAGGTCAGACTTGGATACCTTTCCCACTGAAAATCCTCTGGCTTACTGGGTCTTGAGGATGGATCACTGGCCAGAGCTTGCACAGTATGCAATTGAGCTACTGGCCTGTCCTGCATCCAGCGTTCTTTCGGAACGCACCTTCAGTGCTGCTGGTGGCTTCGTTACCGATCACAGTGTGCGCCTGTCCACCGAATCAGTTGATCGACTGACCTTCATCAAGATGAATCAGTCTTGGATCACCCACAGCTACCAAGCACCTGAAGCTGATGTAACCGAATAATTTTTTTTGAAATACCACATCCCTTCAAGACTGCCTATGCTGATGCTGAGTGACTGTCCTGTTATGTTGATTGTCTATCCTCTTCCTCCTCCGCTGATATGTTGGAAGAACATTTTTGGTTCTGGGTGATGCCAGCAGCCCAATTTTTCTGCCCCTGTTTAACAGGGGCGTTTAAGTACAATTTTTGATGCAATGCTTTGCAGCAGGGCTAATTCCTGCAATAAAACTACAGTATATGGCAGAGGTTGCAGTGTGATGGCACCAGTGCCTAAGGCCCAATTTTTCTGCCCCTGTTTAACAGGGGCGTTTAAGTAAAATTTTTGATGCAATGCTTTGCAGCAGGGCTAATTCCTGCAATAAAACTACAGTATATGGCAGAGGTTGCAGTGTGATGGCACCAGTGCCTAAGGCCCAATTTTTCTGCCCCTGTTTAACAGGGGCGTTTAAGTACAATTTTTGATGCAATGCTTTGCAGCAGGGCTAATTCCTGCAATAAAACTACAGTATATGGCAGAGGTTGCAGTGTGATGGCACCAGTGCCTAAGGCCCAATTTTTCTGCCCCTGTTTAACAGGGGCGTTTAAGTACAATTTTTGATGCAATGCTTTGCAGCAGGGCTAATTCCTGCAATAAAACTACAGTATATGGCAGAGGTTGCAGTGTGATGGCACCAGTGCCTAAGGCCCAATTTTTCTGCCCCTGTTTAACAGGGGCGTTTAAGTACAATTTTTGATGCAATGCTTTGCAACAGGGCTAATTCCTGCAATAAAACTACAGTATATGGCAGAGGTTGCAGTGTGATGGCACCAGTGCCTAAGGCCCAATTTTTCTGCCCCTGTTTAACAGGGGCGTTTAAGTACAATTTTTGATGCAATGCTTTGCAGCAGGGCTAATTCCTGCAATAAAACTACAGTATATGGCAGAGGTTGCAGTGTGATGGCACCAGTGCCTAAGGCCCAATTTTTCTGCCCCTGTTTAACAGGGGCGTTTAAGTACAATTTTTGATGCAATGCTTTGCAGCAGGGCTAATTTCTGCAATAAAACTACAGTATATGGCAGAGGTTGCAGTGTGATGGCACCAGTGCCTAAGGCCCAATTTTTCTGCCCCTGTTTAACAGGGACATGTAATTACAATTCTTGATATAATATTTCACAGGAGGGCCCCTTCCTGTGCCCACCCAGAGTAACGGTGAGGACTTATAGTGTTGTGGCACCAGCACCACAACCACCAAAGGTCAATTTTTCTACCACTGTTCAACAATGGCATGTAATTACAATTCTTGATATAATCGTTCACAGCAGGGCGCTCCAGCGCCCACCAAGAGTCACTTTGAGGGCTTACAATGTTGTGGCAAAACCAACACCTTGTTCCGCCATTTCTGCAGAGCATATAGGGCAGGCCTCTACTTTCAAACATCCAATTTACAAACATCTCCTACTTGCAAACGGAAGGAGACAACAGCAAGTGAGATGAAAAAAGATGGACGACAAAACAAATTATACAGGGGTGATAACCCTTCCCTATGTTTTCCAAAAAGCTTAAAAATAGTTTTTTTGACTGGAGCTACACTTTAAAAATGTACCAGTTGAAAATTACAAACAGATTCAACTTAACACAACAAACCTACACAGTCCCTGTCTTGTTTGCACCACCTGTATACTGCTGTTCTGAGTATATAGGGCCTGGGGGCCACACACATTTCCTTTTTTTAATATGGGTACGGGGTTCCCCTTAATATGCGTACAAGACCCAAATAGGCTGGTAATGGGCAGGGAGGGCTACCCATGCCATTTTTCTGAATGATTTTCAACCACATTGCAGGAACCAGATATAACATTAAAACCGCAAGCAGTTTTAAATGGTGTTATTTCCGTTTAATGTCATTTTGTGCAGGGACTGTTCTAAACACGGGAAACACGTGGCACTTCACAGGCATACTACAGACACCCCCCAGGCACCATATTTAAAGGAATATTTCATTTTTTTTTCACTTTAATCGTCATTAAAATCAGTGTTCCCGCCAAAACGGCCGCTTTTAAAACTTTTTATTGCATTGACCCATGTCCCCTGAGGCAGGAGTCAGGTCCCCAAACCCTTTTTAGGACAGTATCTTGCATATCAGCCGTTAAAATTAGCACTTTCCATTTCGAACGTTCGAGTCCCATAGACTTCAATGGGGTTCTAACGTTCGTTACGAACGCGGGGTCCGTTTGAAAGTTCTGGTGCGAACCGAACCGGGGGGTGTTCGGCTCATCCCTAGTCCTGTATTTGGCTGCATCCATCTCCCCCTCAATTTTAACCATCTTCCCTGTCCCTGCTGAAGAAAAGCAGGCCCAAACCATGATGCTGCCACCACCATGTTTGACAGTGGGGATGGTGTGTTGAGGGTGATGAGCTGTGTTGCTTTTACGCCAAACATATAATTTTGCATTGTGGGCAAAAAGTTGGATTTTGGTTTCATCTGACCAGAGCACCTTCTTCCACATGTTTGGTTTGTCTCCCAGGTGGCTTGTGGCAAACTTTAGACGAGACTTTTTATGGATATCTTTGAGAAATGGCTTTCTTCTTGCCACTCTTCCATAAAGGCCAGATTTGTGCAGTGTACGACTGATTGTTGTCCTATGGACAGATTCTCCCACCTCAGCTGTAGTTCTCTGCAGTTCATCCAAAGTGATCATGGGCCTCTTGGCTGCATCTCTGATCAGTCTTCTCCTTGTCTGAGCTGAAAGTTTAGAGGGACGGCCAGGTCTTGGTAGATTTGCAGTGGTCTGATACTCCTTCCATTTCAAAATGATCGCTTGCACAGTGCTCCTTGGGATGTTTAAAGCTTGGGAAATCTTTTTGTATCCAAATCCGGCTTTAAACTTCTTCACAACAGTATTACGGACCTGCCTGGTGTGTTCCTTGGTCTTCATGATGCTCTCTGCACTTTCAACAGAACCCTGAGACTATCACAGAGCAGGTGCACTTATACAGAGACTTGATTACACACAGGTGGATTCTATTTATCACCATCAGTCATTTAGGACAACATTGGATCATTCAGAGATCCTCGCTGAACTTCTGGAGTGAGCTTGCTGCACTGAAAGTAAAGGGGCCGGATACATTTTGCACCCACCACTTTTCAGTTTTTTATTTGCTAAAAAAGTTTAAAATATCCAATAGATTTCGTTCCACTTCACAATTGTGTCCCACTTGTTGGTGATTCTTCACAAAAAATTTAAATTTTATATCTTTATGTTTGAAGCCTGAAATGTGGCAAAAGGTTGAAAAGTTCAAGGGGGCCGAATAGTTTCGCAAGGCACTGTATATACTGCTGTTCAGAGTATATAATGTCCGGGGGCCTGGGGGAATTAATAACGAGTTATCCGGGAAAATAGAGTTGGGGAGAGGGACGAGGCAGGGGTGCCCATTATCACCCCTGCTCTTTGCATTGGCCATAGAGCCCCTGGCATGTGCAATTAGAGCAAACCGGGATATTGTCGGCTTTGTAAGAAAAACTGGAGAGGAAAAAATCTCACTTTATGCAGACGATATCCTATTGTTCTTAGGGGATATGAGATACTCACTACCAAGGGCAATGGAACTGGTGCAAAGGTTTGGAGGCTTCACTGGGCTGGAGATAAATTGGGAAAAATCGGAATGTCTCCCTTTGGACCCAATTGGTCAGCAAACGGCCCTGGGAACCCCCCAAATGCCAATGGTGGATAAGTTGAAATATCTGGGAGTAACCTTGTCAAGGGATCCTAAGCAATATATAAGTTATAACTTAGTCCCATTACTGGCTAAGTTTAAACAAAAAATTGCTATATGGAAACGATTGCCTCTCTCGGTCGCTGGCAGATGCAATCTGATAAAAATGATATGGATGCCCCAACTTTTATACATATTACACAATGCCCCAATATGGATTAACAAAAGTTGGTTTGATAAAATCGAGATGCTGTTTAGGGAGCTAATATGGAGGGGAGGACAGGCTAGATTGAAATTGCGGATGCTTCAGCTACCGGGAGAGGAAGGAGGATTCGCGGTCCCTTATCCGGAGTGCTATTTTTGGGCGTCCCAATTACAACAGCTAGGGGGGATCGATGAGAAGAACGGAGGAACCCCAAATGGGAGATTAGTATTAACAGGCTCCCCACATAGTACCCTGATCGAGACCCTGGAAGCGGACTCATTCCAGTGTAGATGTCCTACAGTAAAAATGATGTTAAAGCTATGGGGTACAGTTAAAAAAAAAATGGGATATAGTGAAATAACAAAGTATACGCCTCTATGGAACAATAAGAAGCTACAGGAAATATGGCGGGTTGGAAAAATTGCAGATTGGGAAAAATGTGGCATTGTAAGGCTAAGCCATCTATATGGCGGCAAGGGTATTAAATCTTTCGACCAGCTGCAAAGAGAATTTAAGATATCACAAAATTCATTCTATGCCTATATACAAGTGAGGCATGCTTTAAGGACCCAGTTTGGAAACCTGTTATTAACATGGGAGGAAATGCCCTTGCTATACCCAGTAGCACAAGCAGGACCCACTAAAGGATTAATATCTAAATTCTATGCCCAGCTGGGTGAACAGATTAATAGTGAGAGGAAAGGGAGGGTTGAGAAAGGGAAATGGGAGCAGGACCTAGGTAATATAACACGAGCACAGTGGAAAAATATCCTAGCGGCATGCCCAAAGGTCTCGGTCTCTCCTCCTCAGAGGATTTCCCATTTAATGGTAATTAATAGAGCATACTATACTCCCCAGAAATTATTTAAATTTGGTAAGAGAACAGATGACTTTTGCCCCAGGTGTGGGGGGTCAGGGAATTTAATGCACATGCTTTGGAAATGTCCCAAATTATTTAGATACTGGGAAGGAGTGGTAAAGATAATAAGTAGGGTTTTTGGGACGGTAATAGAGTTAAATCCCATAGTGTGCATTTTAGGCTACAGAGAGGAGGAAGTAGAAAGGAAGGGAATAACAACGGCAATCCTAAGATGTTTATTTCAAGCTAGAAGGATGATAGCTAGGAGATGGCAATCAAAGCTACCCCCTACAGTAGAGGATTGGACAAGGGCGGTAAATGACTATCTATGTAAGGAGAGGGCAGTATATGCAAAACGAAATAACCTAAAGGAGTTTAATAGGAACTGGCGAGAGTGGATAGAAGTGATGCATACCCCAGTTTAAACCATGATAGGAAAGGGAAGAGGGGAGGGGGGATGGGTAATGGGAAGGAGTAGGGTAGGGTACATTAAAGGTTCGGGAATTATTATAACACATTTATGCTATACTGTAGGATAAAAGCACCAATATATATATAAGAGGGGATGGGAGGGGGGGCGGGGTTGATAGAAGGGATGGGAGGGAGGGGTGGGGTTACAACAATAGGAAAAACGTAGGAATTGCAAAAATAGTGATGGTAGGAGAAGGGGGGATATGGTACTGTTTAGATAATGTGCTTTTGTTTTTTTTTTTGCTAATTATATGTGATGTATGGATGTATCTTCATGTCCCCCTTCCCTTCCTAGAACTCTAAAACTCAGATCTCGGAAGGGAAGAAAGAGGTATTTGAACCCTGATAATGTTATTTTAAAATGTGGTCTGTATAAATGTGAAAATTTAATAAAGATTAATAATAATAAAAAAAAAAAAGCTTGGGAAATCTTTTTGTATCCAAATCCGGCTTTAAACTTCTTCACAACAGTATTACGGACCTGCCTGGTGTGTTCCTTGGTCTTCATGATGCTCTCTGCACTTTCAACAGAACCCTGAGACTATCACAGAGCAGGTGCACTTATACAGAGACTTGATTACACACAGGTGGATTCTATTTATCACCATCAGTCATTTAGGACAACATTGGATCATTCAGAGATCCTCGCTGAACTTCTGGAGTGAGCTTGCTGCACTGAAAGTAAAGGGGCCGGATACATTTTGCACCCACCACTTTTCAGTTTTTTATTTGCTAAAAAAGTTTAAAATATCCAATAGATTTCGTTCCACTTCACAATTGTGTCCCACTTGTTGGTGATTCTTCACAAAAAATTTAAATTTTATATCTTTATGTTTGAAGCCTGAAATGTGGCAAAAGGTTGAAAAGTTCAAGGGGGCCGAATAGTTTCGCAAGGCACTGTATATACTGCTGTTCAGAGTATATAATGTCCGGGGGCCTGGGGGACCTCCACACCATTTCTAAAAAAAGGTGGGGTGGGACCCATGCCATATTTTTCAATGATTTTCATCTATATTGCTGGGACCCGACAATACATTACAGCTACGAGCAATTTTACATTACAGCCACAAGCAATTTTAAATGACTTTTTTTCCCTTTAGAAATGTTATTTTTCTATGGTATTGTTCTAAACACAGGAAAACTGGCCATTTAAAGGTATACTATAGACACTCACCAGGCACGATATTTGAAGGAATATTTAATTTTTATTGTTTCACTTCAAGCATTATTAAAATCACTGCTCCCAAAAAAGGCAGTTTTTAAAACTTTTTTTGCATTAATACATGTCCCCTGGGGCAGGACCCGGGTCCCCAAAAACTTTTTATGGCAATAACTTGTGTATAATCCTTTAAAATTAGCATTTTGATTTTTCAAGTTCTTGTCCCATAGACTTTAACGATGTTCAAGCATTAGAGCTATTTTTTTGCCTGTTCGCATGTTCTGCTGCAAACCGAACCTGGGGGTGTTCGGCTCAGCCCCTAGTTGTTACTGGGGTCCCACTCACCTCTCTGCCAGGTGTATTACCTGCTTAATGAAGCCCTCCTGGAAAACTGGTTATGTTGTAGCAATATTTTTTTTGACCACTATTTTTGGGTGTCGTAATGAGGTTCATGCCCTAGAATGGTAACATTATAACTAATAAGAGTGCAGCACAAGCCGAGAACACATAAAAGGCTTTCAATGGTATATTTAACAAACTACAAGAAACCAAATAAGAGGAGTTCATTATGAAGGTTTATATACCCTTTAACCCAGGAAATGAAGAAAATGGTAAATAAAAGATGGTGGCTGGGATGAAAGGTACAGAGAAAGACAACGATGAAGTTATGTGGGAGAAGGGGCCAAAGAGAAGATAGTAGAAGTTAGCCACATTCAACTAGACTTTTATAGCAATGAAGACTCTTCATAATTTATCCAAATAGGTTCCTCATCTTTAATGACTGTCAGGAACATATCATGGTATACATGCCATGATATGTTCCTGACAGTCATTAAAGATGAGGAACCTATTTGGATAAATTATGAAGAGTCTTCATTGCTATAAAAGTCTAGTTGAATGTGGCTAACTTCTACTATCTTCTCTTTGGCCCCTTCTCCCACATAACTTAAGTGTCAAGCAGATGCTAATTAGCCAAAAACATGGTTTATCCATGACCGCATGCTACTATTGGCAGCCCTGCTGCCCCCAGGATATGATAAGCCTCAGTCATTGCACAATGTTTTTATGATAGTGGTCCATTAATATTTAAAGGACATGGTTACACTAGTAGCTCACCTTGAAGGAGGATCCCATAAATGGCCCATCATGTGTACCACTGGTCTGTTGGATATGTAGCACCACCAATATCCAAGCAGGTCCCCTAAAATAAACTTATCAGCCCTGCATCACTCAGTCCAAGGGGCGTTCCTGTTACCTGGGGAATCCCCTTTATTTTAATAACACTTTTTTAATAACACTTTGTGGTATTTCCACAATGAGACTATACCACTTCTTTTTAAATTGAGACCTTAGTGTTTGTTTCTCCATTTATTTTACCCTGTTGTCTAAACTGTGACAAGAACAGTTTCTGTAACTTGCATGCAACTTTAGTGGTAAGTAATGAAGCCTGTTGAATAGGCCTCCCAGAAACTTGAACCACCACTGATGTTTAATGTTACAATATTCTTTAGATATTAACATGTGCACACAATGTGCCAAGCTGAAAACAAATACCTCATTATATTTACTGCAGAATCTCTCCTCCCTGAAATTAGTTCCTGACCATTGTTTACATAGGTAAACAAAGACTTGCCAGGCTTTACCATCTGTGAAGAAGCTTCCAGAGATGTGGAAACATTAGTATCATGCTAAAATTCACTTTACTGCATAATGCTTCTGGTATTTTCTTCCTGGATTATAAATTGTGCTCAGATTTTGTCCAGGGTTCTTAAATTGTGTACCTAGTCCAGTGATGGCGAACCTCGGCACCCCAGATGTTTTGGAACTACATTTCCCATGATGCTCATGAACTCTGCAGTGTAGTGGAGCATCATGGGAAATGTAGTTCCAAAGCATCTGGAGTGCCAAGGTTCGCCATCTCTGACCTAGTCTTTAGATGAGCTGCCAAAGAATGTCGTTCTTTGTTGACCTGTCATAGGATCTTTGGATCCTTAGATGACCAAGCCAATTTTCCTTTAATTACATGCGCTAATAAACTGCTCATTACAAACTTTATATTGCCTAAAGCTGAACCTGTCCTTTGCCCATTCAAACTTTATCAGGGCTAAGTGAGATTGAGGACAGGTTCACACATATATGTGAATTGGATGCAGGTTTCCTCGCATGCAATTCATATGACAGACATGTGTGACTGGCTCTCAATGGAGTCGGTACACACAGGTCCGGGGTGGCCACAAGCCGGATTGCAGAAGGGTTCTGTGCGTCTTTGGGTCTGTCTCATATGGGAATTCAGGCAAAAATTTGAAACTGAGTCTCACTTGAAACGGTGTACAGAAACGCACCGGACCCCATGTTGTGAACTGCGGCCGCTCATATGTGAACCAGGCCTGAGAGGTTTTAACTTCTCCAAACTGAGCGATTGGGGGAGAAGGGCCTTAGGTAACCAAGAACCTAATGGTCACTCTGACAGAGTTCCAGCATTTCTCTGTGGAGAGAGGACTGGAGAACCTTCCAGAAAAACAACCATCTCTTCAGCACTCCACCAACTAGGCCTGTATGGTAGAGTGGCCAGACGGAAGCCACTCCGCAGTAAAAGGCACATGACAGCCCGCCTGGAGTTTACCAAAAAGGCACTTGAAGGACTCTCAGACTATGAGAAACAAAATTCTCTGGTCTGATGAAACAACAAACTCTTTGGCCTGAATAGCAAGCGTCATGTCTCGAAGAAACCAGGCACCGCTCACCACCTGGCCAATACCATCTATACAGTGAAGCATAGTGGTGGCAGCATCATGCCGTCAGGATGTTTTTTAGCGTCAGGAACTGGGAGATTAGTCAGGATCCTCATGTGAACCTACTGTGGGTCAGCTCCATCCTCTGACTCCCTCAGGTAAACTCCCCAACCAGCCCTTGTGCTCATAAGTTTACATACCCTGGCAGAATTTATGATTTCTTGGACATTTTTCAGAGAATATGAATGATAACACAAAAACTTTTCTTTCACTCATGGTTTGTGTTTGGTTGAAGCCATTTATTATAAATCAACTGTGTTTATGCTTTTTAAATCATAATCACAACAGAAACTACCCAAATGACCCTGATCATAAGTTAAGATAACCCCAACTTGGATTGACAGGCCTCCATAAAATACCTGGAGTCAGCCCAGCTGGGGAAGGGTTGTTGGGTGGAAGAGATGGAGTGAGAGAGGTGTTGAGGCTTTCAGGGCCCACGGGGATCTCCCCAGTCTGGAGTGGGTGAACCTGGGCTGGGCTCGGGTATATCCAGGAGGAGTGTTGAGATCCTGGATGAAGAGGCACATGAGAGAGCTAAGAGTCTCCATGGAGGACCACAGGTGGCAGCCGGGAGGGCTGGTGAGTGAGCAAAGTCAGGAGGCCTGGGAGGCACGCCTGAGAGAACTAGGAAATTGCAGTCTGAGGGATGAGTGTGGAACCAGTGGAGAGAGGACTGTGGAGAAGGACAGTGGGAAGGGGTCTTTGCAGCCAGGCTGGCTGGAAGGGCCTGAAGAGAGCTATCTGGGAGTGGGAGCTGAGCAGAGAACATCTAGCACCTGAACTATTCTACACCACAGGGGCCCGGTGTCCCTGCCCACAAAAGGCAGTTCAGTAAGGCCTGGCAGAAGTAGCGTTAGGCCTACCCATGCGGTGGTAGCTAGTTAGTTAGGAAGAGAGACAGTCTGCAGCAAGGGAAGTCCTGGTGGAGGAACAGTATGCAGCAAGTGAAATGCTGGAGGAGGTAACAGCAGCAGCTAGCTGCCATAACCCCAGTATCCTCTTCTTCGGCCGACAATTCCCTTTCAGATAAAAGTGGTCTCTGCTGCAGATTCGGCACAAGATCACTTTTATTAGTGGCGGGAGGGGGCCACCCCCTCCCGCCGCGCTCTGGTGCCCTCTGCCGCTTACCGGAGCCGTCAGCAGCGGCGGAGACGATCAGATCCTTTCACATGCTGGGTATGGAGATGAGTGAGGGGAAGATGGCTCCCACCTGTCTCCATACCAGTGCAGGGCGGAAGCAACATCAAAACGTCACTTCCGCCCATAGCTCTTTTTTTGTTTTAATTTTTATTCGGAATAACGAGAAACATAAATTAAGAGATGACATTTTTGTAATGGAGCAACAGCATAAAACGGGAGCCTTCGATAAAAAATTCCTACAAAAATTAGTGAATAAAAGAGAGGACTTACGCGAGCTTATGGATCAGGAATCAAAAAGAATTTATGGTCAACTGGCTAAAGAAAGTTATCAGGAAGGCAATAAATCCACTAAACATCTAGCAAAAATGCTGCAAAAGAAAAAAGCTATAAACTACATAGAGCGAATTCAAACAGAACAGGGTGTTATGGCATATACTACGAAGGAAATAGCAGAAACATTTAGAACTTATTATAAATGCCTATACGCAGTTAATAAAAATAAAAAGGATATAGGGGGAGGAAAAAAAATAAAAAATAGGAGGATTGAGGAATATTTAAATAACGCTGGCTTGCCTAAGATCTCTGAAAATGAAAAGGAAATACTAGAAAGCCCCATTACAGAGGAAGAAATAAATAAAGCACTAAAAGATTCGGCCCCTGGGAAAAGCCCGGGACCCGATGGATTAACAACATATTATTATACAAAGTATAAAGATATCTTGACCCCGAGACTTTGCAACTATATGAATGGCCTAGAGTTAAATTACGAAATGAGCAAAAACGCGCTGACAGCCTCAATAATAGTAATTCACAAGGAAGGAAAGGACAAGACGATCTGTTCCAGTTACCAACCAATATCGTTATTAAACGCAGATAGTAAGTTATTCGCTAAGATATTAGCAGGGAGACTGAAAATTTTGATGAATCAATTGGTCCATCCGGACCAAGTCGGGTTTGTAATGGGGAGGGAAGGTAAAGACAATGCGGTAAGAACCCTCCTTCTGATATCGCAGAGGGCGGAGTTAGAATCCCCGGCCTTGCTACTGTCGACGGACGTGCAAAAAGCCTTCGACAGGGTGGACTGGGGATTCATGTTTCAGACGCTGGAAAAAATGGGCATTGGAATAAGAATGATGCAATGGATTAAAACGCTCTATTACCACCCGACAGCAACTATAAAGATCAACGGGACAGCCTCTTTACCCTTTGAGATGGAGAATGGGACTAGACAGGGATGCCCACTATCGCCCCTCTTATTTATACTATCATTAGAGCCGCTTCTCTCCACGGTCCGTAATAGTTCTGGAATCACGGGAATCCAGGTGGGGAAAGAAACACATAAATTGGCAGCTTACGCAGACGACGTACTGTTCTACATAAGCAATCTGAAAGTTACACTACCCAAACTTAATAAAGCCTTGGAATACTATGGTGAAATGTCGAACTTTAAAATAAATCAAACAAAGTCTGTAATACTAAATATTAACACTAGGAAACAGGAAGTACAGCAGGTCCAAAATGAATGTAAATTCATATGGAGAGGAGACTTGAAATATCTAGGAGTGAAATTGGCGAATTCGCTCAAAAAAATTTATCAATTAAATTATATCCCACTATTAAATGAAATTAGATATGAACTCAGACGATTGGGTAATAGACCACTCTCTTGGTTCGGACGTATCCACGCACTAAAGATGGTTATCCTTCCTAAGATTCTGTATAAACTTCAGATGTTGCCGATTGAAATCCCTACTGTTTATTTTTCAAAGTTAAAAGCATTGCTGCTTAAATTTATATGGAGCAATAGAAAACCTAGGATCTCTTTTTTAGTGTTAAAACAGGAGAAAAGTCGAGGTGGTTTGGCCGTTCCGGATTTATTGAGCTATTATAAGGCAATCGTGCTGTCCAGAATGGTTGACTGGGTAGGTGAGAAAGGAAAAGAGAAAAGGTGGGTTAATTTAGAATATAAATATAGTGGGACACACTTAGGTAAAATAATATGGAATCCTCCAAAATATAGGGCTTTAGGTGGGAGCACAAACGTGTTGACACGAATAGTATTTAAGTTTTGGGATGAGGTATATAGAAAATTAAATGGACACTACAATTCACCGTTGATTGCACTAAAGGAGAATGAGTTATTTCTACCGGGGAAAACGGAAATAGGTGGTAATTGGATAAAAAATGAAAAAACACAAATTAAAGATATCACGAAAGAAGGAAAACTTATAAGGCCGCGTACACACGGGCGGACTGTTCGCCCAACTTTGTCCGCTGAACAGTGTTTGGGCGGACAGTCCGCTCGTGTGTGGGCTTTCAGCGGACAGTTTCAGCGGACAGTTTCAGCGGACAGTTGGACGGACAAGGTTTTTCGGAATTTCCGAAAAACTGTCCGCTGAAACCTTGTTTCAGCGAACAGTCCACTCGTGTGTAGGCTTGTTCGTCAAACAAAGTTGCGCGCATGCTCAGAAAGGATTTTCACGCCGAAAGCTATAATGCAGTGTATAGGACGTCGTATTTTCCGTCCCGTCGTACGTGCCGTTCACGTCATCGCGCACGGTTTCAGCAAACTGTTCGTTCGTCGTGTGTGGGCATGTCCGTCCATGCTAATTTTGAGCGGACTGTTTGCCGAAACTGTTGGACGGACAAAGTTGGGCGAACAGTCCGCGCGTGTGTACGCGGCCTAACACAAAGTGAATTGGAGCACAAGGATTTAATGGTAGTGGATGGGTGGCGGTACCTCCAGCTGGCCCACTTTATCGGCAGCTTACCACAACCAATAAGATCGGAAAAGGAGCTGACTCAGTTGGAGCGACTCTGTACAACTAACAACCAGAAAGGAATTGTATCTAGGATGTACGGGTTGCTGATGACGGTGGGAGAGCTGGGGGCCCCGCCATACATCAGAAACTGGGAAATAGAATTAGGAGCACAATGCGAGCAGGACACAATAAGTAAAATAATGAGACTAACACATAGTTCGGCAATAGACAGCAAAACAGCGGAGATGAACTATAAATGCCTTACCAGATGGTATAATACACCAGATAAGTTGGCGAAATACCAGCCGGGAAGATCAGCGGAATGCTGGCGAGGGTGTAAAACCAAGGGAACAATGGCACACCTATGGAGGGATTGCCCAAAAATCAAAATCTACTGGGGACAGATCCTACAAATAATAAGTGAAATAACCAAAATAAGACTGAAAAGAGATCCTTGGATTATATTATTCCATGCTACTAAGAGTAATATAAATAAATACCAAGAAACAATAATTCCTCACCTCCTTAACGCAGCGAAAAAATGAATTCCCAAAAACTGTCAGGAAACGGAAATTCCACCGATATGGGAGTGGGTAGATACGGTTGAAGCAATATATAAGATGGAAAAACTAATCGGAGGAGAGGATCAGGAAAGAGAAGCGGTCGAAAAAAAATGGAAATGCTGGAAAGATTTTAAGATAGACTGGAGTTATGCAGAGCACTTAAGACCATAAACATTACCCATAAGGAGATGAGGAATAAGAGGCAGGAGCGAAAAACACTGACATATAAGGAGGGGATAGGGAGGGGGTGGGAGTAGGGGCAAAATAATAAAGTGTTATGAGAAATAAATGTATTGTATTTTATGACAAAAATGTATATCTATCGAAGATAGTGGGAAAAAAAAAAAAAAAAAAGGAATATATATAAATTATGCCACAATGATGTGAATTATATAAAGAGACAATATTGAACGGAAAGTTGATTTATGTCTCATTGGAGAAATTCGCTGATGTGTGCAAAAAAAAAAAAAAAAAAAAGATTAGCGGCGGGAGGGGGTGGCCGCGCTCTGGTGCCCTCTGCCGCTTACCGGAGCCGTCAGCAGCGGCGGAGACGATCAGATCCTTTCACATGCTGGGTATGGAGATGAGTGAGGGGAAGATGGCCCCCACCTGTCTCCATACCAGTGCAGGGCGGAAGCAACATCAAAACGTCACTTCCGCCCATAGCTCTTTTTTTGTTTTAATTTTTTTAAATGACAATTTTTTTTTTTTGTTTCATTTTAGTGTAAATATGAGATCTGAGGTCTTTTTGACCTCCAGATCTCATATTTAAGAGGTCCTGTCATGCTTTTCTTCTATTACAAGGTATTTTTACATTCCTTGTAATAGGAATAAAAGTGATTTTTAAAAAAAAAAAAGAAGAGTGTAAAAATAAAAAATAAAAAGGTAAAAAAAATCAGGAAAAAAATTTAAAAGGCGCCCCATCCCACCAAGCTCGCGTGCAGAAGCGAATGCATATGTAAGTAGCTCCCGCATATGAAAACGGTATTCAAACCACACATGCGAGGTATTGCCATAATCAGTAGAGCGGGAGCAATAATTCTAGCCCTAGACCTCCTCTGTAACTCAAAACATGCAACCTGTAGAATTTTTTAAACATCACCTATGGAGATTTTTAAGGGTAAAAGTTTGTCGCCATTCCACAAGTGTGACATGTTGGGTATCAATTTACTCGGCGTAACATTATCTTTCACAATATAAAAAATTGGGCTAACTTTACTGTTGTCTTATTTTTTAATTAAAAAAAGTGTATTTTTTCCAAAAAAAGTGCGCTTGTAAGACTGCTGCGCATGTATATGGTGTGACAGAAAGTACTGCAACAATTTAACACAAAATATAAATAAAATATATTTTATTGGTACAAAAAGATTTTTTGTTTTAAAAAAAAAGAACAACAAAGAATACATGTATATACAGGAATGTTGACAACCATAAAACAATTGATACATACGGAGATGGCCTAGAATATTATGAGGCCAGGTACCTGGTGTCTATCCGCCTTCGGGAATCTTTGGGTAGGTATTGGGGGTCGGGTGACATGTGGGAGACTGTTCATTGTTGGTTGCCTTTTAAGCCATGCCATGCTCTCATTTCTGGATTAAAATATGATTAAATATATTTGCTGTGTTTATTTTTTATGCTAACATTTATATATATATATATATATATATATATATATATATATATATATATATATATATATATATATATATATATATATATATATATATATATATATATATATATATATATATATATATATATATATAACATTTTTTTTTTCGTTATCATTTTTTTAATGATATATATTTTGTTTTTTATAGATTCATATACAGGTGTTCAATATCATTTTCCCTGAAGAAGCCAATGTATTGGCGAAACATGTAGGGATATGTTGCCTGTCATAATATTCTAGGCCATCTCTGTATATATCAATTATTTTATGGCTGTCAACACTCCTGTATGTGCATGTATTTTTTGTTGTTCTTTTTAAAAAATAAAATCTTTTTTGTACCAATAAAATATTAAACTTTTTACATCTTGTGTTAATTATATGTTCTTAGGCACCGCTATAATCCCTGCTCTCTATCCCTTCTTGCTTTGCATTTATGGGCAGACTGTTTGTACCCAAATTGATTCATTAATCAACTTGGGTACAACCAGCATGTCAGATTTTTACATGCAAATATTGCCAGTGTCTATAGCCACTAGAATAATCACTGTGTTCTCCCTGCAGGGACAGCTTCCTGTGCCCAGCCCCCTGCAGGGAGAACTCAATAGCTTCATGGGAGGGATTTCTCCATCAACACTGTGATGGGAGGATCAAGCAATTTTCATTCCCGCAACCACAGGTTATCTATGGCCTGCCTTCGTTTTTATTGTTCCATTTTTTGCATTTTTAGCCAGTTGCCTGGACCATGACAATGACAGTTTCTGTGACCTTAACTGGTAAGTTCTGAAGTCCATTGAACAAGTCTCCTGGAAAATTTTACCCACACAGATCTCACAATCTTCTTTTTTTAATTTACATTTGCACCTAATGCGCTGCAAGATTGTGTTCTGGCAGAAACCCTCATCCCTGGAGCAAGTTCCCGACAATTGTTTACAGAGGTAAACAGCGACCTGCCAAGCTTCACCATATGTCCAAAATTTTCCAGAGATGCAGGAAACTTTGCATTAAACCAGAATACATTTTGTTACATATGGCTTCTGTAATTGTTCTACTAGATTATAAAATGTGCTCAGATTTTGCCTAGGGCTCTTAAAGCAGTACTCTGGTTCCAAATACCAAGAATAAATGAATAGCCCATTAAAAAGATTAAATAATAAAACCAGCTTATGCTGCAAAATTTAGTCATTTCAGAGTCCCCCCCAAGTACATTTTTCTGCCACTAGATGTCATTAGACTGATGGGCAACATTATTCAACCCACATCCTCTGAGACCAAGTCATCCTAGACCTATCACCAGTCTGGATCTGGATCCAGTAAACAGTAAAAGGAGAAGCAGCACAGTGATTGGATCATCTTTCTGTCACTCTACTTTCTCCCCTATCAGCATGTTTCTCATCAACACATGAACTGATTGTTACCTTTGGCGGCTTCTTTCGTTCACACTCCAGTTCTGCTGTATAGGAACTGCAAGAGGCTGATACTAGGCCAATTTCAGGCAATTGCATTTAAAAAATACATTTAGAGCTTGTTTACACATGTATCTACAGGTGTATCTCACAAAAAAATAAAATATCATCGAAAAGTTAATTTATTTCAGTCATTCAATTCAAAAAAGTGAAACTCCTTTATTCTATACAGTAGTGATATATTTCAAGCATTTATTTCTTTTTAATTTTGATGATTATGGCTTACAACTAGTGAAAACCCAACATTTGAATATTACATATGACCAATAAAAAAAAGATTTTTATTACAGAAATGTTGGCCTAGTGAAAAGTATGTCCATGTACAGTATAGTATGCACTCATTAATTGGGCTCCTTTTGCATGAAATACTGCATCCATGTGGCTTGGCATGGAGATGATCAGCCTGTTGCACTGCTGAGGTGTTATGGAAGCCCAGGTTGCTTTGATATCAGCCTTCAGCTCATCTGCATTGTTGGATCTTCTGTCTCTCATCTTCCTCTTTACAATACCCCACAGATTCTCTATGGGGTTTAAGTCAGGCAAGTTTGCTGGCCAATCAAGCACAGTGATACCATGATCATTAACCACTTGCTTACTGGGCACTTAAACCCCCCTCCTGCCCAGACCAATTTTCAGCTTTCAGCGCTGATGCACTTTGAATGACAATTGCGCGGCCATATAACACCGTACCCAAATGAAATTTTTATAATTTTTTTTCCCACAAATAGAGCTTTCTTTTGATGGTATTTAATTACAGCTGGGAGTTTTATTTTTTGCTAAACAAACAAAAAAAGATGCAAAAAAAAAAAAAATCATGTTTAATAGTTTGTTATAAAATTTTGCAAACAGGTCATTTTTCTCCTTCATTGAAATGCACTGATAGGCTGCACTGGTGGGCACTGATAGGCACAGTTAAGGCGGCACTAATAGGCACAGATAAGGTGGCACGGATAGGCACAGATAAGGCAGTACTGATGGGCACAGATAAGGCGGCACTGATGGGCACAGATAAGATGGCACTGATGGGTGGCACTGATGGGCGGCACAGATGGGACTGATGGGCACTGATAGGTGGCTCTGATAGGTGGCACTGCTGGGCACTGATGGGCGGCACTGATGGGCACTGAGAGGCACTAGTAGATGACACTGATGAGCACGGATATGTGGCACTGGGGTGATGCACTGTTGTTGAGGCATATTGTGGGCACTGATAGGTGGCAATGTGGGAACTGATAGGTGGCACTGTGGGCACTGATGGGTGGCACTGTGGGCACTGATGGGTGGCACTATGGGCACTGATGGGTGACACTTTTTTATTATTTGGGTGGCACTGGCAGGGGGCAGGTGGGCACTGATAAGCTGGCCATGATCAGGACTGATGTACTGGCTCTGTTGTGTCACATGATCAGCTGTCATTGGCTGACAGCTGATCACGTGGTAAGGGGTCGGCATCGACCCCTTGCTTTGATCCGTGATCAGGCGAGTCTCATAGACTCGCTGATCACAGGCCGCTCGTGCACGTAACAACGTCAATGGACATAGTCCCGGCAAAGCAGGTCCATCATTCGGCTATAGCGCAGATCTCAAGCGGTTAAACCAGGTATTGGTACTTTTGGCAGTGTGGGTAGGTGCCAAGTCCGCTTGGAAAATGAAATCAGCATCTCCATAAAGCTGGTCAGCAGAGGGAAGCATGAGGTGCTTTAGCATTTCCTGGTAGAGGGCTGCGCTGACTTTGGACTTGATAAAACACAGTGGACCAACACCAGCAGATGACACGGCTCCCCAAATCACCACTGACTGTGGAAACTTCACACTGGACCTCATGCAACTTGGATTCTGTGGCAAAGCACAGGTGCCAATTTGAGTGTAGTAAGTTAGTGAGTTTTAATACACATGTAGATAAAAGTACTCACAAAGGTAAGCACACGATGAGGGAATAGGCGACCTGTTTACGGAGCATGCACTGTTTCTTCAGGCCTAGCATGCTCCGTAAATGCGTTGCCTAGTCCCTCATCTAGGAAGTGACATCATCTCTGGCTCCCTGTGCATCCCTGGCTCCAGGAAGGGTCAGCATCCACTGGCATGGCCCGTTCAAGTACCCACCTTAGAAGCCATTGTATCCTTCCCAGAGACGCCGTACGCACTTTGTGCTCAATGCCTACTGACATTTTACCTTTGTGAGTATTTTTATCTACATGTGTATTAAAACTCACTAACTTACTACACTCAGATTGGCACAGGTTCTTTTTCCTCAGCTGTTCAATAAGCTGCTTCTTGCTTTTCACTGGGCTGCCTCTCAAGGTGTTATTGCATGGAACCCATGGACTTGATTATATTCTTTTCATGCTTCAGTAATTATCCTTATTTACCAAGATGTACATCAGACATGTGTGCTTATACTAGGCTTGATGCAAGTGCCTACTCATCCATATGTGTAACTTGGATTCTGTGCCTCTCCACTCTTCCTTCAGACTCTGGGACCTTGATTTCCAAATGAGATGCAACATTTACTTTCATCTGAAAAGAGGACTTTGGACCAATGAGCAACACTCCAGTCCCTTTTCTTCTTAGCCCAGGTAAGACGCATTTGACGTTGTCTACGGTTTAGGAGTGGCCTGATGCAAGGAAACCGACCGTTATAGCCCATGTTCTACATACATCTGTGTATGGCGGCTCTTGAAGCACTGACACCAGCCGTAGTCCACTCCTTCTGAATCTCCACCAAATTCTTGAACGCCCTTTTCTTCACAATTCTCTTAAGGCTGCAGTTATCCCTGTTGCTTGTTGCTTTTTCTACCACACTTTTTCCTTCCACTAATTTTCCAGTAATATTCTTGGATACAGTACTCTGTGAACAGTCAGCTTCTTTAGCAATAACTTTTTGTGATCTACCATCCTTGTGGAGGGCGTCAATGACTGTGTTATGGACAACTGTCAAGTCAGCAGTCTTCCCCATGGTTGTGTATCCTACTGAACCATACGGAGAGACCATTTAAATGCTCAGGAAACCTTTACAGGTGCTTGGAGTGTGACAACATGCGTCTACAATATTCAACTTCTTCACAATATTCAAATCTTCTGAGATACTGAATGTTGGGTTTTTACTAGCTGTAAGCCACAATCATCAAAATTAAAAGAAAAAAATGCTTGAAGTGTATCACTCTGTGTGTAATGAATCTAGATAATATTGCCATTCTCATGGCATATGTCAGTCAATTAGATTGTGAAAGAAGATACTTCCATCTGAAGGTGGAATCAAATCCTTGCATATGTTACCATAAACAAATAGAATAGTAGAAAAAAGCATTGCTATATTGTGTAATGATCACACTCTTGTATTGAATTAAAATTCAAGGAGGTCCGGTCACTAAAATTTTATTCTGGCGAGGTCTGAATCTCAAGTCTGTGCTATGCTATGAAAGATTGTAAGCGCCCACTTTCCTTTTTGTGGTCTCTTGCTCCTTTACTGTTTCCTCCCCACACGTTAGTAATACACTATAAATATAAATGTCCCCTTTACTGTTCCCCGTTACATCAGGTGCCCCTACCAGAGTAATTCATTATACTGAGTGCCCTCATCAGACTACCCCCATAAATCATTTGCCACCGTCAGAGTACCCCCTTATTTCCGGTGCCCCCTTAAGTAATCAGAATGCCACCTACATCATATTTCTACATCAGAATACCCCCTACATCTGTGGTCTCCTATCAGCATGCACCTTACATAATTTGTCCACATCAGAGTGCCCCATTATATAAGGTTCCTCAATCACAGTGCACCCTTACATCTGGTGTGCCCATCAAAGTGTTCCTTTACATTAGGTGTGCCCATCAGAGAACCCCATTTACATCAGATGTCCCCATCAGTGTGCTCCTTTACATTATGTGCCCCCATGACAGTGCCACCTAACAGTAAAGTTAGCCCAGTTTTTTTTATATTGTGAAAGATAATGTTATGCCGGGTAAATTGTTACCAAACATGTCACGCTTCAAAATTGCGCCCGCTCGTGGAATGGCGACAAACTTTTTCCCCTGAAAAAACTCCATAGGCGACGTTTAAAAAAATTATACAGGTTGCATGTTTTGCATTACAGACAAGGTCTAGGGCTAGAATTATTGCTTTGCTCTAGCAATCGTGGCGCTACTTTACCTGTGTGCTTTGAACACCATTTTCATATGCTGGTGCTACTCATGTATGCGTTCGCTTCTGCACGTGAGCTCGGCGGGACGGGGTGCATTTTAAAAAAAAAATGTGTTATATGTTTTACCTTTTATTTTTTATTTTTACACTGTTCTTTTAAAAAAAAAAAAATTGTGACAGGTTTGTTCCTATTACAAATAAAGGAAACATCCCTTGTAATAGAAAAAAGCATGACAGGACCTCTTATATATGAGATCTGGGGTCAAAAATAACTCAGATCTCAAATTTACACTAAAATGCAATAATAAAAAAAATTAAATGTCATTTAATAAAAATAAAAAAAATGTTGCTTTAAGAGCTTTGGGCGGAAGTGACGTTTTGACTTCGCTTTCGCACTGCAGTGGTATGGAGACGGATGTGGGCCATCTTCCCCTCACTCGTCTCCATACCAAACCAGGGATAGGACCCTATCACCTCCGCCGCTTCGCTCTCGCACTGCAGTGGTATGGAGATGGATGGGGGCCATCTTCCCCTCACTCGTCTCCTTACCAAACCAGAGATAGGACCCTATCACCTCCGCTGCTACCAACGGCTCCGGTAAGCGGCGGAGGGCACCGGAAAGTGGCGGAGGACCCCAGAGACCACTTTTATCTGAAAGAAGAGGATACAGGGGGCTATGGTAGCTAGCTTCTGCCATAACAACGATATTCCTCTTCAAAGAGCTGACGTATATTGTCGTGAGCCGGTCCATAAGTGGTCAACAACTTTTTAGCAGAACTGGTGTTTTTTATGAGAGCCTGAGCACTGTAAAAATCTCAATCCCTTTAATTTTTCCACTGGTATTTATATTTATATTGTGGGTATGGTGTACACTACACCAAACTGCATCTTTATGAGATCATGATCCAATTTAGGGCTAGTTTACACTTGCTTCAAAACAAGGCTTCGGACACACTTTGTTAAAGCTCTCTGAATGCCAGTCAAAGCTCCTGTCACAAAATAAAATGGTTAGCTTACAGTCCTGTTTACACCTTGCTTTTGCTTGGTGCTTTGATGAGGCTTTGGGGTGGCTTTGGTGGGGCTTCAATTAGGCTTTGGTGGAGCTTCGATGGGGCTTCTATATATCTTTGGTGGGGCTTCGGTGGGGCTTCAGTGGAGCTTCAGTGGTGCTTCAAGCAAGCTTTGCCATAGACTTCTACGGAGGCTTAGAAGCACCACTAAAGCTACATGGAGTATATTTTTTGAAGCAAAGCCAAAGCAAAGCAAAAGCAAGGTGTAAACAGGACTGTAAGCTAACCATTTTATTCAGCGACTGGAGCTTTAGAGAGCTTTAACCAAGCCTGTCCAAAGCCTTGTTTGAAGCAAGTTTAAACTAGCCGTTACTGTGTGTTGAAGCCAAAGCAGGTGTAAATGAGCCCTAAGTTTTATTAGCTCAAGAGAGACTGGGCCTTATGCCAACATCAAGCAATCACTGTTTGACACTATTCAAGCTGCTAAAAAGATATACGAAATGAGTCCACTAGTCCCTTTGACTATATATCAAGTCCGCTAGTCCACATAGGGCCTGCTTCCAATCGTTCGGAGCGAGGGGATGTACAAAACGTACGAAGGGACTACAACTACGTAGAGGCCAATAGCTTTCATCTCCAAATTTTTTCTGAGCATGCGTGCCACTTTGTGCGATGGAATTCTCTACACATGATTGGAAAAAATCCAATTGGATTTTGTTGTCGGAAAATTTTAGATCCAGCTCTCAAACTTTTTCCGTCAGAAATTCTGACACAAAAAGTCCGATAGAGCTCACACACGATCGGATTTTCCGACAACATAATCCGATCTGACTTTTTCCGTCTGAATTTCCATCCGTGTGTATGGGTTGAGAACAAATTTAACAAATATGCTTATGAAAAATATGAAGTGCTCTTCCCTGACAATACAAAATATCTCAGATAGATGAATTTCCTTGGGAACAATGGGCAAATGTAATTTAAAAGGATAAAGGTATATTAATAGTTTTAGCTAAGAAACTTCAGAATGCAGAAATATTGTTTAAACATGAACAAGGAAATATGCAAGAAATAGCTCATCAATGGTCAGAGTTCTCAGGTAATAATTGGTGGAAAAATGCAGTAATAGTATATCAATTTGGGGCAAAACTTCAATTACTTCAGCAGCAGGAAATATTTTATTGCATCCGGTAGGTATTATTTATATTATTATTATGTTATGCTTTATATTTCAGTTATGTTTAATTCTTAGAATGAAAAAATTATATTTTCGAATTAGAAATGAAAGGTGATAATTTGTTGCAAAATATGCTTAAAATAAGAATGGGTTCTGGAGTTGCAAACTCAGTTACAAATGACAAAACGTTTGGAATTATTAGATCAAAGCCAGAGTATTTGTGATATGAATGGAAGTGTGAATGATATAAAATAAAAAATATGATTATTATTCATATTTCAGAGGGGAATGTTATATTCGTAATATCTGCATTTTAATTCGGTCCTATAAGTATATAACTGAGGTTATGAAATCCCCTGTAATTATGTGTGGATGGAAGGTCTTTTGAGCTAATGACTTACAGATGTTGACATTTGAACTGAGTTCTCAATTTCAAGAAGCTGTCAAGAACTTTTGATTGATATTTCTGGTTATATTATCTTAAATTCACGTTACTGATATTCTGTTTTAGAAACTATGTGCATATTCATTCTGTGGCAGGCCAATTATCATGCCCCACTTCCTGTGTCTGGTGTTAATTAAACATGCTGGTCAAATGGAATTCTTAGTCCTAGTCCCCACCCTTGTGGGGAGTGGATGGGAAGTGATAATGGGAGTAATATGGGAGTAATATGGTAGTGGTTAGTTTGACACAAAATTTAACAAAGGGATCAGGTTTATTTAAGTCAAGAGCTGGATGCAGGAAGGCTCTTTTCCTCTTCTTCTCTTCAATTCTAACATATCTACAGAAATCTGCTCTTAGGACAAAGGAAATTTCAGCCATCTTAAGCACATGTCTTGAATTTACAAATAACAATAACTTTATCTTATAATCTCTGATCTTATTTGAAGCAACATTTATTTTGTATTTGAATATACAACTTTTGTATGTATTTTTGTAACTTTTGTGTGAAAATAAAATCACACTATTTGATTCAAGCTGACTCAGTCATGCAACTAAGAAATTTGTCTCACAATCATCCAGGAAAGGTAGACGAGTCTTTTCACAGTTATATTGACTTTATTACACTACCATTGTAAAATATTCTGATGTACTGTATATGCAGGTTATTTTAGAAACTCACATTTACTATCACTTTAGTATGATCATAGTTTTACTGATTATACTTGATATAAAAGAGGATTGTCTGGAGCTACTCCAATAAATGGCCCAAGACAAAAATGGGAATGGACTATCTCAGTACCTCGGGATGAGACGATTGAATAGAAAAAATACATTTTATTATACATAAACAATTATTACATATTTTTTATTATAGATGCAAAAAGCCAAAAGAAAAAAAATATTGTATGAGAATGTCTACTTTCTTTATTCCCCCTTTTTGTTAATCATCAATTTTTATATTTCGTGAGAATATCAACAAAGTATTGTATTTCTCTCTAGATGTATTAAGCCAATTCCTCCTGAGGAAGCAAATTTATTTTCGAAACATGTAGAGGAATTCAAATTGGACCTATATCTGCAGAAGCTCCACTACACTGTGGGGTTCTTGTAAAGTCTGTAAAAAATATTATTTTGTTTTTGCTTCTGTATGTCATAATGTTTTTAAATCACTTTTTGTAGCGATGTGTAAAAATTGTTTATGTATAATAAAATTACATTTTTATATTCAATCCTCTCATCCCCGGGTACCGAGATAGTCCATTCCCATATTTTTTCTTGGGGAATTTATTGGAGTAGCTCCAGACAACCCTCTTTTATATCATTGTCAATTAAAGATGATGGTACCCGCCCCTACCTATATGTAATTATCTCCACTGAGACAATTTTCTTCATTACTGATTATACTGATGAAAATCAATGTATGTTATTTTCCTTTTATGGTTTGAATTTTTTTTTTCATATTTAAGTCTATCTATCATTTTATTTAGATTTCTTCTAATAAAATGGTACAGCAACAAGAAATATAGGAGCTTTCAGTACATAAGGTAGAATTCCAGCGATTGTCTAAGGGCCATGGTCCAAGGGCCCAGCTGTGGAAGGGGACCCACCAGAAGCTTAAGCTAGACACTCTATACAATTTTCTGTAGATTTACAATGTTCTGTAGATTTTTTTCCTTCAGATTTACCAAAACCATATAATATGAGGTCAAACCTTAAGAATTCCATTTTGTATGCAATCTGGCAGTCCCATGCACTACATGGTTTTGGTAAATCTAAAGTAAATCAGACAACAAAAGTTGTATAGTGTGTATGGGGTCTGAGGGTTGCCATCTGTCTGGTTTTGATTGTTTCACACTGCCAGTGCATCCCGAGCTCCAAGCCCAGCTCAGCGATGGGCAGAGAGCACCCTGTGATTGCCCGAAATGTGGTCGTGTGCGGGCAGAGGACGTGGGTGTCTGTGATTGGTCCTGTGGAGCTTATCATGTGTGCAGGCCTGTGGGTGATCCCGGATGTCCTGCTTCGCTGCCTGGCATGCACAACGTGTCTCTTGAGGTATCTTTTTCATTTGCTCTCTCACCCCTTCTCTCCCATCCACCCTCTCTGTCAGCGCCCACCCCCACTCTGTGAGGCCGTCCCTCTCTGTCAGATATAAAGATATATCTGTCTACTCCGACATCTCGTAACATACTATGCTAGCACGCAGGAACCTCGCCACACTCACCAAGCTTTTTCAAAACCACAAGATACCATACACCTGGGGATTTCCAACAAAAATCATTATCACCAGGGAAGGCAAGACATATGCTATAAATAACTTGGAGAATGGTTTAAAATTGGCCAGGCAGTGGAAGCTCCTCCCAGATGATGAAAAAGGCCCCATTGAATCTCCCACTCACAAAATTTCTTCAGAGTGGCAAAAAGTCAAACCTGGGTAACAGCAACCACTATTAAGCGACCATAAGGGGTGGACACCTCACATTTACATCTAGCCTAATCTGGATGAATGTGCTGGATCTAACGGAGTAAAGACCCCCACCATGCAGAAGCGAAATCCTTTGCGCACTGTGATTAGTTTCACTTTTTTATATGTTTTATACTGTTCTTTTGTCTTTACTTTTGTACGTTTTACATGTACCAACCAGATATAATGATCTTCTTCAATAGGAATCAACTGCACCTTCAGAACATACAGTACAATGAGACTTTGGTTAACCAGTAATGAGGTTAATGAGCGTTTTGATAGACAAGCTACTTTTTGTGTTGTCTCGCAAAACAAGCAGAATTAAAGCTAATGTGGTGTGCAGTACAGCATTTGGTCAGAGGTGCGGGGGCGCCGTTGACACTTGGAATGCTTCGGAGCCAATCAGAAATACTCGGAATCACTAGGAAATACCCTGTTCCTGAGTGTTTACAAGCCTTTCCAAAGGTTTCCGAGTTCAGCCGAGCTCTCGCCAAATATTTCCAAGAATCTCTGGTGCCCCCCACCTCTGGCCATGCGGTATTGCATGCAATAGAAGTCAATGCAGAACAAATTATCTTAGTTTCCATTGACTTCTATGGGAAAACTCCCTTTGATATGTTAGTGCTTTGGATTATAAGCATTCTCCTGGAACGGATTTTGCTTGTAATCCAAGGTTCCACTGTATCTTCAACATCCAACAATTCAACTCCTATCCTTTGTCGCCACCTACAGGGAATTATACCAAACAACACTGTCCTATTATTTGCATTGAGCCACATCTAGCATTGACTCTACAAAGTCACTATGGCCATTAAGGTGATCTCTCTTAAAGCACATGGTCTGAATAGCCCATTTAAAAGGAAAGCCATGTGGCAAGAAGCTAAACAGCTTAAAGGGGACATACTTTGCATCCAAGAGACAGATTTTTCTCGGGACAAGCAGCCCAAATGCTCGGATAAACCATCCCTTCACATTTTCCACACCTGCGCCTCAGTTAAAAAATGAGGTACAATGATCACAGTTAACAAATCAGTAGCATTTCAATCCCATGCAGTAATCACTGAGGCAGATACATCATATTGATCTGTGAAGTGAATAATGTGACGTACACTTTAGTAAATATGTATGCTCCAAATACGGGTCAAGCATCTTTTCTAAGGTCTCTTTACAAGAATATGATTAAACATAAAAAAGGATCATTACTCAACTGTGTAGTAGACAAAGTCATGGGCTGCCCTACCTCTCAGAGCGCACACAGATATGAGATGAAATCCTTTTTATCGGGGATGAATGTATACAATGCACAGAGATGTGCCAATTCTTGTTTTAGAGTCCCAATCAGAAACAATTCCATAGCACACTAAAGGAACAAAATTCCTATAACCCAGCCTATTTATGGAGAATCAATCTCTCTATATTGTCTAACTCACTCCACAAGGAAAAGCTATCTAACCTACTTAAAGAATATTTTGAGATTAATGATAATGCTGAAGTGAACATAATATCAATATGGTGTGCACATAAGGCCTACAGTAGAGGCTTATTAATTCAGACTGCAGCCAAGGAAAATAGGCAGAACGCCAAAGTAATTACCACTTTCCTAGCAAAACAAATTAGTTTAGAATTAGTTTAGAATGACAAAACAAACAAAATCCTACCCCTAACACACATCAGAACTCCTTAACTGTAAACAAAAGTTACGGCTAGCCCTATTAACAGAACACATAACCACTTTAAAAAGCTTCAAGTCAACTTACTATGTAACAAAGCGGGTAAACTTTTAGCCAAATACATACGTAAAAGACAACAAAACTCTAGACTTGCCAACGCATTCCAAAAATACTATAGAGACCTATATAACTTGGAGACCGACCCACACACCCCACAACTGAACAAATTTAATATAAATTCTTTCTTAAATACAGTCAACCTGCCTTCATTAGACGAAGGGGCGCTAACTTCCCTTATCTCCCCGATAGTGGACTAAGAAATTTTGGACACTATTAAAACCCTTCCAACACATAAATCACCTGCTAGCGATGGGTTTATGGCAGAATATTACCAAACTTTCACCATGATCCTTTTACTATATCTAAAAACCTTATTCAACCATGCAGCAGCAATTGCCTCCTTTCCTGATGTTTCAAGCCATTATTATTGCTTTACCCACACCATGGAAGAAGCCGGATAGCTCTGATAATTTGAGACCAATTTCTTTGTTAAATACAGATTTGAAAATCTATGCAAAAATGATTGCTAATCGCTTGGCTGTAATCACTCCGCAACTGGTCAAAGCAGATCAGATGGGCTTTGTAAAGGGCCAACAAGCTCCTGATGGTATTCATAGGCTTTATAATCTCATACACATAGCAGAGACTCATAGGACCCCCACTGTAGTTCTGATGCTTGGTGTCGAAAAGGCATTCACTAGAGTACACTGGGGGTACTTGAGCGCAACTCTTAAAAAATTTGGCTTCAATGGCTTTATCTATACAGCAATAATGGCCCTTTACACAAAGCCCTCAGCCAAAGAGTTTACATCCAATGTCCTATTGGACAAATTCTGTATTAATAACAGCTCCTGCCAGGGTTGTCCTCTACCACCCCTAATATTGGTTTTAATAATGGAACCCCTAGCGGAGGCTATTAGATTGTGCGACTCAATTTTAAGAATTGAAGTAGGTGAATATTCCCACAAAATTTGATTATTTGCAGATGAAGTTGTCCTAACACTAACCAATTCGGCTTCTTCACTGAAACATCTACAAAGTCTATCAGATAAATTTGGTTTCGTTTCCTACTACAAACTAAATTCAAATAAATCATTTATCATGCCCATAGGCTTGACAAGAAACTGAAAGACCAACTTAAAGCAAAATTTCCATTTCAATGGGTAACTAACACCCTACCATATTTAGGGGTGACACTAACATCTCCATCAACTTCCACGTACGATTCAAACTTTTATGAATGAATGAATGAAATACTTATATAGCGCACAATGCGAACTGAATCGCCTCTAGGCGCTGTGGCGAGCTTTGATCATCTGCTAAAAGAGGAAGGTCTTGAGTTTTTTCCTAAAAGCCAGGTGATTTTCTTTATAAACTGGTTGATACAATTAAGAATGACCTGCAGCATATGGCAAGTTATGAATTGTCATGGCTGGGGAAAGTTGCAGCTATAAAAATGACTCTACTGGCTAAAATGATATATCACTTTAGATCCGTACCGATTATACTATTGGAAAGCTTCTTTAAGGTTGTAGACAAACTATTTCGACAATTCCTATGGGGAAGAAAGATGACTAAAATGTCATTCCCTTTACTACTAAAACACAAACTTACAGGTGGAGCAAACTTGTGGAGTAAACCCCAATCTTAAATATTACTACTACGCAACACTTCTAGACCAAACCAAAACATGGTTCGACTCAGATAAACTATGGCTTGAAAAATTGAAAAACACGTGGTAGGTAATAGACATTTACCCCCCCTGTTACGTTCGCACTCTATGAGGCCTTTCCCTCTATAGACGCCACATTACAGGCATGGAGTATACTACACTCAATAGTACCCCAAAATACATTGGACAAATGTGCTGACCTCCCATTACAAATTTACGAGTACACTATACCTAATATAAAAATCCAATCATGATTACAAGATAAAATATTGACCTACAAAGAATTGTTATCCAAACAACCCAGGCCGGAATCTTTTTCTCACACTCAAATTACCAACTTTCACAATAGTAACCCGAATATACACTACAGGGGTCACAGAAAAACTTGGACATACCTACTGTCTAACCATGACAAGCCAAAAGGGTTGGCAAAGGTTTATTAATTAATAATTAATTAATAATTAATTATTAATTAAAATTAATAAGAATTTGTTAATTCCAGGAGATCAACTCCATACTTATAGGGATAGTTCACTTTTTCGGAAAAATGAACTAAGAGCCTACATCTTCTTTGTCTCTGCTGTACTTACCTCTGTGGGTAATGAGTTGACAGTGCCCATGCAGCTGTTGCAGTGGTCCAGGGAATTGAAATCCCTTCTCTTCTTTCTGTAGACTTTCCTGGATGGATCAGAATGATTCCAACTGGTCAAAGTGGCCACATGCCATCACCTGACCAATCAGAATTGCTGCAATCCAATCCAGAAGACCTACAGAAAAAAAAAGGAATTAACCAGAGATTTCATATCCCATGACCACTGCACTGACTGTGTGGGCATTGACAGCTCATCACCCACAGAGATATGTAACAGGGGTGGCGGGGATGGAGGTGAACTTTAAAGGGATCAATTTACTGAAGACAAATAGGCTGCTCACTATGCAAGAGAAGCTGCACTTTCCAAGGGAATTTTCCTCAGAGCAAAGCAAATGGGGTGAAATTTCACTTTAAACAGCATTTGCTTTTTACATTGAAGGAAAATAAAAAAGGAACAGTCTTGCTTGCACATGATTAGATGATGAAAGGCAGCAGAGCTTCAAGTAATTAATTAAATTATGGGGTAAATTCCCTTTCAGAGTACAACTTCATTTGCTAAGTGTACAATCAATTTGCCTTTAGTAAATCAAAGCCAATACCTTGGAAAGTCAGTCTACCCAAAACTGATATTCTTTTTAAGGGGACACTGTCATGAGAAACAAATGGAGGCTGCCATCGCTAAACTCTCCTTTAAAGGAGAAGTACAGCCAGGGCTTTCACTCATTCGTTCTGCACTCCTGTGACCCGATTTCAGCTGACAGCGGGCTGAAGTCCACTATGGATGACATTACAGAGCCAGTCCAGGTTGGCCAACTCTCTGCATAGAGAGAGCCCTGAGAACCGAGCGATCAGAGGTGTTTGATCGCTCGGTTCTCAGTGTTAGAGCCAGTGGGGGACAAATTCTGCATCCACCTAGGTAAGTATGATTTGGGGGGGGGGGGAAAGTCCATACTTCTCTTTTAAGAATGATCATTTCCTGACTGTCTAATGCTTTAACTTCACTGCTGTCTAATGCCGCGTACATACGATCGGAATTTTGGTCGGAAAAAGCTCTGATGGTTTTTCTGACAGAATTCTGACGGGATTCCGCTCAAGCTGCCTTGCATACACACGGTCACACAAAAGTTCTCTGAACTTTCGACCGTCAAGAACATGGTGACGTACAACACTACGACGAGCCGAGAAAATGAAGTTCAATGCTTCAAGCATGCATCGAATTGTTTCCGAGCATGCGTAGGAATTTTGCACGTTGGAATTTGTACAGGCGATTGGCATTTCCAATGGGAACTTTTTCCGACGGAAAAATTGACAACATGCTCTCAATCTTTTGCTGGCCGAAATTCCACCAACAAAAGTCCGATGGAACATACACATGATCGCATTTTCCAAACAAAAGCTCTCATCAGACTTTTGTTGGCGGAATTTCCGATCGCGTGTATGGGGCATAAGTTGTTGAGCTGGAACAAGTCTAAACATGAGACATCTGGCACCTTTCTGACACTCATTTACAGAATTTTTGTTCTGCGTCTATGAATGAAATAATGAAGTCAGACAAAGCCAGGCATCTAGAATTGTCAGAAGTCAATGGCAGCTCTCGTAACAGAATTACTTGAAGCACAGACACTTCTTATCAGCCTATTAAAAGGGTTGTAAAGGTTTTTTTTTTTTTTAAATAACAAACATGTTATACTTACCTCCCCTGTGCAAGGGTTTTGTACAGAGTGTCCCCGATCCTCCTGTTCTGGGGTCAGCCAGTGTGCTCCTCCCCACATTGAGTGCCCCCTCGGAGACCCGCATTCCAACAGGCACCGATGTGGGTGCACTCCTGAGTCCTGCTGCTGCGTTTATTGACACAGACAGCAGGACTCGGCTCCGCCCCGGCTCCCATGTGACCAGATTTGATTGACAGCAGCGGGAGCCAATGTCTGCTGCTGCTATCAGCCTATCCAATGAGGACAAGAGCCAGAGGCTGGAGCTGCTGGGCTTGTATAGAATGCATTAAGGTGGAAAAACTTGAGGGTTTACAACCCCTTTAATGGCATAGATCTCTTAGGAATTCTGGTGGGGACATCTGAGCTTTTCCCAACTGCTGTGGATGTAAGAAGAAAGTATGGCAATCGTTCATATTTTTACCAAAGGGTTGAGACTCTCTTTATCTACAGCAGGAGGAAGTAGCTTGAGGAGAAGCAAGAATTTAATCTGGAAATGTTAGTACTTCATTCATTTGAAGTGTAAGTCCAGTCAAAACTGATTTCTTAAACCCTTCCTACCCAGCTCTGATGTCCCTTTAACTGAGACCAGAAACTCTCTTTGACAGCTTGGTCACCATTGGTGTTTTTGGTCACCACCAAACCCCCCAGTGGCACATACCCCCGATCGCTGTCTGAAGATCAGTCCAGTACTTACCCCATCTAGGCATCAGGCATCAGACATCAGGGCATCAGGCAGCACCTCCTGTGTCCTTTCCTCCATCAGCCGTGCGTCTCCTCCCCTCCCACTAGGCATCCAATTGGATCACCTGTCTATTCAGCCAATTGGGTGACAGGTCTCAGACCCGTTTCCTGATTGGCTGGAAGGAGGATAAAGCCCCGTACACGAGAGGACTTATGTCCGACAGACTTCCGAAGGAGTTCCATCTGAGTTCTGCTGGAATTCCGACGGAGTTCTGACAGACTTTTCGGCTGAGCGGACTTGGCCACACACAATCACACTAAACTCCGACGGATTCGAACGTGATGACGTACGACTGGATTCGAATAAGGAAGTTCATAGCCAGTAGCCAATAGCTGCCCTAGCGTCGGTTTTAGTCCGTCGGAGTAGCATACACACGAGCGAATTTTTCGAAGGGACCGGGTCCGGCGAAGTTCCTTCGGAAAAATTTGAAGCATGTTCCATATTCTAAAGTCCTTCGGACTTTGGCGAGTCAAAAGTCCGTTGCAGCCCACACACGATCGAATAGTCTGACGGACTCAGTCCGTCGGACTTTGGATGTTGAAAAGTCCGCTCGTGTGTATGCGGCATTAGTGTTACAATAGTGAATATTCATTTGCTATCGTAACACACCTGGGTGGGCTCTGAGCTTATTCTCTGTGCCCTGAGTCCTCCCTATTTTGAAGCCTATTAGAGCCTCTGGCTCTAATCAGTGCTTAAAAAAAAACACCTCCCGTATTGGCATTCATGCATCCGGCATGCTGCAAGGGGCTGAGAGCTAGTTCTCTCTCTTCCCTCTCACAGACTTGGAGACAAAAATGTTGTAAGTGGGGAGTGGGGGCAGGGCAAAGCCACAGTGTGTGTGCCAATAGCTGAACTAAGCCCATCTTGTTGGGGAGCCTGCAGGTGCGTCGCCATAGGAAGCCATTTCCTATGGGGGCGCACCTGAGGGCTCACTCCCAAGCGGTGCAGACCAAGAAGAGGAGATGTTGAGAGAGCCGGCGGAGGACATCAGAAAAGGAAGTTCAGGGCCAATGGTATTGCACAGAGCAGATAAATATTATATGTTGTTATTTAAAAAATTCCTTTACAATCGCCATAGCTAGAGATAACAATTTAACAATTCTTGGGGCTACAATAAGAAGTATTCCGTGTACTATTTGTAATATGAATAGGATGTCAGATACTGGAGATTTCATCAGTGAGTGATTGGAACTCCTGCTTTGCAAGATATGTGGTCTATATCAGTTAATGAGATCCCTGGAATAATTTTGTGTCCCAATGAACAGCCACGTGAAGTGGTGCATCCCATCTTGGCATATTTCATTGAAGAATGGCCTGTAGTTAAAAAAAAAAAAAAAAGTAAGATTAGAGCCAGGCAATTATTTTTCACCATTATTTTAGAATATCAAAATTATTTTAAAGTAGAACACTAGCTTCTTCAAACCTCCTCTCCTTGGTCATCTTCTTCATTGCCAAGGCTACCTCCATCTAATAAACACCCTATGCATTCCTTTCTTCCCACAGTCACCAGGCTGATCCGGTGATGTCAAAAGTTCTTTAATCTATCTTCTAGGTGATAATAGGCAGTCCTTCTTCTTGGACTGAGCAGCACTTGCATAATGACGTGTGAGTGGCTCTCAGTAAATGGTCCTCCTCACTTGGTCTAAATCTTTAAAAACACCCTATGCATACTTTCTTTCTTACAAAATTAGCTTCAACTCTTCTGGGAAGGCTGTCCACAAGGTTTAGGAGTGTGTCTATGGGAATGTTTGACCATTCTTCCAGAAGCGCATTCGTGAGGTCAGGCACTGGTGTTGAAGAGGAGACCTGGCTCGCATTCTCTGCTCTAATTCATCCCAAAGGTGTTCTATCGGGTTGAGGTCAGGACTCTGTGTAGGCCAGTTAAGTTCCTCCACACCAAACCTGCTTATCCATGTCTTTACGGACCTTGCTTTGTGCACTGGTCCAAATCATTTGGTGGAGGGGAGATTATCGTGTGAGTTGATTTTCAGGGGTTGTGCTTGGCCCGATAGTTTCAGTGAATGGAACTCTTGAGGCGTCAGCATACCTAAACACTTTGGACAATTTCATGCTCCCAACTTTGTGGGAACAGTTTTGTGATGGCCCCTTCCTGTTCCAACATGACCACACCAGTCCACAAAGTAAGGTCCATAAAGACAAGGATGAGTGAGTTTGGAGTGGAGGAACCTGGTTCTGGAAGAATGGTCAAACATTCCCATATACACACTCCTAAACCTTGTGGACAGACTTCCCTGAAGAGCTGAAGCTGTTATAGCTGCAAAGGGTGGGCCAACGCAACCTTGTATCCTATGGCCTAGGACTGGAATGCCATTAAAGTTCATGTGTGTCTAAAGGCAAGTGTCCCAATACTTTTGACAATATCGTGTACATTATACCCTTTACATACAGTGCCTTTCTTCCTTCAGTCACCAAGCTGCTTCAGTGTCATAGTTCCCTCCTCTTATTGCTGGGTTCTAATGAGAAATGCTTTCTCTGTGATCTAAAGCCGTGAGGAAGGCCCCCAGGGTACTGGTCTATGATGGCCTGTGCTCAAACAAACTGGGCTGATCATCCAATCCAGATTACTATTGACTTCTAGTGGCAGGAAAAAGTACTGTAGGGGACAACTCTGGATTGAAGTTGAATATTGTAGTGAAAGCTGTTTTACTTTATTTTTCAGATACAATTCAGCATTAAATAGAGAAGATCCTGGAGTTCCACTTCAAATGAACTATATCTCATTAAACAAAATGTAGCACATTGCATTCACAGTTTTTATAATCGGGGCTGTGGCAAAAGGATTATAATAAGGTCCCATGCTGTTTCTATACAATATTTAGATCAGAGATGTGGATTGAATCAAAAAGGATAAAGATCATAAGAAGCTGTAGAGAAGGCCCGGCTATTCAGTTTAGCTTAAAGGTACAGTGGGTGCCACCGATATTGTGTCAATCTCGCTGCTGTTAGTGGCGAGATTGACACCCGCGAGCCCTGTCGCGGGAGCCAGCGCCGATCTATGCCGCTCCTCCCGCTTGCCACCCCCAATACATTCCTATGGATGCGAGGCATCTCCTGGGGGCAGCGAGAGCGAGAAGCACAGCTCGCAGCGGTGATTTCCAGCGCAATCCCATCCCGCTAGAAACACAATATCGGCGGCACCTACTGTATCAGAGCTCAATGCCTGGGGTCCCACAATGAACTACAGCACAAAAAAGAAACAAATAAAACACATACAACAAGGGAATTTTAGCCAGGGTAAAAATTATAATTATAGTACTTTTTAAAGAAAGTCTAATGCCGCGTACACGCAATCGAATTGTCCAGCGGACTAGGTCCGCCGGACCACAGTACGCCGGACAATTCGATTGTGTGTGGGCGCCAGTGGACTTTTTCACCGTAAAGTCCGGCGGACTTAGAAAGTAGTTTTGACTCAAAATTTGTCCACCAGACTTGGCTTTCAGCGGACAATCTGTTCATCAGTATGCTAGTCCGGCGGACTAAGAATGACGCATGCTCTGAAGCAAGTATGAGAAGGAAGCTATTGGCTACTGGCTATTGAACTTCCTTTTTCTAGTACATGCTGTACGTCATCAGGTTAGAAATCGCCGGACTTTCGGAGAGTCCGTGTGTGGCCACATCCATTCGTTATAAAGCCGGATTGTTTGCCGGATTGTTTGCCAGATTGTTTGCTGGTGTCCTATCATATAAGGTCCCCCATCCGATAGTGTCCGCTGTGTACTGTACATGTGCAGTACACAGCAACACAGAATCCAAAAATTGCCGAGGATGAACGGCGCCTGCGCTGTGAGTCCAGGTTCTATCCCCACTATCCAAGTGGACATAGAGTAGGAATATAAAAGAGCCAAGCGCAGCAAGGCCGAGCCCGAAGCGTGGCGAGCGAAGCTCGCCCGCGAGGGGCCCTCTAATATTCACAACCCTATGTCCGCTTGGATGGTGGGGCTACCACCTCCACTCACGGCGCAGGCGCCGTTCAGCTTTGGAGATTTTCCGAAGCTTCGTCTGCTCATACGGGGCGGACACTATATCATAGCCGGACACTATATGGCAGAACACCGGACAATTCGATCGTGTGTACGCGGCATTACACATTAATTTACTCGGCGTAACATTATCTTTCACAATATAAAAAAAAAAATTGGGCTAACTTTACTGTTGTCTTATTTTTTTATATCAACATGTTTTAGAACAGATCCTTAACCCAGCATATATTGCCTTTATGTCACATTTTATTCTCGTACCTTTTCGCAAAACAGTCGCAGCAAAATCAAAGCATTCGTTTTCATGGCCTCTGCATTCTATGTAACCCTTATGTTTACACTCATAGGTCTCATACTTATAGCAGACGGGACAAATGATATGATTCCGGGTGTTATTATAAGGGGGTACTGAAACACAAAAACAAAAACAAAATTGTGTAAGAAAAAATTAGGTATACAATTTTAAATCATGGCATTGCCTATTCAATATACAGAGGGTGCCGCCGTTATTGTGTCAATCTCACCTCTAACAATCTTGGCGCTGTTAGCGGCGAGATTGACACCCGTGAGTCCCGTCGCGGGAGCCAACGCCGAGCTATGTCGCTCCTCCCGCCCGATGCCCCAATGCATTCCTATGGATGCACGGCATCTCGTGGGGGCGGCAAGCGCGAGAAGCACACCTCGCAGCGGTTATCGGCGGCCCCTACTGTAAGAGAAAGTCAGCAAGATACATAAACAGTTTAACCAACTCAATACCGGGCACTTTCACCCCCTTTATGCCCAGGCCATTTTTCAGTGCGGCCGCACTTTGAATGACAATTACGCGGTCATACTACGTTGTACCTATGTAAAATTTATATAATTTTCTATACACAAATAGAGCTTTCTTTTGGTGGTATTTAATTACTGCTGGGTTTTTTATTTAAAAAAATAAATAAATAAAGGATGGCACTGAAAACCAGCACCGATGGGCACGGAAAGTCAGCACTGATTGCTGGCTCTGGTGGGCACTGATTGCTGGCACTGGTTGCGCTTTAGTGTAATCAGGGCACTGATGATCAGTATTCAAATTCCATTCAAAATCAAGTTTATTTTATTTGAAATTAAAATTTTGGAAGATGGTTATATTCTTGCTATTCCATTCCATTCTTTTCTATTCTTTTCTTTTCTATTATATTATTTTCTATTCTATTTGAATTCAAATTTATTCTATTCAAAATTTTAATTTTGGAAAATGTTTTTTTTGTTATATTCTTTCTATTCTATTCTATTTTTTTCTAATTTATTCTTTTCTATTCAAATTTATTCTATTCAAAATTCAAATTTCAGAAGATGGTTATATTCTTTCTGTTTTTCTATTCTATTATTTTCTAGTCTATTCGAATCTATTCTTTTTTTTTCTATTCTTTTCCAATTCAAATTTATTCTATTCCAATTTTGGGAAATGGTTATATTGTTTTTATTCTATTCTATTTGTTTGTTTTTTTTATTCTATTCTTTTTTTTTTTCTATTCTTTTCTATCCATTTTTTCTATTGTTTTCTCTATTCTATTGTTTTTTTTTTTCATTCTACTCTATTTTTTCTATTCTATTATTTTCTATTCTATTCTAATTCTAATTTCTTATATTTGAGATACAAATTTCAAAAGATGGTTATATTCTTTCTATTTTATACTATTCTATTCTTTTTTTCTATTTTATTCCTTTATTTTCTGTTCTATTTTGTACTGTTCTTTTGTTTTCTAGTTTCAATAGTTTTTATTAAAATTGTACAGTTTGTACTCAACTACTCATTCTTCACTACCAATAGACTACATTCATTTGGACGGTCTACCAACTTGCCCACAAATGACCTCGTGTGAGATAACTGCCTTGCTCGGGAACAGAACCCTACTTTATTTCTTAGACTAGACAGATGATCCCTTACTTAGACCGTTCCAGTGCGACCTGTTAAACGCATTATGACAGCTGATTAGAAGGAATGGGAAGAGATGCTTTGTACATGATAGCGGGAGGTTAAACCTTCCCATGATGGGAGTAGGTTCTGCACCGGAAATTCAGCATGGAAATATGTTATACTCGGACGCAGATTAATTGTACTATGTTTTAATATGTACTATGTGTTGGACTGTACTGATTTTGCACGCACGTTACGTGCCCTGTTATTGTAACCATTTTCTTTTCCTAATAAAAATTTTGAATGGAGAAAAAAAAAAAATTGTACAGTTTACATAAATAAACATATTAAAACATATTCCATTTATTCCTCAGTTATATAGTATCCATAACATTTCCTGATTATAATGGGTGTGTACCCTTATGTTGCTTGGGATATTGAGTGCCTGGTTTAGGAAGTTAGCTATAGGTTCGAACCACCCACGATCTCTCTGTGTAGTCGCAGTGGCCGACTTCAAGCAGTGATTGTTTGATCCCTTCTAGTTTATGCTATCAAAGTAACTATCCTTGAAGGTTTAATGGCCATAATTATAACATAAAACAAACATATAACAACATTTCAACTACACAAATCAGTCATAGTGATGCTTATTAGCTTAGTTGTGATTCAAGTTTGGCTAATCCTTCTTGTTGGTGCTTCAGAATATCAGGGTCTCACCCTCTTAGAGTGCCATTCGTACCAAGGAGCTCAAAGTTTGGACACTTTTTCAAAGTTCCCCATTGCTGAGGAATGTAGAACCTCATAGGTGCCGTGTGTGTGTATTGTGTTTATTACTTCAGAAATTGTTGGAGCCTTTACATCTTTCCAGTGTCTAAGAATCGTTAAAGGAGTAGCTAGTTACTATGTGGGATATCACAGTTCTATAGGGCAGTGGAATGGAGTCTAGTTCAAGTGATAGTATTGATATACCTGGCTGGCTGTAATGGTTGGTTAAGATATGTAATATTAGACATGAATCTCTCAACCTGGGACCAAAGTGCTCCTCGTTTGGGGCAGTACCATAAGATGTGGATCAGTGTGCCAGAACAACCACAAAGCCTCCAGCAATTTTGGGAGGTGTTGTGGTAGATTTTTGAAATACGGTGTGGAGTCAAATACCATTGAAGTGATGTCTTTTTTTACATTTCGCATAGGTTTGTGCTTTTGGTGGAGGAATTAAAGAGTCGTAATTTTTTTTCCCAGTGTTGAGTTGTGTATTCGTTCCCTATTTCCTGTTCCCAGGCTATCATGGATTGGGATTTTACATATCTATCTTTCTCTTGTAGAACCAAGTATATAATTGATATGCCTTTGGATAAGCTTGGGGTTTGTTGGTAATATTGGGTTATTTTCACAGGTAGAGATGTAAGTATTTGAGAATTCTTTTTCAATAGTTGTGCTATTTGCATATGTTTATATTGCTCTGAGGGTGGCAACTGGTGTTCTAGTTGTAAGGTGTGACATGGCTTAAGTGATGTGCCTTCTAGGATGTCCTCTAGGTAATTGATTCCTTTTTTCTTTCCATTTAGTTAGGTTGATATCTGGTATTATATGGCTAATTGGTGAGATATTAAGTTTTAAAGGTGTTGCTCTACCAGTTCATTTTTGATATTTTTGGAGATGAACCCATGCTCTTATTGATGCAAGAATAGGGGGGGGGGGGGTGCTAACTTGTTGTCTAGGGATGTATTGTGATGAGCAGTCATTAAAAAGTCACGTAGGGTCCCCTTCAGAACTTGCGTTTGCTCTATTTCCTTCCAAAGTGCCTTGGATTAAGGTAATATCCATTGTTGGCGTTATGCCAATACAGTCGCAAAATAATAATCCTGCAAATGTACATGGCCCACTCCACCTGCCTTCCTATGTTTAATTAATCTACTAAAATCACACCTGGCCCTTTTTCCTTGCCAGAGGTATCTATTTAGTATTGGTTGTAGGGAGTTGAAGTAAGAATTTGGCTTTGGGATCGGTAGGGTTCTAAAGAGACATAACAGTTGAGGCAGTACCTGCATCTTATAAGCTGCAAGTCTGCCCAACCATGATAGTTCAGTTCGGGCAAGTTTATGTAGTTTGGCCTATAGAGAGTTCAAGAAAGGTGTATAATTGGCTGATACTAGATCTTCTGGTTTGCAGGTCAATATGATACACAAATAGTTAATACCTTCTTTCTTCCAGATGATATATGGGAATTTTTGCTGTAAGTTTTGCTTAGTCTCTTCTGGGATGCCTAGGTTTTAAATATATGTCTTGGTCTCATTCACTTTTTAATATGATACTCCATTAAATGCTTGCAATGCTTTGTGAACTGTGGCCAAAGATGTGTCTTCTTTCATAAGCATCAGTATTATGTCATCTCTGACGTAGACGTATGGCCCATCTGAGTCAGTGATAGGGGAATTTAGGATGTGGAGGTGTTCAGAAGTGATTTTGGGAAGATTAACGTTGTGTAGGAATGCTTCTATGATATCTGGTGTTGGTTGTGGTATACTAGGGTAATTTTTGAGATTATAGAGTGAGCCATAGTATTGGCCAGTGGCGGCTGGGGAAGCTTTAGGATGGGGGGGCACAAGACCCCACCCTTCCACACTTTGCCCCTCCCACTTCTAATAAGCCACACCCCTTATATAATCCACATCATATACCAGGCTGCACATTATACACAGGGCTCTGCACATCATATACCAGGCTGCACATTACACACAGGGCTCTGTACATCATATACAAGGCTTCACATTATACACAGGGCTCTGTACATCATATACCAGGCTGCACATCATACACAGGGCTTTATACATCATATACCAGGCTGCACATTATACACAGGGCTCTGCACATCAAATACCAGGTTTCACATTATACACAGGGCTCTGCACATCATACATAGGGCTCTGTACATCATATACCAGGCTGTACATTATACACAGGGCTCTGCACATCATAAACCAGGCTGCACATTATACACGGGGCTCTGCACATCATATACCAGGCTGCACATTATACATGGGGCTCTACTAAAGCAACCTGTAAATCACACATATCTGCATTCAGCAACCTGTACATCACCTGTAAATTGCACATATCTGCATTCTGCAACCCGTAAATCACACATATCTGCATTCTGTAAATTGCACATAACTGCATTTTGCAACCTGTAAATCACACATATCTGCATCCGGGGGGGGGGGGGGGGGACGATGGTTGGGTGCTGCCGCCAACCACCAAAAACCTCCAGTGTTTTGTCTGCACTGCTCCAGGTCCCCAGCCACTCACCTGTGTTGTGAAGCACTTGTGAACTTCCTTTTTCTAGTCACGTCATACGTGTTGTACATCACCGCGTTCTTGGTGGTCGGAATTTGGTGTGACAATGTGTAGGCAAGACAGTTTGAGCGGAATCCCATCGGATTTCCGATGGGAAAACCATCAGAGTTTTTTCCGACGAGAATTCCGACCATGTGTATGCGGCATTAGAAATGCCTTATGGGCATTCCACACAATAAATGGGTCTGTAACCAATTTTTGGTTATTTTCAAAGAACACTTTTAGTTGTTGTTCAATATAAGATTTGGTCGAATCATCCTAGAAGAGGCGGGGATTGGATCTCCATAGAAATGTAGGGTTGTGGGTGGACGGGTCCCCACTGTTAACTTCACCGAGGCATGGTCCTACCAAGTGATATTATTGATTTTGGAAGATTTGCATTTGAAAAATAACCATTAGTCTACCAAGAATAAGTCAATTCTACTATAAGACCTGTGGCTGTGTGAGAAGAATGAATAATCTCTCTCATTTGCATTAAGGCATCTCCAGGAGTCATATAGTTCATATTTCTTTAGTATTGGTATTAGAGATAGTGGGGAGCATTTTGGAATGGAAGTGGAGTCCAGGGTTGAGTCTGGTGTGATATTAAAGTCCCCACACCGCCAGCATACCCTGTTGAATTGAACGTACGTTCTTTATGGTCCTGTGAAGGAAACTGGGTTGTCTGATGTTAGGGGCATATATATTTGCCACTGTATAGGTGCTGGAATTAATATCACATACCATTATTATAAAGCGTCCCTGTGAGTCAATTGTAATCTTAGGAAGACGAAAGGCAATTGTGTCTCTTATCGCTATCATCACTCCTTTTGTTTTTGCTTCCGCATTGGCATAATATATGTATGGGAACTTAGGGTGTGTGCACTTTGGAGGTGATTGGTTCTGGAAGTGTGTCTCCTGGACACATAGTATGCCACAGTTTTGTTGCAGGGCTTCCTTCCATAGAGACTTTTGCTTGGACGGATGGTTAAGTCCTTTGGAGTTGATAGTTAGAAAGTTCACCACCATGTGTGCAGATTGTGAAAGTGCTGGAGGTTACATTTGATAGATGTATCGCTTACTTTGGATGAAGTCATACCCCTTAGTGGGGTAAGGAGAGGTACCCTGTGAAGCTCTGAAGTCCTTAGTATCAACTTGGTGGTGGTCCCAGGTTTGTTTGATGGTGGAATTTCGCATCTGACTGATAAGGTAGAAAAGTAAAGTTTACTTGACAGTAACATAACAGTGGCTAATCGCCAAACAACAGGAAAAGGTAGTTGGGTGTGATATATAGCCACTGAGAGGTTTAGTTTGGGGAAAAAAAACTTGTAAAACTGTTCGGATCAGAGGAATTTCCTCCCAATCGGGTATTTGCATTTGTGAGCAGTGCACCATTCAGACTCAGGGATTGTATTGTTGTTTCTCTGGCAAGGGTGCATTTGAGGTTAAGGAATGATTTCCCGTGTATTCAGTAATGCTATGCTATTGGCAACAGAGTCTATCACATACTCTGTACCCTCCTTGGTGACAATCAACTTCATCAGGAATCCCCACTTATAGCTTAGTTTGTGATTCCTGAGTGCTTTCGTGATAGTGTTCAGTTTTCTGCATTTTTGGAGAATGTATTGAGACAAGTTAGCATTGAATTGTAAGTTACAGTATGGAGATGGGATCTGGTCTCTCTGTCTTGACGCTGCCATCAGTCTCTCTTTAGTATGATAAAAGTGTAGTCTCAGGTTAACATCTCTGGGTATGTTGTCAGATAGATAGGTGGGCTTAGCGAGACGGTTTATCCTATCCACTGTGATGTTTAGAGCTGACAAGTCAGGTAATACTGTATTAAAAAAGCTGAGACACATAATTACGCAGATCCTGTTTGACAGTTTCTGGTACATCTCTTATCTTCACATTATTCCTCCTGGATCTGTCCTCTATGTCCGCCATTTTAGCTTTGATCTCCTCTATGTCATCCTCTTTACTCTCATTAGCATCTATCAGATCATTGATTGTGGATGCATAATCCCCCATTTTTTTTTCTATGTGAGAGACTCTGAAACAGACCGGAGCTCCGTGCTGAACTTGCGTACACATGATATCACGGGGGTTATTTACCAAAGGAAAATTCACTTTGCACAGCAAGGGCACTTGGAAGTGCACTGAAAGCGCACTTGAAAGTAAAGTCCGAGGGGGACATGCAAAGAAAATAAAAAACAGCATTTTAGCTTGCACATGATTGGATGATAAAATCAGCAGAGCCTCCACTCATTTCAGATCTACCCCCTTAGATTTATAGTGACTGCACTTCCAAGTGCACTTTCAGTGTAAACTGGATTTGCCTTTTGTAAATAACCCCCCATGTCTGAATGGAGAGAGCTTCTCAGGAATATTAGCATCTCCTTTAAAACTGTGCCCAAAACTGGCTGGTTATTGGTAGGGAATAGATCTATGGAGTCTGGCAGCTCCCTAGTATCATCCCCTGGGTCAAGGAGAGAGCTCACCTCATTGTCTGCATCTGTAGCATCCATCCTGAATCTCACCTTTTCTGGACTCCCAGAGGATGGTGTAGCTGGTGGAGATTGTGAGCATTTAGGAGGACTGCTCCTTTTTTGTGTTCTCCACTTCTGTGTGGAACAATTCAGGGGAATCAGATGTCAGAGTGGATGATGAGCCGGCACCATTTTGTTTAGGCCTGAAGGTAAAAATTTCTGTGAGTTTCTTAGGCCGGTTCCCTTCTTTCTTACATCTGGGCATGGTGACAATCTGTTCCTCTGATGCTGTGGAGCTGGATCGCCGTATTGGGGTGAGTTATTGTGGCCCAGATGGGTTGTTATTAGCCGTGGTATTCCCGCTGGTATCGGAGCTCCGCTACTGAGCGTCCATCGCGGTCTCCAGCTAGCTCCACCCCTGTTCTTTTATTTTCTATTCTATTTTGTTCTATTTTACTCTATTATTTTATATACTGTCAATTTACTTTCTATTCTTTTATTTTATTTTATCATTTTGTATTCTGTTCTGTTTTACTCTATTGGATTCTATTTTTTATTATGTATTCTTTTTTTTCTATTCTATCCTATTCATTCCTATTCTATTACTTTTTTTTTCTATTCTATTTTATTATTTTTGGAAATTCAAATCTGATTAAAAATGGTTTGATTTAAAATTTTGTCATAAATTCTGACAATGGGTCAAACCAAATTTTCTTAAGCTATTTTCTTTTCTTGTCAAATATTATTCAAATATTTTGCGTAGTAGTAAAGTGAATCTGGAAAATAGCGCAATTATGTCAACTAGATGAATCTGAAGTTGACAGAATGCGTATTAGCAATGGTTAAATTTTTTCTGCTAGTTCCCTTCAGCGTTCTCTAGAATTGTTACATTGTATCTCTAAACTGTATTTGCTTCCTATGATTCTTAGCTACATCTATTGGTATTAATGATGTATTTTCCTGATTTAGTGCATGGAATGTTGCAAGGACACTGGAATTCCAGCAAAAACAACAGGTATTTCCTGTACTTGAAGAAAAATATGCTTAGCCTGAAAATGGAAAATGAATGCAGCCATCATATCTAACAAATGATAAGCTGCAATATATTGCAGTATTGTTCTTGGGTTAAGATATCATTTTACACAACTATTACATTTATTTTTACCATACAATTTGTGTTGATGTTATTTATTTTCTTTTATTTTATTTTTACTTAAAATGTTACTAAACCCAGGAGCCTGCATTAACTGGTCTCCCACAGTACATAGAACATGCAAATGCAATAGTTTTAGTAAATATAAACTGCTATATACCTTTTTTTCATCAGCAGTACATAGCAGTCTTGTGACTTCTATCAGTGTCTTGTTAAAGATTGTAGGAGGAGTGTTCATTCTCCTCTGACTGTCCTATGAGTCTGCAGGGTCCCTGATCATCTGTCTGGACAGTGCTGATTGGCCCAGTGCTGATAAAATGCGCCCTCTCAAGAAAAAAAAAAAAAAACTCTTTATCAATACACACCAAACTGAGCATGTGCAGAGTGACTCCAAAAACTCTGTTCTATCAGAAGATTGATTGGGGACAGTAAAAGAAGGGGAGGATCAGAGAAGACGGGATCAAACAGCCTTTTTACACAAGGCAGAGGGTTAACCTCTTAGGTTCCACAGTGAGTATAACAGACATGCATATTCAGACTGATTTTACTGTTGTGGGTTTAGTAACTTTAATGTCACTAGTGTAAATTTCTCTTCTTGTCAATTTTTATTTACACTTATACCAACAATCTATGGTTATAAGAGAATAGACTTACTCTTTATCTTGCACTTATTACAGTTATCCTGGTGGCAGCACTTAGTAACTACACGTATTTGTACATTGCCCGCTCCACTGTTCATTATAAAGTCCTTGTTACACAAATCCTCATCGTCATTACAGCCACGGGAAAAGCTTTTAAATAATTTATCACCTATATGGAAAAAAAAATTATAACAATAATAATAGCAACTAAAGTGTATGCAAACCCAACAATGGCATGTTCTTATTTGCTGGCTTTTGATTTGTTTAAGTAGTTGTAAACCTCTGAATTGAAAAAATGAACAGAGCCTATCCTTCTATAGTGTGTACTTCCCTTGATCCAAAAAAAAACCTAGTGTGAGTCCTGCCTCCTTTCCCATCCCTCTAATATCTGCATAAATCACTTCTGACAGTCTGTGTCAACATCAATCCTCAGAGATGGCCTTCCCCCTCCCTCCAGCACACAGAAGGGTGTCCACAGCCTCAGCTGTGCATTTTTCCCTTTGAGATGTGTAAAAGGGGAGAGTATACTTTCCTTCCACTCAGGTCTCAGATTACACTCAGCTCCCTGCTCTATGGCGTGCAGTGTGTGACATCAGATCCCTGCCCCCTGCCTTCTGAAGCTCAGAAATATATGCATAAAATATGTACTTTAGGGGGCTATAGAGGTGGGAGGGCTGCAGATATACAGATACAGCTTATGCAGAGGATTTATTTAATCTTTGTGTATCACCTGAGGCTAGTCACTTCAGTGGGTATGTGTTAGGGTTTACAATTAATTCAATGACACCATTGAAAGTGATTTGCTACAGTATATCTGTTTGATAAGTGTAATTATCTGTTGATCCTGACAGAAATCTTATGAGCCGATAATGCCCTGTGCTCTCTGCTCACTCGAGTTGTATTGTTCTCAGCTCTCTCCGTATACCACAGACCATCCGCTCTCCATGTTATGTTGAAGAGGTAGAGGAAGGTATTTCATAGCACTGTCATATAGTGACAATTCTGCTCCACCATAGATAAAGTATGGTGAGCGAGCATTGTCACCTTAGGACAAATAGTGAGTTACTGTCAGGATCACCAGGCAAATGTGAAGAGAGATATGCATACAAGGGAAAAATAAAAGAAAACAAATGCAGCCAACACATCTAAGGGCTTGTAGGCACCACAACTAAGGAATAGCAGGCACTAATTTCAAAGGGCTAGAAGACACCACATCTAAGGGCTAGTAGGCACTACATTTAAAGACTAGTAGGCACCACATTTTAAGGACTAGTAGACACCACATCTAAGGGATAGCAGGTAATACATTCAAGGGCTAGTAGGCACCACATCTGAGAGCTAGTAGGCACTACATTTAAGGGCTAGTAGGCACCACATTTAAGGGCTATTAGGTACTGTGTCTAAGGGCTAGTAAACATCATATCTAAGGGCTAACAGGCACCACATCTAATGGGTAGTAGACACCACATCTAAGGGCTAGTAGGCACTACATTTAAGGACTAGTAGACACCACATCTAAGGGATAGCAGGTACTACATTCAAGGGCTAGTAGGCACCACATCTGAGAGCTAGTAGGCACTACATTTAAGGGCTAGTAGGCACCACATTTAAGGGCTAGTAGGCACCACATTTAAGGGCTATTAGGCACTGTGTCTAAGGGCTAGTAAACATCATATCTAAGGGCTAACAGGCACCACATCTAATGGGTAGTAGACACCACATCTAAGGGCTAGTATTCACTACATTTAAAGACTAGTAGGCACCACATTTAAGGACTAGTAGACACCACATCTAAGGGATAGCAGGCACTACATTCAAGGGCTAGTAGGCACCACATTTGAGGGCTAGTAGGCACTACATTTAAGGGCTAATAGTCACAACATTTAAGGGCTATTAGGCACTGTGTCTAAGGGCTAGTAGACATCAGATATAAGGGCTAACAGGCATTAAATCTAAGGGCTAGTAAACACCACATGTAAGGGCTAATAGGCATCACATTTAAAGGCTATTAGCCACCACATCTAAGGGCTATTAGGCACCATATCTAAGGGCTAATAGCCACCCCATTTAAGGTCAATCAGGCTCCACATCTAAGCGATAGTAGGCACCATATCCAAGGGCTAGTAGGCACCGCATTTAAGGGCTAGCAGGCACCACATCTAAGGGCTAGCAGGTAGTATTGGCCTTGGAAACTCTTTGATTTGTTGAAGCTACCAGCCTAGTGGTAAGATCTTGTGCAGCAATGTCATCTCCACATTATTAGGAGAATCCAAAAAAACCTTGGGTATCCGGCGCTATCCATCCATTTCTACAAGCAATAAAAGCTTGACTTCTCTGCTCTATAAAACATGTTTAAAAAGTATTTTTTTTAGAAGAAAATTAAGAAATGTTTTCTTTTAAATAAGGTGGTGGAAATCCAATGTTTTTGTTTCTGAACCTGTCCCTTTTGGAGAAAAAAGCTTTCTGGAGTTTCACTTTTATCCAAAGCAAATGATTGGTGGCTTCAGATGCTTGAAAATAGCTACGAGGGTTGGCAGCGTGTAATTGTAGTTGCCTGCCTCTCCATATTCAAATTATTTTTCTGTTATGTTTACAAAATTTGACTCACCCATTTTGGTTATTGACACCCTCTTCATGCAGCTGGTTGACACTGATGGGCACTTATGCGAGCGCCCCCTGCAGAAGGCTCCACTGGAGGTACTACACTCCCGACATGTCAGCCCACGGCCTGGAAAATTGAAAATATGTTATCAGTTATAATCAGTATTTCAAAGTTCTTAATGTGAAAGTGAACTTACAGTTTGTTTGGGCACAAAATGAAAATACATACATTGCCAGGTGTTTATTAAAACATATTCCAGATATATATATTTTAAGATTTTAAATTCTGAGAGAGGGGGAGGAGCTGTCAATTTAAGTTACATGATCCGGTCAAGAGTTTTAGCCCCAGTTCCCACTGCTGCAACTTGTCATGCAATGGCATATTAACAGCAATGGAACTGTTCTAACTCACTCACTCAAGTTGCTCCAACTTAGAAAAAGGTGCCTGCATTACTTTGGGGTGACATTGACACAATTTGCATTGACTTCTGTTAAAGAAGTCATATACAAGCCACAATGAAGTCATGCAGGAATGTCAGCGTCAAAGTTGTGTCACCAAAGCCCCCCAACAAGGCTGCTAATGAATTGGAAAAAATAATAATAAATAAATAATAAGAATAATAATAAAAAAATATATAAAAAAATAATAAAAAGAAAAAAGACACATCAGCTGCCCTACTGACACCCACCTCTGCCCTACAGGCAACCGTCCTCTTCAGGGGGTGGGGGGCTGAATTGAGTCTTTGCCCTAGGTGAAAAGAATGTCTAGCTTTGCCATTGGTTATTTTCCACAGCAATCATTAATATTAAGGTAATGGATCTGTGTTATCTCCATATGCACACAGATTTTCTATGTTTAGATTGCCTCAAGAGTCCTCTGATGGAACTTCCTTCTACCCCCAGGGTGCCATAGGAGCTTTAAATACTACATTGGGCATACAGGGATCATTTCAGTGCTGGCCGGGATTACCAGTAGCTCTGAGGGCAATGAGCCTACACCAGGGGTAGGCAACCTGAGGCCCTCTAGCTATTGCAGAACTACAAGTGCCATCATGCCTCTGGGAGTAATTGTAACTGCCAGCCTTGCAATACCTCATGGGAAATGTAGTTCCGCAACAGCTGGAGGGTTACTGGTTGCTTACCTCTGGTCTATACTGATACGACAGCTAAACTGATTTTCCTTAGCCCCCGTACACACGGTCGGACATTCTGCCAACCAAATCCGTCGGATTTTGTCTGTCGGATTTTGTCCATCGGATTGTGTCCGAAACTGTTGCATACACACGGTTGGACAAAGTTGTCGAAAAATCCGATCTTTCAGAAAGTGATGACGTAATTTCGTTATGCTGGGACTACATTCAGGCTAGTAGCCAATAGCTTTGATGTAGAAATTTGGTCTGAGTATGCGTGGCACTTTGTCCGATCAGAATTCTCTACACATGATCGGAGTATGTCCTATCGGACCAGTTTGTCGGAAAATATTTCCAACAAGTTGGAAAATTTGGTCCGACAGATATTCAGACGGAAACAGTCCGATGCATACCACACACAGTCGGATTATCCGACAACACGGTCCGATATGACACATTCCGACGGATTCTCTGACCGTGTGTACGGGGGCTTACTGCTTAGTTTGCCTCAAGAGTCTCCCTAATGGGGCCCCTTCTACCTTCCGGTCCCATAGGAGATGTGTGGGCTTTTATGGCTATTGCTGACATGATTTAGAGGGATTGTTTGCCTTCCTCTGGATCAAATGAGTGTATACAGTTCTGGAAATATAGGTTTTTGTGGCTTTTTGTTTTTTTTAACCAAACCACTGTCACTGTCCAAGTGGTGGGTAAGAAAATGTGGTGGGTTAGAAAATGTAGGAAAAAAATCAAAATTTCCTCCATAAAGACACAAAGGGGTTGACTTACTAAAGGCAAATAGACTGTGCAGTTGCTCTAGAGCTTAGTAAATAAGGTAAAGCTACATTTTTCAAAGAATACCCAATCATGTGCAAGGAAAATAAAAATAAATGTATTTATGCTTGCACATGATTGGTTGATGAAAATCAGCAGAGTATCTGCTCATTTACTAAACTCTGGAGCAACTGCACTTTTAAAGTACACAGTCTATTTACCTTTAATAAATCAACCCCGAAGAGTGTTCAACAGTGTTCGTCAGATGTTCTAATCCTTCTTCCCCACTCAATCCATAATAATACAAATAGGCTGTAGATTGGCTTTAAGACAGGAGTCTCAAACTAGCGGCCCTCCAGCTGTTACAAAACCACAAGTCCCATCATGCCTCTGCCTATGGGAGTCATGCTTGTAACTGTCAACCTTGCAATGCCTCATGGGATTTGTAGTTTCCTAACAGCTGGAGGGCCACCAGTTTGAGACCCCTGCTTTAAGACATCATAAAATACACAAATGCTCCTTAAACAATACTGCTATTTACATTACACTATAATAAAACATAAAATACCTAACCTGTTGCCAGGAGGGCAAAGAAGAGAACAAAGAACAGGAAATATCTTATCATGGTGGCACCAAGTCCAGTAGCTTCTGCTCTCTCAGCCCATTCAATCCCCAGGATGTAGATTTTATGTAGGGGACGACACTTGGGCAGAAACCTCACCCAGAAAACAGTTTAAATTAATTTTCATATGACTTTCCTGGCACAGATTTCTTGGACACTGACATTTTGCATTTAAAGGATAAACTCATAATTAGTTTAAAGCTGAACTCCAGGATAAGCAGGTGTTTTCTAAATACCAGAAGCATATGTATTGTTACTCGAATCTTTGTGAATCTTTACTTGAACCTCTGCGCAGAAATTTCCAGTAAAAAAAAAAAAAGACCTGTAACTGCTTCCTATTCTTGTGCAGGGTGACTGGTCTTGTCTCCGCCCCCTCCTGTCGTTTTCTGCAGGCAGCCTGTCATAGGTGGAGCCTGCTGGGCCCCTCCCACAGCCCTGCTCTCTGCTTAGGCTATGTATAGCACAGTGATGATGTCACTACTACCTTGAAAGGTAGTAACTACACATTGCAAACACATTGTTTATATACTTTGTGGCTATTGTGGAATATACTTAAATTAAAGTTTTTGTGTGTTAAACTTTATATATAAATATAGCACAATAACATTGTGCTTTATAAGCAATTCACTTTCATGCAGGAAGGTATTTAATATTGATTGGCCCATCAAACATATCCCCCCCCCCATTATTACACAGGACCCCTCCCCCAAACTACCGCCATCATTACACAGGAAATTTCCCCCATACTACTCTCATCATTACACAAGACCCCCCCCCCCCCCCCTAACTACACCTTTTATTACACTGGACCCCTGCCCTATACTACCCCCATCATTACACTAGATTCCTGCCCCCAAACTACCCCCATCATTATACAGTCCCCCTCCCCCATTCTAACCCCATTATTGTTCAGGAACCCTTCCCACATCATTACACAGGACCCCCCTATACTACCCTCATCATTACATAGGATCCCCCATACTACCTCCATCATTACATAGGATCCCCCCATACTACCCCCATCATTACACAGAATCCCCTCCCCCATACAACCCCCATTGTTACACATGACTCCCTCCCCCATGCTACCCCCATAATTACACAGTACTCCCTCTGCAGATCCCTGAGTTGCTTCCTCCCCAGTGGTCTCACCTTGATAGAGTCCAGAGGATTTCAGGTGAACACCAGGCACTCCCCGCCAAACCCTCCGGCAAAGAAGTTCTTCACAGGTCAATGGTCTGTGGCTTATCGGACATGGTGAGGGAGAGGAGTGGATATGACTGTGCCCGGGACTGACAAAAACTCTCCCCAGACAGGGTTTACTTTACCGGGCTGGCCAATCACCGCACAGGCTGCAGACATAACACCCAACCATTCACCAACTTCCCCAACATTCAGTTCTCCCTTCATCTCCTGAGTGATAGCCAAATCCACCTATAAACTAATTGTGAGCTTAAGGGGCAGCTGTGTTGGGCCCCAAAACAATAACTAGGCTCAGGGTAGCTGTCCATTTTGCCCCACATTAAAGACGGCCCTACTCTTGTGTCTTTCATATAATTAGCCATAGAGATACAACCTAAAGGGAAGTTCCAATTACTTCTTTGTGTTTTTAAATTATGTAAGCTGTAACTTTGCAGTTAATTTGTGGGCGTGGCTTAACCAGAATACCCAAGAAATTGGAGTCAACACACGGGCGTGCTTATATAGTACTTGAATGATCACAGAAATAAGATAGTTTAAAGAAAAAGCACCAAACAAGTTGCTGGTAACATATTTTTTCAGGCAAAAAGGTAATGGCTGTCAACATGGCACTTTTTTTAACTGAAAAATAATATGAGCTCACAGACCACTGAATGCCTGAGGAGCACTTCCCCTGGAGGAGGTATTCAGATAACTGGTTTGCTCTGGGACTCTTGCAAATTGTCTGGCTGGTGGTGGGAGACAGCTCCAAGAAAACAGAAGAATAGATGCGGCTGTAAGGGAAACCTGCTCTTCCCCTCCTCGTCAGGTACTTTTCCCTAACGCTGCTGCTATCCTTTCTGTACCCAGTAGAGCTCTTCCCCTCAGCGTTTGCATAGGGAGCATCGGTGCACAGCCATTTTCAGATCTCTCCAGAGATGTTACAATCGGGTTCAAGTCTGGGCTTTGGCTGGGCCACTCAAGCACATTCACAGAGTTGTCCTTTGTTATCTTGGCTGTGTGCTTAGGGTCATTGTCCTGTTGGAAGATGAGCCTTTGTCCCAGTCTCAGGGCCTGAGAGCTCTGGAGTAGGCTTTCATCACGGATGTCTCTGCTGGATTCAACTTTCCCATGATCCTGACTCGTCTCCCAATTCCTGCCACTGAAAAACATTCCCACAGCATGATGCTGCCACCATCATGCTTCACTGTAGTGATGGTATTGGCCAGGCGATGAGCGGTGTCTGGTTTCCTCCAGACATGATGCTTGCCATTCAGGCCAAAGAGTTCACTTTTGTTTCATCAAACCAGAGAATTTTGTTTCTCATGGTCTGAGAGTCCTCCAGGTGCCTTTTGGCAAACTTGGCTTCTGTCTTGCCCCTCTTCCATACAGGGCTGATTGGTAGAGTGCTACAGAGATGGTTGTTCTTCTGGAAGGTTCTCCTCACTTCACAGAGAAATCCTGGAGCTCTGTTAGAGTAGTCATTGGGTTCTTGGTCACCTCCCTGACTAAGGCTCTTCTTCCCCGATCGCTCAGTTTGGCCAGGCGTCCTGCTCTGACATGCACTGTTAACTGTGGGATCTTATATACACAGGTGTTTGACTTTCCAAATCATGTCCAATCAACTGAATTTACTGCATGTAGAGTTGTATAAAAACATTGCAAGGATGATCAGTGGAAACAGCATGCACCTGAGCTCAATTTTGAGTGTCATGGCAAAGGCTGTGAATACTTATGTACATGGGATTTTTTTTTGTTTTTTATTTTTAATAAGTTTGCAAAGATTTCAAATAAAGTTCTTTCATGTTTTCATCATGAGGTATTGTTAGAATTTTAAGTAGCATAATAAATTTTATCCATTTTGGAAAAGGCTGTAACAAAACAAAAAGTGAACCGCTGTGAATACTTTCCAGGTGCACTGTACCATTCAAAGTGTTTGGACAAAAAATAAAAATATCTGTTGGTCCCGTCAAAATTCAGTGGACTCCTAATGTTCTGTAGAGATCTAATGCCGTGTACACACAATCGGAATTTCGGCCAGCAAAAGAACGATGAGAGTTTTTCATCGGAATTCATGGGGGGAATTCATTGTGTGTATGCTCCATTTGAATTTAGCTGGCCGAATTCCCGCCAGCAAAAAATTGAGAGCATGTTCTCAATTTTTCCGATGGAAAAACTTTCTATCGGAAATTCCGATTGTGTGTATGCAATTCAGATGCAACTCACGCATGCTCAGATTCAACTACGAGATGGAAGCTATTGGCTACTGGGTATTGAGCTTCCTTTTTATAGTCCCGTCATACGTGTTGTACGTCACCGCGTTCTAGACGGTCAGAATTTGGTGTGACCGTGTGTATGCAAGACAGCCTGAGCGAAATCCCGCTGGAATTCCATCAGGAAAACCATCAGAGCTTTTTCCGACCAAAATTCCGATCGTGTGTACGCGGCATAACAGTGCTTTATTGAAATCTTTTTATAAAACATTAACAACCCTACCTAAGCTCTCTTCGTGCACCACAGAATTCTTCCCTTATATTGTGTATATGAGGAGAGCAGGACAACACTGCTCCACCTACATAGATACAGTACAAGGTTTGAGCATAGTCCCCTTAGGAAAGACAGTGTTTTATGGGCTGTACACACTATAAGAAAATCGGGTGAACAATTTGGTTCAAGGAACAATCATACGATTTTCTGATAGTGTGTACAGCCGATTCCGACCTTCCAAATGAAAATTTCTGAAGGGACGAATGGCCAAATTTTTCTTGTGCAGGAACAGAAAAAATTATTTTTATTTAATGTGTACTATTTTGTACAAGAGATATCAGATACGAAAGACTGCGCATGATCAGCAACAATGAATAACAAAATAAAAGCCTTTGTTGCGCAAGAATTTTCATACATTATTTCTATCCTCGGTTCTGACTTGCTGTAAAATATCGAGGGAAACCAGCCAATTGTTCACCCGGTTTTCTCATAGTGTGTACGCACAGGGGTCAAGTCCTGGGGAAAAAAGTGTGGGAACTCCCACCCAAGATCCACTCCCCCACCAAAAAAAATAAAAATAAATAAATAAAAGATACGCTCATATGCATATATATTTCACAGAAAATACAGTACATTTATTGTAAAATGCCAGTTTACAAAAACAAAATAAGTTAACTTGTCAAACAGAATAATCAACACAATGGGTGATGATCTTTCCCTCGCAGGGAATTTCTAACACAAATACACCCTGTTCCAAATTCAAATACAGCAAATTAGAAAATATCACACAAACTGGAATAACGTTGCCCTTGCCGTGCAAGATTATCGTCAACAGATCAAAAAACTCACGGATCGGATCATTCCTTGGATCAGAGTCACAGATCGGATCATTTTTCGGATCAGCAAATAATAATTGAATTTGCCAAAAACCTGTGAAAATGTCACCACCATATAGTCCCCACTGCAATATACATCTCCCCCACTGTAATATCCACGTCATCTCCCCCAATAATATTTTGGCTGAGCATGGATGGGTATGGTTGGGTATTAGCAGAATATGTATTGACAGGGTAAGTATTGACAGGGTATTGCAGAATATTGGCAGGGTATGGCAGATTATTGCTGGGTATTGCAGATTATTGGCAGGGCATTGCTGGGTATTGCAGGGTAAGTATTGCAGAGTCTTGGCAGGGTAAGTATTGCAGAGTAAGTATCGGCAGGGTATGTATTGCAGAGTATTGGCAGGGTATTGCAGAGTATTGGCAGGGTATTGCAGAGTATTGGCAGGGTAAGTATTGCAGAGTAAGTATCGGCAGGGTATGTAATGCAGAGTATTGGCAGGGTATTCCAGAGTATTGGGTATTGCAGAGTATTGGGTATTGCAGAGTATTGGGTATTGCAGAGTATTGGCAGGGTATTGCAGAGTATTGGGTATTGCAGAGTTTTGGCAGGGTATTGCAGAGTATTGGCAGGGTATTGCAGAGTATTGCAGAGTATTGGGTATTGCAGAGTATTGGGTAATGCAGAGTATTGGGTAATGCAGAGTATTGAGTAATGCAGAGTATTGGTGGAGTAATGCAGAGTATTGGTGGAGTAATGCAGAGTATTGGTGGAGTAATGCAGAGTATTGGGTAATGCAGAGTATTGGGTATTGCAGAGTATTGGTGGAGTAATGCAGAGTATTGGTGGGGTAATGCAGAGTATTGGTGGGGTAATGCAGAGTATTGGGTAATGCAGAGTATTGGGTAATGCAGAGTATTGGTGGAGTAATGCAGAGTATTGGTGGAGTAATGCAGAGTATTGGTGGGGTAATGCAGAGTATTGGGTAATGCAGAGTATTGGGTAATGCAGAGTATTGGGTAATGCAGAGTATTGGTGGGGTAATGCAGAGTATTGGTGGGGTAATGCAGAGTATTGGTGGGGTAATGCAGAGTATTGGTGGAGTAATGCAGAGTATTGGTGGGGTAATGCAGAGTATTGGTGGGGTAATGCAGAGTATTGGTGGGGTAATGCAGAGTATTGGTGGAGTAATGCAGAGTATTGAGTATTGCAGAGTATTGGTGGAGTATTGCAGAGTATTGGTGGAGTAATACAGAGTATTGGTGGAGTAATGCAGAGTATTGGTGGAGTAATGCAGAGTATTGGTGGGGTAATGCAGAGTATTGGTGGGGTAATGCAGAGTATTGGTGGAGTAATGCAGAGTATTGGGTATTGCAGAGTATTGGCGGAGTAATGCAGAGTATTGGTGGGGTAATGCAGAGTATTGGTGGAGTAATGCAGAGTATTGGGTATTGCAGAGTATTGGCGGAGTAATGCAGAGTGCAACTTAACATACTCGTGACTAACCTGGTTTACTTCTCGGGTAAACTGGAAGCAGTGCAGCGGCTGTGGCCTCAGGAGGCCTGGACTGTCTGGCACTGGGTAGAGGGGAGGGAGGAGACAGTCCGCATCCCAGCGGCATGTGTCTGTCGCTGGCTGCGCTGACTCCAGTGCGTGCCCACGTGTACGGCCGACGTCATGTGACCGGTTGCTAGACGCGGAGCGGCCCTAGCCTAGCAACCAGTCACTCGGGCGGCAGAGGAGCAGCGGCTACGCACTGAATAGCCTCAGTCGGCTAATGGGAACGGCGTTCCCGTTGTGGAAATAGTACGGGAACGCCGTTCCCATGCGTTCCCGCAGGACTCAAGCCCTGTGTACGCAGCATTACTGGAAGGATCACCAAGTGAAAACGAAGTGGCAACAAAAAAAAATTCAGCTACCACTTCTAAGTACTGGTAGGCTACAACATATCCTTGTTTGGGGGGATTAAAAACGAATTTTCCTTGTTCAAGTAAATTGAGCCACAATTATTTTTTCCTTCAATCGACATGTATGGATTTGTTTTGGTTGAGCCCAATCTGCACATGTTTTCTCTCCTGAGTAATAGTGTAACTTTGTAATTTTTGGTTTTAGATATTTAGCAATAAGGTGTTGCTTTGGTTATATGAACTTTACTCCACTGATTCTCTTTCTGGTTAATGGCGTCACTCTGTACTTTTTAATCTAATCGTACTCAGACTCCTGGCCTTGTGCTTTATTTATTTTGGAATGTTAACCACCTCAATATCGGCCTGTAATACCTCACTTATTTACTAACATACATATCACTCTGGATGGCTCACCACTTCCTCAAACTCAATCTATCCAAAACCAAACGTATAATTTTTTTCCTCCACCATGTACCCCTGATCTCTCTGTTAAAATCGATGGCACGACTATCAGCCCATGCCCAGGTCCTAGGTGTAGTCCTGGACTCTGAACTCTCCTTTAAGCCCCATGTCCAATCACCACTGTCCAAATCTTGCCTCCTCAACCTCCGTAACATCTCAAAAATATGTCCCTTTCTAACCAATGACACAATAAAGCTCTTAATTCACTTTCTGGTCATCACTCGCCTCGACTACTGCAACTCCCTACTCATTGGCTTACCTCTACATCAGGAATATACAATTAGCGGACCTCCAGCTGTTGCAGAACTACAAGTCCCATGAGGCATAGCAAGACTCTGACAGCCACAAGCATGACACCCAGAGGCAGAGGAATGATGGGACTTGTAGTTTTGCAACAGCTGGAGGTCCGCTAATTGCATATCCCTGCTCTACATAGTCTATCCCACCTCCAACCATCATCAATGCTGCTGCCAGACTCATCCACCTTACCAATTTCTCTGTGTCTGCTACTCCTCTCTGTCCATCCCTCCACTGGCTCCCACTCACCCAACAAATTAAATTCAAAATACAACTTACAAAGCCATCCACAATTTAGCCCCAAGCTACATCACTGGCCTAATCTCAAAGTACCAATCTAATCGTTCTCTTTGTTCCCCCAAGACCTATTGCTCTCTATCTCCTTCATCGCCTCCTACTTTGCTACTCACACATAACAACTGGATTTTCATTTTTTCCATTAGTTCATCTCCCACAGTTATCCCCGTTTGTTTCACTTGACCTTCTCTTCTAGATTGTAAGCTCTAACAAGCCCTGATTCGTCCTGTATTGAATCGTATTGTAATTGTACCATCTACCCTCACAATTTAAAGTGTTGCGCAAACTGTTGGCGCGTTATAAATCCTGTATTATAATAATAGGAATAATACATATTTTTTTTGTTTTTAGTGCAATGTTAGTTTGACTGACAATTAATCTGTCATGCAACACTGTGGCCAAATTGTATATCATTGTTTAACCACTTGCCGACCGCTGCACGCCGATATACATCAGCACAATGGCAGCGGTGGGCAAATGGGCATACCTGTACGTCCCCTCCCCCATTGGGGGGGCTAATGGGTGCACTTACGCTGCCATGTACATTGTGGCCCACGCATTCGATGTCCGTTGGTCTCCCGGCGATCGTGTCACAGAGCCGCAGAACGAGGAGATGGCAAACAAGGCATTTTCCCCGTTCTGCCTAGTGACATGACAGAGAGCTATTGCTCTCTGTCATCGGGAGCATTGATCGTTGTCATGTGAGTAGTAGCCCATCCTCCCAGTTAGAATCATTCCCCAGGACACACTTAACCCCTTGATTGCCCATCAGTGTTTAACCCCTTCCCTGCCTGTGTCATTTACACAGTAAGTGCATTTTTATAGTACTGATCACTGTAAAAATGACAATGGTCCCGAAATAGTGTTAAAACTGTCCAATGTGTCCGCCATAATGTCGCAGTCACAATAAAAATCACAGATCGTCGTGATTACTAATACAAAAAAATTAAAAAATTATGCCAAAAAACTATTTTGTAGACGCTATAACTTTTGTGCAAACCAATCAATAAACGCTTATTGAGATTTTTTTTTACCAAAAATATGTAGAAGCATACATATCAGCCTATACTGAGAAAAAATGTGTTTTTATATATTTTTGGGGGATATTTATTATAGCAAAAATGTCGCCGTCATTACTAGTAGAAAAAAATAAATAATAATAAAAATGTTTTAAATCTATCCCCTTTTTTGTAAACACTATAACTTTTGTGCAAACCAATCAATATACAATTTTTTTTTACTAAAAATATGTAGAAGAATACATATCGGCCTAAACTAAGAAAAAAAATAGCTTTTTTAAAATATCAAAATGGGGATATTTATTATAGCAAAAAGTACACAATAATGTGTTTTTTCAAAATTGTCGCTCTTCTTTTTGTTTATAGCGCAAAAAATGAAAAACCGCAGAGGTGATCAAATACCACCAAAAGAAATCTCTATTTGTGGGAAAAAAAGGTACAGTGTTGTACGACCGCGCAATTGTCAGTTAAAGGGACGCAGTGCCGACTCGCAAAAAGTGCCCTGGTCAGGAAGGGGGTAAATCCTTCCGGGGCTGAAGCGGTTAAGATATATAGACCTTTCTTTTGTTGGTATTAAATAACCACTGGGTTTTATTTATTTATTTTATCCTATATAAGGGATAAAAGTCCAACATTTGTGAAAAAAAACACTGCTTATTTTGCCTTCTGTTATAAAACATATACAATAGAAATGCCAGGACGGTAAGGAAACCCCCAAATTGACCACTTGGTGGAATGTAGACACCCCGAATCTCATTTATTGCCACCATTTTGTAGAAACGAAGACGCAAGCTAGTATTGGGGGGGTTAAGTAGAACTATAGGCAATTAATTTTTTTCAGTTTTTCTAGAGTAAAGGAGGGCTATATGTAACCTATAAGGTCTATTTTTGCCATCGTTGTCCCATTGGGGGGGGGGGGGGGGATTTACCTTCACTTCCTGTCCTATAGCCAAAAGAGGGAATGAGAGGAAATCCCTGAAAATTAAGGAAATCTTAAAAATATACGTGCCGCTTGCTTCAGTGAGTATGCCGTAAACGGAGGATCCCGCGCACATGCACAGCGCCTATCACAGCGTCGGAGCCGCGATGCCCGGAAGTAACTCTGGTCAGAAATGTCGTCGGCCGGTGCTGTGTACTGGGACCGCTGTAGGGGGTGAGTATTACATAATGAGCTAGTATGCTATGCATACTAGCTTATTATGCCTTTGTCTTGCAGGTCTTTTTTTTTTCTTCATGTGGGTTTACAACCACTTTAAGCTGAACTTTGAACAGCAATCTTTCATTTGCATATACTCTTCAATAGCTACAGAGGATATAAATCCTAAACATTATAAAGTGAAGTAAATTGACGTCTCCTGATCTGCATACTTGTTTTACGTCTATCTCCAAAGCACTGAAGATAGAAATAATGGCAAATGTTTATTTTGTCCTTAGGACAGAACTAAATAAATGAACTGGAGTATTCCGGAACACTTTATTTGCAAAGTACAAATGCTTTACACCTTCTTTATTTTTATTCTTTTTTTCAGCATGTCTCTACAACTCAATTTTAGCTCATGACATTTACAGTATACACAACATATAAATGAGGAAGGCTGCATTAAAGTAAAACCAATTGCAGAGGATTAAGTTTAATTAAACCTTTGTTTTTGCCAAATTTAAATTATAAGTGATTAACATCAGGATGTGACATCGAGCAACACAGAATCCTTCAACTGTATTGGAAGAGGTTCCATGCCGTTCACACACCACCATATTATAGCCTTGTTTCTGATGAGAGAGCTGCTGGATTGTTGTGTAGTTTTTAGTTTGTTTCATGTCTGCATGTTTTACGCCCTTCTCTCTCTCCCGCTATATATATATATATATATATATATATATATATATATATATATATATATATATATACTGTATATATACAGTGCCTTAAAAAAGTATTCATACCCCTTGACATTTTCCACATTTTGTCATGTTACAACCAAAAATGTAAGTGTATTTTATTGGGATTTTTTGTGATCGACCACCACAAAGTGGCACATAATTGTGAAGTGGAAGGAAAATGATAAATGGTTTTCACATTTTTTTATAAATAAATATGTGAAAAGAGTGGCACGCATTTATATTCAGCCCTGTTTACTCTGAAACCCCTAACTAAAATCTAGTGGAACCAATTGCCTTCAGAAGTCACCTAATTAGACTGCAAGCCAGGCCTTCTCATCTACATCGGTGCCTGACCTCCTGCACAGAAGAGAAGAGTCGTGAAGCTGTTATAGCTGCAAAGGATGGTCCAACTCAATATTGAACCCTACGGACTTAGACTGGGATGCCATTAAAGTTCATGTGTATGTAAAGACATAAGGGCAAGTGTCCCAATACTTTATGTAATATAGTGTGTGTGTGTGTGTGAATATATATATATATATATATCATATGTACAGCATGTTGGAGTCACAAGAATACATGTCAAAGTATTTTGGTTCCTTAACCAATAGCTCACTATGTAAAGATCCAGCATAATTGTATTTTACCCTTATTTTCAAAAGGGTCACTAAATTGCCCTTTCTCATCTACCGTGTTTCCCCGATAGTAAGACACCCCCGATTGTAAGACGTATCGGGAGTTTCATAGGGGTCGGCTAATATAAGCCGTACCCCGAAAGTAAGACGTATGTCTTACTTTCGGGGAAACACGGGGGTATTGCCGCCTCCAGTGACGTACGGTACTAAGAGTGGGGCGGGGGGTGCGGGCCGCACCCTGGGGGGGGTGCCAGGCCAGCGCCCTCCCCCTCTGACTGAAGAGACAGCGCCGTTTTGATCAGTCTCGGCCGAGCAGAGTGAAGCCGCCTCCCCCTCCTCTTGTATGGCTACACAGTGCTGTGTATGGAGGAGGAGGAGGGGGAGGCGGCTTCAGTGAAGCCGCCTCCCCCTCCTTCTCCTTCATGGACAGCACTGTGTAGCCATACAAGAGGAGGGGGAGGCGGCTTCACTCTGCTCGGCTGTGAGTGACAGCCGCTGCCCAAGACTGATCAGAACGGCGCGACGCAGGTGTCACTGGCTCTGTGCCCTCCCGGAAAAAGGTCAGTGCATACAGAGAGAGACCAAGGAGGGGGAGGGGGAGGGGGGGTGTGAAGAGATTCTCTGCAGCTCTTGTAACCGCAAGATGCAGCTGAGGAGGACTACAAGTCCCAACATACCGGGCTGTGTGTGCTTACAGTTCTCCTCTGCTGAGCATAGCAGCTTTGTATGCTTGGACTTGTAGTCCTCCATAGGTTAAAACAAAAAATTTGACACTTTTTATTCCAATATAAGACATACCCCGAAAGTAAGACATAGTGGGGCTTTTGGGGATAAAAAGAAAGTAAGACACTGTCTTACTTTCGGGGAAACACGGTAGCTGCTTCTATTCACCTTTCCCTTTGTTCTACTGCCTCTTTGTTTGCCATTAATGGACAAAGTGCAACATCCTAGACATCTGGGTATGAGGAGCATGTGACTCTCCTCTTCTTCCCAGGATGCAGAATTAGTTAGCCAAGCGCCATTCCTGAGCTCTATAACTTAGAGGCAGAAGGAGAGTCCTTTAGCCTTCAAAACAGACCACCTTGGGGCCTATGTGAGGCTTTTTCTCTTTGTTAGGTGAGGAGTCATTAGTTGTTACTTGTTGCCTGACAGACAACTCATTTTCATACAACATAAAGCGTATCTAAAGCCAAGTTTTGGATAGAGTGGTAAGGACTTAAAGCTTCTGGAAGAAGGTTATTGCCAATTTACAGAAGACGGAAAACAAATCTAAATAATGTATTACTCAAAATGTACTGAAGGTCTGTGTCAAATTAACTTTCTTCTCAACTAACATGATTCTTTGATGAACATCTGTTGTTATTTTGTATGCCTGGCATCACTGCAGGCCATGCACCCACCAAGGAGTATGAGGTATTGGTGGGGAATGGGTTGATAACTTATGCCCCGTACACACGATCAGAAATTCCGCCAGCAAAAGACCGATGTGAGCTTTTGGTCGGAAATTCCTACCGTGTGTATGCTCCATTGGACAGCAAAAGATTGAGGGCAGGTTCTCGATTTTTTGGTCGGAAAAGTTCCAATCGGAAATTCCAATTGTTTGTACCAATTCCGACGCGCAAAATTCCTATGCATGCTCGGAAACAATTCAATGCATGCTCTGAAGCACTGAACTTAATTTTCTCGGCTCATCATAGTGTTGTACGTCACCACGTTCTTTACGGTGGAAAGTTCAGAGAACTTCTGTGTGACCGTGAGCGCAATTCCTTCGGAAAAACCATCCAAGATTTTTCAGATGAAAATTCCGCTTGTGTGTATGGCTTAAGAGTTTTTTTTACTGCTGTCTATGTCCCCAATAGGGGTTTTGGTGACCTTTGTTACTGGGATTTGAAGTAAAAGGAAATTCAAAGTTTCAAGTTGCCACTAGAACAGAAATAGATAAATAAAAGAAAATAAATTGGGATACAGACAATTGTCAAGAAAAGATTTTGCTCGCTTTGACTTCGCTGTAGTCTCTATTGAACAGAAATCAAGGTGAAATCTCCAAAACACGGCACATTTGGCACAAACTCTAGTCTACACCCTATATGAATTGTTTTAAAAAATATTTGGCTTTAGATATACCCTAAACCAGGGGTAGGGAACCTTGGCTCTCCAGCTGTTTTGAAACTACAAGTCCCATGAGACATTGCAAGACCCTAACAATCACAGGCATGACTCTTAGAGGCAGAGGCATGATGGGATTTGCAGTTTAAAAACAGCTGGAGAGCCGAGGTTCCCTACCCCTGCCCTAAACTCTAACTAAACTCTCTCAATCAACATGAACTATTTTAATCCTTAGACTTCTAACCTTAGTAAGTAGGTAGGATGGTATGTGATATTTACTTGTTTTATAACCTTTTTTTCAGTTGCTTCCTGGCTCTTGGCCTAGGACATGGATGTCAAGCTGGTGGCCCTCCAACTGTTGCGGAACTCTGCCTTCGGGGTTCATGCTTGTAACTGTCAGCCTTGTAATGCGTCATGGAACTTGTAGTTTAGTAACAGATGGAGAGCCACCAGTGTTACACCCCTGGCCTATGACATAAATCCCAGTAGGGGTATTCTCAGCTAAGCACACCCTCCTGCCTGCATACCTAAGCTAGGGGCAAATGGATTCAATGCTACATGAATCATCTGCCCTTAATCAAGATGGCCACTGCTAGAAGTGCTAGGGGAGGTGTTTTAAAAATTTATTTTTCAACAAATTAAAGCCTGGAGACGTGGACGGATGGAGGAGTTTGCTTTGAATATAAAAAATGAAAGAAATAATGTTTTTTCAGTTTGTGGTGCTCAAATACAATTTACTTTCACATATGATTCACACAAGGTTCACCCTGGATGCTTTTTCAATTAAATCCAATAAGAAAAAAGTGTAAATCATGGCTGAAAGTTATGTGAATGTTGGGTAAAACTGTTATAAATAGACCCCTAAGTGCTCTAAATATTTTTTTTTCTCAACAATTATTTGAATATATTATTACACTGTTGTTATGATGCTAAACAAGTTCCACTGTATGTGCCAATGCATTAGGTCATTTCTTAAATTTTTCTTTTCTAATTGTTGTAAGTTGAGGGTTTTATTTAAATCTTATTTTGCCTCCCTTTATATTATTGTGTTTCCTGCATTAGGGTTCCCATAGAAGCACAAAAATATAACAAATGGTTTCCACATCTTTTTTTTATCACAATGGTAACAAATGACGACATGGGCGATATCCTCCCAGTTGAAGCACAAAGTCAATAAAGGTAGAGACGCTTGTCTGCAGCTTAAAATGTAGACGAGTTTCTCTGCCCTCTAAACAAATGTATTTGTCACTGTTAAAAACAAAAATTGTGAATTGTTGAGCCGTTTATAGTTGTGCTTAATATCAGTATAAAGTTATGGTAGGTACGGTAAGTACATTTTTGGTATATGAGGTGGCAGTGTGTAGTTTATCAGAAGAGATAGCAATAAATGAACAATGCCTTAAAGTATAGTGTGATACCGTATAGGATATTTATTTATAAAAACAGCTGATAAGGTTCTCACTTTTAACAATACTGACACAAACAAAACATCCACGAGCAGAAAACTCATCCTCTGATGTCACTTCTGGTATGCCTGTCGCTTAGTCCCGACACGTATCGCCACACCCACGTGACTTCATCAGGGGATCATGACGATAAAAATAAATATCCTAAATGGTATCACACTATTGGCGACTTCTTTTTCTCACACGTCACCATTATGGAGGTCATTGGGGTGGACCCCCAGGAATCATTATCCACAATAGAGATCTAAAAGCTGGGCCAATCCTAGCAGGACCCTTGGAAACAGGTGAAAACACATAGATCCTCATATAGAATCATCTATTCAATGCTGTTACCTTACAGCAGTAAGGTCAGAGCCTTGAGAGCACAGAGATGTCACCTACTGGAAATAAAAGGCACCAGTCACTTTATTCACCATGATGACCTAAGAGAGGCACTTATCATTGCATTGCACTTTAATTTATCGGACCCTTAGTGTCTGTTGTTCTGGAGTTGTCACTATATTATAAATTTTTATTCACTTTGCACTATATCTTGGTCTAATGCAGTGGTCTCCAAACTCCGCCCCAGGCCCCAAATGTGGCCCTTTGCTTGCTTTTATCTGGCCCTTTAGGCATTATTCCTCCCACTGACACCAAGGAATGCACACTGTTCCTCCCATTTACACCAGTGATGGGACACTTTTTCTCCCATTGACATCAATGATAACACACTGTTCCTCCCATTGACACCAATGATGGGGCGTTATTCCTCCCATTGACACTAATGATGGGACACTGTTCCCCCCCATCGGCATCAATGATGGGGCACTATTCCTCCCATGACATCAATGATGGGGCGTTATTCCTCTCACCGATGATTGGGCGTTATTCCTCCCACCAACACCAATGATGAGGCGTTATTCCTACCACCAACATAAACGATGGGGCGTTATTCCTCCCACTGACACCAACTATGAAGCGTTATTCCTCCCACTGACACCAGTGATGGGGCGGTATTCCTCCCACCGATACCAATGATGGGACGTTATTCTTCCCAATGACACCAATGATGGGGCGTTATTCCTCCCACCGGCACCAACGATGGGTCGTTATTCATCCCACCAACATCAATGATGGGTCATTATTCCTCCCACCATCATCAACGATGAGGCATTTTTCCTCCTACTGACACCAACAATGGGGTGTTATTCCCCCCACCGACACCAATGATGGGGCATTAGTCCGCCCGCTGACATCAACGATGGGTCATCATTCATCCCACCGACATCAACGATGGGGCATTATTCCTCCCACCGACATAAACAATGAGGCGTTTTTCTTCCCACCAACACCAACGATGGGGTGTTATTCCTCCCACCGACACCAATGATGGGACGTTAGTCCTCCCGCCGACACTAACGATGGGGCATTATTCCTCCCGCCGACACCAACGATGGGGCGTTAGTCCTCAGACGGACACCAACTATTTCTCCCCCTAATACTAAAGATGGGGCATTGTCTACTCCCACTGGCCACAATCCGGCCCCCCTGAAGTCTGAATATCAGTAAAACTGGCCCTTTGCATAGAACATTTGGAGACCCCTGATCTAATACCACATCAATTGTTGTACTGTTATGAAGTTGTCAGGTTGTTGTTTATGCATGACTAGCACGTACTTTTTGGAACTACATATGGTGTGAACTTATTATTATTGCTTCTTCATTTGCGCACTTATTGAGAACTATTTTTGTACAGTACATTTATAAGAAGCACTTTTGGATATATCCATATATTTTACAATCATTTAACACTATTTATGCTGTATTACACCTTTATTGCATCATTATCTGACAGCATAGCACCATCATTGCACTAGATATCAAACTGTAGGTAATGGCACAAAAATGGAAAACATGAATTCAGGTGTGCAGACTCGACTAATAAAATGGCAAATTTATTAGAAATACAAGATTTGCATGGCTTTTGGTGAATGCATTGTTGTCTAACTTCCGTGTAGCCAGTCATATGCTTACGACAATATGGTCTTTGACTCTTATCTGGTCTAATTTTGTGTGCCATCATTTTGCATGGAGCAGTGCTAGATGACAGCTGGAACAACTAGGTAATGCAATCAAAATTTGCCAGTCTGCCTAAAGGACAGAAAAGAAATTCAAAAGGTGAACTGCATATTGTACTGAAAACAAAAGAAGTGAATGCTGATAAGGGGCTTGTATTAGTTAATGTTTCATTAACCATAACACACACTTAATTTCTAGGCTGCCAACCTCCACATCTGCCTATGGACTTATCAAGGGATGGAGCCACGTAGGTTTTGTTCACACTCCCTCACCCTGATAGGCATATCTAATTTGGTTATAAATTATTAATCCCGTTTAAGGAAGCTCTATACCTGGGCCGTATAAATCTAAGATCTTGGATTTCCCACAGTTATTTGTAAGTGGAAAATCTGGAGCCTACAGTAACCATGAGAAGCCTTGTAGGAACTCTTCTCGTCACAATAACATGCATTGTTTCAGGTAAGAATACTTCTTTTATATGACGTGGCACATACAATTACATTGCAGCCCTTATAACATTCTTATATCTATCAGTAGTGTAACTATAACTAGGCTTATTAAAATTTTAAAAGAAAACAGGGATACATTTGTTCTATTTAAGTTTCTACTTTTTTCCTCTTTGAATTATTCGTTTTTGGCACGATAATTAGGGTATTTTGCCACAAAAAAAAATTGTTAAACTTTGGTCTTGTATTTGCCTTTAGAATAAGGTTTGGGTGATCTTAAGGTTGAGGTTGAAGTTTAAGTGTTGGGTTCAGGGTGATAGTTATAATTAATCAAACTGTGGGGTATGTTTAAAATAAGGTTAGGATTGAGGGCTAGGTTAAATTTAATAGTTACGGTTACGAGTTTGGTTCTATGTTTATGTTAGGTCAAAGGAAGGGTAAGGTTTCGGGGTTATGTTGTGGTCAAGGTTTACATTTAGGAAATCCATTTCAGGGTTATAGTTCAGGATAATAGTAGCTTTCGTATTTCTTTATTTATTTTTCCATTTCAGTTGTGTTTTAATTTTTCCTAGTATAATCAATCATCTTTTTCTGGACTTATTTTGTCTGTCTTTTGAGTTTAGTTTTTTCAGTGCCTGGGTTTTTTGCATCCAATTGATGATGATTTTGCCTAAAATTGTATTGTAACTGTAATGTTGTAAAGCGCTGCATAAATATACATAAATATTGCTCTAAAAATCATGTATAATAATATTAATAATATTTTGTATTCTCATTTTCAATCACTACTTAAACATAATTACACTTAATATGTCAAGTGTATGGATGATAAACACATAAAATAAAGTATCTTATCTATGATAATGACATTAATACATTTACATTTATAAAACATACGTGGTCATCTAGAGGCCTACTAACAGTGGAGGATCTTCAGGTGGGCCAGAAAAAAAAAACTTTCGATCCCTACAAATCAAATATGCAATCACTACCCAAGACTACTACAAGTACCTACAGATCCAACGCTTCCTACAAAATAATAGAAACATGACCTCAACAATAACTTGGCGCATTGCCTAGTTTTACAAGGTGACGACCAACAAAATAAATGCAATATCTCTATTCTACACCATGCTTAACTAAAAAGACACCTTTATTAAATTCACTCCCTTCCAACAATGGGAACAGGACTTGGGGGTGATTTACCAATCCTCTGCTTGGCAAAAGACCCTCTCTATCACCTATGCAGCAACCAAAAGTACTAACCTCTGGGAACTAACCCAGAAATTGAATTTGAGGTGGCACTTAACACCTCAACGCATATCTAAATTCTCACCACACACATCTTCTGAATGCTGGAGGAAATGTGGAAGAGAAGGCTCACTAGTCCAAATATTATGGATGTGCTCTTCCCTTTCCTCGTTTTGGTCTGGCATTTCAAAACTTATCTTTCTAGTGTTAGGGCTTAATGTCCTATGGTCTCCAGGATTGGCACTATGCTCGCTAGGAAATAGAACTTATCCCTTGTCAGCTGAGGACCAAACTAGTTGAGATTTTACTAGTGAATCGACTGACACTTGTGAGACACTGGAAAGATCATAAACATCCTACAGTGGGTGAAGTCATTCAAACCATTCAAACCCACACCACCCAGGAACTACTGTTTGCCTCAGCCAATGGCAACTTTTAAAGAGCATCTAAAGCATGGGAACCATGGGAAAACTGGTATATTAGATCTAAACTCACATAAACCCTTACCTATTTTAGGCTCTACCCAGATGTTTGAGATACAAGATATCAACTTCTTCCATAAACCATTGTCAAGTATTACGGATTGTGACCTACCCATTCACTTACTAAATTACTGTACCCTCTTCTTTCATACATACCAACTAGTTTAGCTTGCTATATCTTAATTTTATTCTACTTTATATTTTAAACCTGCTTTGTAATGTGCTTTGCAACCCTATACTGTGCCTCGAAAGAACTGTTTATCAAGTCGCCCTCTGAGCGCATTGTTTCTATTGATACTATGCTCTGAAATTAATACCTTTATAAAAAATAAATAAATTATGTTAAGACATTTATGTAAGCAAACAGAAGTCTTTTTAATCAGCATATAGCAAAAATGTTGCTCCTCTTGCATAAACTTCCACTATGGATGACTCATTTTCTATTTTATTGCATTTATTACTGGTAAAATCAAACCTAAGGATTATTTGTATACTATACTTTACATAATATTAGTTGTTTTTGTTTTAAACATAATATTAGTTGTTTTTTTTTCAAATATTTCACAATTATTATTAAAAAAAAAATAATAACTTTAATAAAATATAGAATTTGTCAACACATGTTACTAAAAAAAACATACACATTATTTAAAAGCGCTTTGTAAGCAAGTTCACGTCTTACACATTTTATTTTATTGCATTTATTACTAATGCAATCAAACCTAAGGATTATTTATACAATAAATAATATTAGTAGTTTTTCATTTTAAATATAATATTAGTTGATATATAAATATTATACTAGTTGCTTTTGTTTTAAACATAAATAAAAATAATAACTTTATTAAAATATATCATTTATGTGAACAAACGTAACTAAGACAATTTAATAGCACGTTGTAAAAAAAAAAAAAAAAAATGAAAGTCTATAAATCATTGTATTTTGTTTTGTTGTGGTAGTGATTGTAGCGATTAAAATAATTTAAACAAGGCTATCGGTATTATTTGATATTGCTGTTGGTTTGGTGCCTTGTCACGAGACCTTTGTTATATCTAAGATATCCCTGAATGTCATTATTACTATGGAAAAGTGACCTTAAGTTTAAAATAGCCTTAAGAAAATAAAACAGTACATAGAATATATATATATATATATATATATATATATATATATATATATATATATATATATATATATACAGGCATACCCCACATTTAAGTATGCAATAGGGTTTATTTACTACAGCTGGAAAGTGCAAAATCAGGCTCACTTCTGCATAGAAACCGATGAGATTCTAGACCCAGATTGTTCAATTAAGCTTTGGTAATAAAACCTGGAAACTCATTGGTTTCTATGCAGAAGTGAGCCTGATTTTGCACTTTTCAGCTTTAGTAAATAAACCCCATTGTGTACGTAAAAGTGGGGTATGCCTGTATATATATATATATATATATATATATATATATATATATATATAGATATAGATATAGATATAGATAGATATATATAGATATAGATATATAGATATATATATATAGATATATATAGATAGATATATAATATCACTTGGTATTGTTATTTTAAAATAGCAATTTCCACTCAGAAACATTGGTTGATTGAAATTGTTAATTTGTCACCATCTCAAATGACTCCTTTTCTTGTATTTCTCAAAAAACACCTTTCTGGACATTCTCAAAATTCTGGTTGCCTTGCTGTTATTCTGACTTTCTGAATTTATTACATGTAAGCTATGGGTAAGGGGCCTAAAGTATTGACGAATGAGGGTCAGCATGGCAGCCAGGCTAATAGCATGTTCCGAGTGAGAAGTCAGCCTGCATGTTTTAGGAAAGATCCCTTTTGATGAGCTAAAGAGGAATGGCATGTGTAGTTGTATTTTGTGAATATTCTTTAACACTCAAAATATATTTTAAAAAAAGGGGATAAAATAATACGCATACAGAAATTGCATATGATCTGAAGGATTGAGCATTTGGTATATTGCAGAATTTTTTTTCTTTCATTAGAAATATTAAACAAGGTATGGTTATGAAACTCATTATAGTTCAGTGCATCCAGAAAGTAGTCACAGCGTTTCACTTTTTCCACATTTTGTGCCTTATTCCAAAAAAGATTAAATTCAATATTTTCCTCAAAATTCTACAAACAATACACTATAATGACAATGTGAAAGGAGTTTGTTTGAAATCTTTGCAAATTTATTAAAAATAAAAAATAAAAAAAAATCCTGTGTACATAAATATTTACGGTCTTTGCTCAATACTTTTTTGAAGCACCTTTGGCACCAATTACAGCCTCAAGTCTTTTTGATTATGATGCTACAAGCTTGGCACGCCTGTTTTTGGACAGTTTCTCCCATTCTTCTTTGCAGGACCTCTCAAGCTCCATCAGTTTGGATGGGGACCGTCGGTGCACAGCCATTTTCAGATCTCTCCAGAGATGTTCAATCGGGTTCAAGCCTGTGCTCTGGCTGGGCCACTCAAGGACATTCACAGAGTTGTCCCGTAGCCACTCCTTTGTTATCTTGGTCCTTAGGGTCGTTGTCTTGTTGGAAGATGAACTTTCTCCCCAGTCTGAGGTCCAGAGCGCTCTGCAGCAGGTTTTCATCATGGATGGCTCTGTACATTGCTACATTCATCTTTCCCTCAATGGTGGTTTCTCCAGACATGGCGCTTGCCATTCAGGCCAAAGAGTTTAATCTTTGTTTCATCAGACCAGAGAATTTTGTTTTTCATGGTCTGAGAGTCAGGTGTGCTTTGGCAAACTCCAGGCAGGCTGTCATGTGCCTTTTACTGAGGAGTGGCTTCCGTCTGGCCACTCTACCATTCAGGCCTGAAACGCTGGAGCTCTGTCAAAGCAACCATTGGGTTCTTGGTCACCTCCCTGACTAAGGCCCTTTTCCCCCGGGTGGCCCACTCTAGGAATAGTCCTGGTGGTTCCAAACTTCTTCAATTTACAGATGATGGAGGCCACTGTGCTCATTGGGACCTTCAATGCTGCAGAATTTTTTCTGCACCCTTCCCAAGAGATGATCAGTGGAAACAGGATGCAACCTAACTAAATTTTAAGTGCCATGGCAAAGGCTGTGAATACTTATGTACATGGGATTTTTTTTTCTTTTTTTTTTAAAATAAATTTGCAAAGATTTTAAACAAACTTTTATTATGGGGTATTGTTTGTAGAACTTTGAGGAAAATAATTAAAGGGGTTGTAAAGGTTCATTTTTTATTTTCTAAATAGGTTCCTATAAGCTAGTGCATTGTTGGTTTACTTACCTTTTCCTTCGATTTCCCTTATAAATGTTTTTTTTTCTTTGTTTTCTTTGTCTGAATTTCTCACTTCCTGTTCTTCCTCAGTAAGCTGTTCTGGCTGACTAACCACCAGCTCGGATGATGGTGTGAAGTTTACTGAGGAGAAACAGGAAGTGAGATATTCAAACAAAGAAAAAAAACATTTAGAAGGGAAATCGAAGGAAAAGGTAAGTGAACCAACAATGCACTAGCTTAGAGGAACCTATGTAGAAAATAAAAAACGAACCTTTACAACCCCTTTAATGCATTTTGGATTAAGGCTGCAACATAATAAAATGTGGAAAAAGCTCATTCGCCCGCTCCTTATGTCCTTATACTGTAGATTACGAGTTAAATAATTACACCAAGTTGATTGTAAGACAAGCTAGAAGGGTTTGTTTATATCGTTTCTGTTATATTTAATGTTAATGCAATTTCTTTTTTGTTCTCTAAATATTTTTGTTTAGATACCATACTATTGAGCATGGAAGTATAAACCTGTACAAGATGTATCTCTTACTTCCTTTGTCCTAAATCCTTATGCTATGTAATAATGGAAGTTATTTCTCTTCTATTTACCCCCCTCATCCCCACTTTTTGTTCTGTATCCTTGAATTTTTTTCTTTTCTCAATAAATCATTTATGAAAAAAAAAAAAATGTGGAAAAAGTGAAGCGCTGTGAATACATTCCAGAAGCACTTGTACGGTATAATAATTGTATCTTTTGTGAAAATGAATTACAAATTATCCTTTGCTACATAATATTATAGTTTTAAATTATTTTACAGAGACTTATAACATGTTTCCTGTTTATTGCATTATAGTTTATTCATTAAAATGCATCCAATGTGAAAACTCAAATGGAACTACGTGCCCTGAAAAGACTGAAACAACACAGGATTGTCTTGACTCTAATTATCAATGTGGCGTTTCCTACTTGGCGGAATTGAGAGGTAATATTTAAATTACCGTGTTTTTCGCTTCATAAGATGCACCTGACCATAAGACAGACCTAATGATCCAAATGGTGTACTAAAATGGGTGTTGTAGTCCTCCAGGGAGTGATTGGCAGTTTGTATTCAGTATGTACAGCTCGCGCACACAGCAGCACTCCAATACTCATACAGAAGCCTGACAAAAAAAATGTACGTTAGCCAGTGATCAGTATGTTAGCCAGTGGTCAGTACGTTAGCCAGTGGTCAGTACATTAGCCAGTGGTCAGTATGTCAGTATGTTAGCCAGTGGTCAGTACTTTAGCCAGTGGTCAGTAGGGGTGCAACGGATCAAAAAACTCACGGATCAGATCGTTCCTTGGATCAGAGTAACGGATCGGATCATTTTTCGGATCAGCAAATAATAATTGAATTTGCAAAAACCTGTGAAAATTCCACCACCATATAGTCCCCTGTAATATCCACAATCTCCCCCACTGTAATATTGGCTGAGTATGGCTGGGTACGGCTGAGCACGGCTGAGTATGGCTGGGTATTGCAGAGTATGGCTGGGTATCACAGAGTATGGCTGGGTATCGCAGAGTATTACAGAGTATGGCTGGGTATGGCAGAGTTTTACAGAGTATGGCTGGGTATGGCAGAGTATTGGCTGGGTATGGCAGAGTATTGGCTTGGTTATGGCAGAGTATTGGCTGGGTTTGGCTGGGTATGGCAGAGTATTGGCAGGGTAAGGCAGAGTATTGGCAGAGTATTGGCAGGGTATGGCAGAGTATTGGCAGGGTATTGGCAGGGTATTGGCAGAGTATTGGCAGGGTATGGCAGAGTATTGGCAGAGTATTGGCATTTTTTTTCAGGGTATGGCAGAGTATTGGCAGGGTATTGTAGAGTATTGGTAGAGTATTGGCTGGGTATTGCAGAGCATTGGCTTGTTATGGAGGAATGGCTGTCACAGAGCAGCGCTGTGGGCACTACAGATCCAACCCACAGCGCTGCTTCCATCTGATCTCTCCCCTCCACTGTACAGATCAGTACAGAGAGGGGAGAGAGGAACCGGCGTCATGACAATGCCGATTTGTTTACAAGTGATCGCTCTGTCATTTGAGTGTAGAAAGAAGGCCACCACTTCGGAGCTAGGCAGAAGCCACGGCCTTTCCTAAGGCCGAGACCGCGGAGCACTCCGCAGATCGCGGTGTGTGCCGATCAGAGCGGGGTGACCCATTCGGATAACGGGGCAGTGATGATCCGTTGCACCCCTAGTAATCAGTACATTAGCCAGTGGTCAGTATGTTAGCCAGTGGTCAGTATGTTAGCCAGTGTTCAGTACAATAGCCAGTGGTCAGTACAATAGACAGTGGTCAGTACATTAGCCAGTGGTCAGTACATTAGCCAGTGGTCATTACGTTAGCCAGTGGTCAATATGTTAGCCAGTGGTCAGTACATTAGACCTCTAAAGCAACCGGCCACACCTCCAAAGTACCCCTACTTCCCTCAACCCAGGTCATCTACAAAGAGAAAAATGTAAAATAATAAACCTCGATGTACAGATTACAGTGATGAGTTTGCTCTGCAGGGGTTTGGATTCTTCATGTGATGCAGTGATGTCAGTCCAGCCCAGACTGCTCACGTACACAGCACAGCAACGCAGCTGCTAGTACTCGATCCTCCCACAGTGCGCTGTGCAGCCGGGCCGTGCTCATTCACTGAAAGGCTGACTCAGACTCCTCCTCTCTTCTGCCACAGAGGAACCAAGCGACTGGCCCGATATTCTAACACAGCGGGGACGGGGTGGGGGCGGGCTGGTCAATATCCGCTACATAAGACGTTCAGACATTTCCCCATTCCAGGGAAATGAAGTGCGTCTTATGGAGAAAAAATATGGTAATTAAAAGTCATGTATAATTAATTAAAGTGGTTCTTAAGGTAGAATGATCCCTTAAACCCTTGGTGCCGGCTGTATGCAAATATGCGGTCTCTCGGCACCTGATCCTTAGCACAGAGGGGCCACATATTTGCGTGAATTTGCACTTTTGCTGAGACCACACCCGCTGCGCGCTCCCAGCACAGTTACCGTCGACTAGCCAAAAGCTCCCGATCACTCGTTGTGATTTGGAGATTGCGGACCACGTGACTGCCGTGGCAGCCAATCACGGTGGTCATGTCATCTTAAGCTATGCCCCACCTCCCTGCGTCATAAACCTCTTAAAGGGCTGGGAGGCGTCAGCACTAAGAGGTTAATGTATGAAACAAATAAATGTGTTGTATTCTCTTTAATCTCTTAATTATAAAAAAAAATCATGTGTCAATAAAAATCAGAAATTTACAATAAGGAAATCACACCTATAGTGTAATAAAAAATGCACAAACATATTTATAAATCAGTGGTTTAAAGTCCATAAGTGTCGACACACAATGCTTAAAAACTTAGAGTCTGACCGGCTCTCAATGAAGCTGGTCCACACATCTCCAGGGCAGCTTGGGGGTGCACAGCAGAAGGGTCCTGTGTGTCTTTAGCTCTGTTTCAGGTCCGAATACAGGCAAAAATTTCGACCTGAAACAGTGAACAGGGATGCCCTGGAACCCCTGCTGTGCCCTGCAGCCGCACATAGTGTGAACCCAGCCTTACTCCTGTGCTACTGGGTACATTCTCACCAGTGCTAATGGCCACTCATTTTAGAGGGTCATTTCATTCCTGTAAGCTTATTGGTGTGATGTTTGTAGATATTCCCTGCAATACTTCTTGGATGTCTTGGTCCCTGCATGATTTTTTTTGTCCTTTGATCCCTAATTAGCACTTTCTGCTAGATTCACTGACTGCACCAATCAAAATTGGATGTGGATTACAGTGGCGGCTGGGATTTTTTTGCTTAGGGGGTTGGCAAACAACCACCCCGCCCCACGTGGCACCTCAAAACCCCTCTCCACTGTCTGCCGGTCCACCGGCACTTACCTCACTGGTGATGGGGATGGGCGGGCACACAGCATTGGGGATTTGCAGACACACAGCATTGGGGATCGGCGGGCACACAGCATTGGGGATCGGCGGGCACACAGCGGTGGGATCAATGGGCACATCGGGCAGGGGATCAGGCTGGGGCAGGCATCTGGCAGCATCTCCTGTGAGATCACGGCGGCTTACTGACCTTTCAGTCAATCAAGAAAGGGGTATCAGATCCGCACTTCCTAATTGGGAAGGTGTGGGCTCCGAGCGCAATGCTCTGCGCTCCGAATCCACCCTATTTTGAAGCCTATTAGAGTCTATAGCTCTAATCAGGTGCTTCAAAAAAAATACCCCCACCACTGTAATTCATGCACATGGCGTACTGAAAGGGGCCAGGTGCATGAATAGGGGGTTGCCTCGGTGGCCGTAGATAGCAATGCACGATTCTATCCATTACCCATATAGGGGGGTGGCATGGATAGAGGGGGCGGCGCCCGTGCTCCCTTAATGAACGGGCCACCCCTGGAATGATTAATGTGAGGTCTTTCTCACTATTACTAGTGGTTTTCACTGACCTGATTTTTTTTCTGCACAAGTGTTTCTTATGGATATTGTTCACAGATTATATCACATGTAGTTGGGCACCATGGGTTGATTTACTAAAGACAAATAGTTTGTGGACTTTGCAAAGAGCAGTTACTCCAGAGCTTAAATGGGATAAAGCTTCACTTTACAAAGAATATCCAATCACATGCAGGGAAAAGTTTTTAAAAAAACAGCATTTTTTGCTTGCACGTGATTGGATGATGGAAGTCAGCAGAGCTTCTACTCATTTACTAAGATCTGGAGCAACTGCTCTTCCAGAGTGCAACTCTATTTTCCTTTAGTAAAGTAACCCATGTATGTTTACTATTATGGTATATTTGTATTTATAAATTAGCACATTTGTGTTACATATTAGCATTGTACACAAACATAAAGCCAAGGTACAATGAATGATAGTGCAGCTCAGTCCCTATACAAGAGACCTCTCAACCACAGAAATCACTTATTGGGACTTTAAAGAAGTTGCACCGAAAAAAACAGTAAACAGTTACAGAATTGTAAAAAAAAAGAAAATAATTTTTATTCACATTTATTATTAAAATAATATTCAAATTCCATGACATATATCAAAACATTGGAGAAGAATGATGAAAGAAATTTAGACTTTGTAGGCACATCCATAGAATTTTGATAAAAAAAGAATATATTTTAATTGAATGATGTTAAAAACAGCATGTACATACTCATACCACCTCTAATATCAAAATTGATCAGGTATATATAAATACAGTTATTCAGAAGTAACTCTTAAATATTCCAAAATTGAATGTGATTGGGTGGTTGAGGCTTGATAGAGGGTCGTTCATAGAAAGCGCTATATATATATATATATATATATATATATATATATATATATATATATATATATATACAGGCATACCCCACTTTTAAGTACACAATGGAGTTTCTTTACTAAAGCTAGAAAGTGCTAAATCAGGCTCACTTCTGCATGGAAATCAACGAGCTTCCAGATTTTATTACCAAAGCTTATTTGAACAAGCTGGGGTTAGAAGCTCATTGGTTTCCAAGCAGAAGTGAGCCTGATTTTGCACTTTCCAGCTTTAGTAAATAAACCTCATGGTGTACTTAAAAGTGGGGTATGCCTGTATATATATATATATATATATATATATATATATATATATATATATATATATATATATATATATATACCCGATCAATGCTGTTTTTAATATTATTCAATTAAAATATATTCTTTTTATCAAAATTCTATGGGTGTGCCTACAAAGTCCAATTTTCTCTAATCATTCTTCTCCAATTCAACCAGGACGTTGGCACACAGCTATATGTGTATCCACAGTGTCACCCTATGGTGATACACTACAGGCATACCCCACTTTTAAGCACACAATGGGGCTTATTTACAAAAGCTGGAAAGTGCAAAATCAGGCTCACTTCTACATAGAAACCAATGAGCTTGTAAGCCCAGCTTGTTCAATTAAGCTTTGGCAATAAAACCTGGAAGCTCATTGGTTTCTATGCAGAAGTGAGCCTGAGTTTGCACTTCCCAGCTTTAGTAAATAAACCCCATTGTATACTTAAAAGTGGGGTATGCCCAGGGCAGAACTTAGCGTGGTCGGGGCCCCTGGGCTTAAGTCACTTTCGGGCCCTACCTTCTATACATTATCGTATTTATTGGCGTACAATTCGTGCCGGCATATAACATGCACCCCAAGTTTAGGAGGGAATTTTAAGGAAAAAACATACATTTAAATGCCCATCAATGCAGCCAGGCAGTGTCATTTTGCAGCCTTGTCAGTGTAGCCTTGCCATTTACAGCCCTGCCCCAGTGTCATTTGCAGCCTTGTCATTGCAGTCTTGCAAGTTTAAAAATGGCGCCGCCGAGATACAGAGTCCTGTGTATCTCGGCGGCTCTCGGGTCCTCTCGGCAGCTCTCGGGTCCTCTCGTCGGCTCTCAGGTCCTCTAGGCGGCTCTCGGATCCTCTCACAGTCCCAAGCGGAGCCGAGAGTAGTGTACTCGGCTCGGCTCACAGTCACGCCCAATCCCTGTGTTATGTCCATCATAGGTCAGGACTGGGTGTGACTGTGAGCAGAGCTGAGCCGAGTACACTCAGCTATGTATCTATCTTGGCGGGGCCCATGGGCTTGAGCCCAGTCAAGCCCAATGGTAAGTCCTGCCCTGGGTATGCCTGTATATTCGGATCTTCTTCAATATATCAAAACGTGTTAAGTATATATATGATGATGTTTCATTAAACACTTCTTCAGGAATAGCAGAATTTTATAGGATATTCACCAACCATACAACATGAGTAAACATCAAAACTCTTTTTCTGGCAAAAACAATGGAGTGCAGTGGAGAAGCACAATGGGAGCTGTAGAAAGGGCAGGAGACCACTAAACAGGGACCAAAACAGGGGCCATACATTGGGGGGGGGGGGGAGGAGTCATCAGCCAAGATGTTCATATAATAGGCAGCTTGAAGAGAAGACCAGGCCACAGACATCAGGGGTATTGGCAGCCATCATTATAGCCAGACACTTTTCTTCTGGCTATGGTGATGGCTGTTAATACCGTTGATGTCTAGGGCCTGGTCTAGGGGGTTCTATTTCTCTGGTTAAGCTATATTAATACTGCACTTTTTTTTTTTTTTTTTTGAGTTTTTTTTAGGTTCATTATGCGCCATCAGGCCTTTTCACGAGCTGCGGTATTGAGTGTTTTTCTTTTGTTTTTCACCTGTTTAAATTGATTATTTATATATGTGGTTATTAAACGAATATGGCCATGTGGACTACAGCAGTGATCGTGACTACAGGAAGTTCATGCACAGTGGAAAAATTGTACGCTGAATTACTGCACAGATCTGGAAGAAATACACAAAGCACACCAAGATTTATGGAAAATGACAAATATCTCTGGTATCTGAAAAACATTTGCGCAACCATTATTTGTATAAGACAAAATCATCAAATAATTCTATATTTTTTTATTTATTACTGACTATGGCATCTGTCTTAATGCAGATTGTGTTATAATGCTTTATATTTTATAGGAAACGAGGAGAATATTAGGATTGTGAAAGGATGCAAAAAACAAGAAGAATGCACCGAAGGTCCCGCCGTCATCAGCAATTCTAATGTTATAGTTGCATTCGGTGTGGAATGCTGTGGAAGCAAAAACTGTACTGTGCGAGGTACATCGGGGAAGGTTATTTTTTTTTTATAAGTTTAGGTTCAGAAAAGCTTTACTGAGGTTATAGCTACAGTAAGCCCCTGTACACATGGCCAGAGATTTCGACAACCAAATCCGTCGGATTTTGCCCGTCGGATCTTGTCCGAAACTGTTGCATACACACGGTCGGACTAAGTTGTCGAAAAATCCGATCATTCAGAACGTGATGACGTAATTTCGTTAGGATGGGACTACATTCAGGCTAGTAGCCAATAGCTTTGATGTAGGAATTTGATCTGAGCATGCGTGGCACTTGGTCCGATCAAAATTCTCTACACATGATCGGAGTATGTCCGATCGAACCAGTTGGTCGGAAAATATTTCCAACAAGTTGGAAAATTGGGTCCGACGGATATTCCGACGGAATCAGTCCGATGCATACCACACACAGTCGGATTATCCGACAACACGGTCCGATAGGACACATTCCGACGGATTCTCCGACCGTGTGTACAAGGGCTAATATATTGCCTATCATGTTTATAATGAATTACTTTTGCATTCTTTGGGGATAAGCGTATAGAAATTCATTTGACATTAGAGAAGAGATCTATTGCTTAGCTTGCAAAATGGTTAACCCTAATGCAGACATCAAGTCAATCATATAAATGGTCTAGGCTAGCCTTTCTCAACGTTTTTACCCCAGAGGAACCCTTTGAATAACTATCAGGTCTCATGGAACCCTCGCCAAGATTATGTTGTTGAGGGTGAATAAGAAAAATATCCTTTATTTTGGTGGTCATGGATGAATGCTCCCCTTATACTGGTGGTGAACATTTCACCCTTCCTAACAGCTAAGAAGATCATTGGAGTCATGCCATTGGCACTGGCAAGTGGAGCTGGACCTGGAACTAGACAGGCATGGTGAGGTGGGAGCAGGGCTGTCTTTAATATTGATTGGACCCTGGGCAAAATGTTCTTGCCCCCCCCCCCATTGCAATTTCACTGTCCATCTGCTCTGAGACGTACAATAAATAGCAGCTAGACTTAAGATCAGTTTACTGTATCAGATCAGGCAGCAATTGTGTTTGGTTGCCACAGCATATCATTACTGCTTACTGACTGGTTGCTAGAGGTTACAGCACACATTACGGCCCACTGATTAGTTGCTAGAGGTTAAAGAAAATTATTTCTGCTTGTTAATTGGTTGCTAGAGATTACTGTACAATAATACTGCTCACTGATTGGTTGCTAGAGGTTACAGCACATCATTTCCTCACTGCAAGGGAGGCATGATATACATATGAATGCCGCCTTTATTTACCTATCAATGCTGCCGGCCGCAGCTATTTCCTTAGTAATGCTGCCGCTATTTACATATGAATTCCGGTTATTTACATGCAAACACAGCTTCTGAAGGTGAGTCATCTGTACACAACAATAGGGCAGAGCTGGGCAGCATTAGTAGCAGCACTTCACACTGAGATATTGGGACACAGCACAGGACTAAAACCTCAAGGGACAAGGGAATTTAAACTGGGATAGTTGGCAAATATGAGGCAGCTGCTTTGGGCCCCACAACAATGACAGGGCCCAGGCCAGCTGCCCCTTTTGCCCTGCCTTAAAGACGGCCCTGGGTGGGAGGTCAGTCAGCCACAGCTCAAAGAACCTCTAGACACCTGTTGAGGAACCCTGGTTGAGAATGTCTGGTCTAGTCAATACATTCAAAATAGATCTGTTGTGGAGAGACTATGGTGGGATGAAGAGTAACCCTGCCTTGGTCACTCACTTTAAAGTTAAACTCCAGGTATAAAAAGTCTAATTTAAATATCTTTCCCAGTATCCACAAAGAAAAATCTGCTTTGTGTGCACCAATGTCTTCGCAAACCCACATTATTATCTTTTAATCTTTTTTTTATCTTTTACTATTATCTTTCCAAAAGAGAGAATGGCTCTTATTTTATTTCAACATTTTGACGAGGCACAAGCTCCTCTTCCTCACTGTGCTGTACATAGCTTGTACAGAGAGCAGATGTGTGGGAGGAGTCAAGCAGGCCCACCCACTACAGACTGCTTGTAGAGAACTACAGGAGGGGGGCGGAGACAAGACCAGTCACCCTGCACAAGGAGAGAGAGCAGCAGTGGTTAGTCTTTATTACAGGAAGTCTCACACTAGATTACTGCACAGATCTGAAAAAATGCATAAAGCACACCAAGATTCCAGGAAGAATACACAAATTGTATTGTATTTAGACCATTTTGGCTTTTCCTGGAGTTCAGCTTTAAATTAGATTTTAGATCAGACTATGAATTGAATTTATAAACTTTCTTCATTAAACTTCAATGTAAAATGTTAATCTAATTTGAATTGATTTCTAATCAAATTTGAATTCGAATTTCAGAAGAGAATGAAATAGAATAGAAAATATAGGAATAGAATAGAAAAGAATAGAATAGAAAATAAAAGAATAGGATATACTAAAGTAAAACAGAACAGAATAGAAAATAAAAGAATGGAAAACAAATAGAACAGGAAACAAAGGGATAGAATAAACAATAAAGGAATAGAATATAAAAAAGAATAGAATAGAATAGAAAAGTATAGAGCAAAAAAATAACAAAATAGAGTAGAAAATAAAACAACAGAATAAAATAGAATAGAAAATAAAGGAATAGGAAAAAAAGAATACAATGGAATAACATGGAAAGAATATAACAAACTTCTGCAATTCAAATTTCAAATAGAATAAATTTGAATTGAAATAGAAAAAATAGAATAGAACAGAATAAAAAAAATAGAATACAATAAAATAGAAAGACTATAACCTATGAAATTTGAATTTTGAATAACATAGAAAAGAATAGATTAGAAGAGAATAGAAAATAAAAGAACAGAACAGAAAAGAAAAGAAAAAAACAATAGAATAGAATAAAATAGAAAAAATATAGCCATCTTCCTGAATTCGAATTTCAAATAGAATAAATTATTAATAGAATAGAAAAGAATAGATTAGAAAATGAAATAATAGAAAAGAATATGAGAGAAAAAAACAATATAATAGAATATAACAATATAACCCTCTTCTGAAATTCAAATTTCAAATAGAATAAATTTGAATTTGCATAAAATAGAAAAGAATAGAGTAGAAAATAAAAGAATAGAATAGAAAATAAAACTATATGATATAATAGGGTAAAACAGAACAGAATAGAAAATAAAAAAAAATGAAAACAAATAGAAAAGAAAACAAAGGGATAGAATAAAAAATAAAGGAATAGAATAGAAAAAAAGAAAAGAATAGAATAGAAAAGAATAGAGTACAACAGAATGAAATGGAATAGAAAATAAAAGAACAGCATAAAATAGAATAGAAAATAAAGGAATCCAATATAATAAAAAAAGAATAGAATACAATAAAATAGAAAGAATATTGTGAACTTCTGAAATTTGAATTTTAAATAGAATAAATTTGAATTCAAAATATTATCATCTTCCAAAATTCTAATTTCGAATAGAATACATTTGATTTCGAGTGGATTTTGAATGGACTTTAAATTGATCTGAATTTTCAGAATTCATTTGAACTGAGGTCGAATAAACAAAACAAATTCCAGAAACGAATTAAATAAATGAACAAATTTAGCTAAGCGAATTTATGTAAATAACAAATCGATTTGAATTCGAATAACCTAAACAAATTCCAAAAACAAATTCAATGAATTAGACAAATTTAACTAAATAAATGTATGTAAATAATGAGTCTCATTCAGCACATGTCTATTACGTTGTTACATTTTTGTACAAAATGTTTAATTTGTGAACGTCTCTGTTTGTTTTTCCTTTATAGATACCTTTATAGATAAATTGTTAAAAACCTCTTCTTCTAAGACCACAAACAAGCACACCTGCTCCTCGTGTTTTTCCGAGTCCAATGAGATGTGTCAGCCAACGGAACAAAGAAGCTGCCATGGAAATGAGACTCGGTGTGGTCGTATCATAATTGATTTTGGGGGTAATGATCCCAATAATTACTTTTTTTTTTACACAGTATGATTTGCAGGCAAGAATAAGATGTGTTTATTCCAGCTAAGTGTTTACTAAAAATCATTCAATGATACGTCCACCTTTCCTACAAACAAAATCAATGTGCAGTATTACTTTTACCTGCAGAAGCTTGGAAAGCCTTGCACCTATGATCAGCGGCACAATGTTAGGCTTCTGCAGAAAATCTCAGCAGCTTTCTGCCCGTACCTCAATACAGGCTGCAGGGCTTGTAAATGAACTACAAGAGAGCTCATCAGCGCCCCCACAGTTCATTTAGAACTACACAGTAGCTGATGGCACTTGTAGTTCATTCAATCATTCACAGGAATCTTTGAATGAATGACACGGCTGTGTTTGGGTAGAGCCCCGCATGGCTGCACTCTTTTAAAAAAATGTACAGCAGGTGCGGGGAGAAGATCCCTCACTCACTGTCATGCTGGGGGGGGGGGGGGATTGTGTTCAGCTGTGTGTTCAACAAGCCATCCACTCTATTTAGGGGTGGGGCATTCATTTAAAATGGGCATGATTCTACGAAAAGCACATCATCACCTACTGATTTATTTGTTACATGTACAGTATATATATATATATGGCATTGTACATGGTTCAGTAGTATGTAGGGCAGTGTACAGAGGTCAGTAGGATGTAGGGCGGTGTACAGAGGTCAGTAGTAGGTAGGGCAGTGTACAGAGGTCAGTAGGATGTAGGGAAGTGTACAGAGGTCAGTAGTATGTAGGGCAGTGTACAGAGGTCAGTAGCATGTAAGGAAGTGTACAGTGGTCATTAGTAGGCAGGGCAGCATACAGAGGTCAGTAGTATGTAGGGCAGTATACAGAGGTCAGTAGGATGTAGGGTGGTGTACAGAGGTCAGTAGTAGGTAGGGCAGTGTACAGAGGTCAGTAGGATGTAGGGAAGTGTACAGAGGTCAGTAGTATGTAGGGCAGTGTACAGAGGTCAGCAGGATGTAGGGAAATGTGCAGAGGTCCGTAGGATGTAGGGAAATGTGCAGAGGTCAGTAGGATGTAGGGCAGTGTACACAGCTCAGTAGTAGGTAGGGCAGTGTACAGAGGTCAGTAGGATGTAGGGCGGTGTCCAGAGCTCAGTAGTAGGTAGGGCAGCGTACAGTGGTCAGTAGGATGTAGGGCATTGTACAGAGGTCAGTAGGATGTAGGGCGGTGTACAGAGGTCAGTAGGATGTAGGGCGGTGTACAGAGGTCAGTAGGATGTAGGGAAGTGTACAGAGGTTAGTAGTGTGTTTGTGTGTGACAATGTACAGAGGTCAGTAGGATGTGGGGCAGTGTAAAGAGGTAAGTAGAGCAGAGGATAGGGGATCAGAAGACTAGAGGAAGGGGAATCAGTGGGGCAGAGGACAGGAGTCAGTAGGGCAGAGGACAGTGGGTTAGCAGAGCAGTGGACTGGAGTTCACCAGGTCAGAGGACTGAGGGTCAGCAGGGCAGAAAACAAGGATCAGGAGGGCAAAGTAGGGGGCAAGAGGGCATAATACAGGAAAGAACGAGGACACAGTACAGGAAAAAAGTGGGCACAATATGGGAGGCTCAGAAGGGCAGAGTGCAGGGGGAGTTAGGATGGCACAGTACAAGGGAGAAGCAGGGTACTGTACTGGGGTCAGGAAGGCACAAACCGGGGGGGGGGGGGTGGCTGGGGAGTGAGGAGGGCACAATAGTGGGATCTGGGGGGCATAGTACAGGGGGGTAGGAGATTATATTACAGGGGGGTGAGAGAACACAGTTCTGGGAGGACACAGGAGAGCTGGATTGCACAATACAGGGGGGTAGGAGGACTCAGTACATGGGTCAGGAGAACACAGTGGGGGGGATTAGAATATTAACTCCCCCCCCACCTTCCCTCTGCAATTTCCAGCACTCCTCCATTGCTTTTCATTGGTTAAGGAAGAACCCCCCCCCCCCCCCCCCCCCGATGCGAGGCAGAGCATCTTACTACTCTCCACCAACCCTCCTCTCCTTTTCATCTCACGTGATCAGCACAATATACATCTCCTCCACACAAGCAACAGCAGTAAGATACTTCACCTCTGGGTTTCTTCCTTAACCCATGCAAAGCACCAAAAGAGCACTGGAAACTGTAGGGGGGGAAGTAGAGTGGGGGGGGGGCAGCGGTCCCAAAGAGCCTAAAAAGCACTTCGGAAGCACCACAACACAGGAGTTTTTGAATTCCTTCTTTGGGGTTAATAGTGCCCCGCTAGCGGCCAAAAGGCACCGCTTAAACAGCGCTAAAGCACTGCTAAAACGAGTTGTGCTTTAACGCTGACACGGCCACGGCCCCTGTGTGAAAGGGGTCTTACAACCACTTTACTGTCACTTTAAGTGCTACAGTGACACAATCATGGTAATCCTAGTGCCTAAGCAGTTCTTGGCTGTGTTCACAGGTTGCAGACACAGATCAGCCCTCTGCTGCAGTCTATTACCTTGTGATCTGCTACAAAGTTACAATATACAGTCTGATCACTGGGGGAGAGGAGACTGAGAATATGCCTACTCCTGCCTGCAGCAGACTGATAACATCAACCTAGGCAACGTCACTGACTGGAGCTAATTTTCTTAAATATTTTGTTTTATATGCAGGTTCTAAAAACTACTTGTCCATTCGCGGTTGTGCAAATCCAGAGTTTTGTTCGCAAAAGCTTGTCACTTCGAACTTCACATCCTTAATAAAAGAAAAGGATTGCAATTTACAATGCACACATTGTGAAAACTCAACTGGACTTACCTGCCTTGAAAATACTGAAACGATGATGAATTGCCCTGACTCTGAGTACCAATGTGCCACTTCCTACTTCGTGGAAAGGAGAGGTAATATTTCAATGAATTAAAAGTCCTGTATAAGATAACAAAAGCCATGACACACATGTAAGGCGGCTCACAATTGGTTAATTGTTGGTGCCAGACTGTGCAAGTCCCTGCCAGCTTCTTCTTGGATAGGACACCTACCCACCTGCTTTTGATAGAAACCTCCACCATATTGTGCCATATTCCTTCCCATAGACCCACTCAGGACATTTCTGCCGATAGGCCTAAATATTTAACAACAAAGAAATGTCCACACGTAAAATGCTTTTCCCACAATTTACTGTAACTTTGCAGGATTTCTGTCACATCTGACATCACATTGACATACCAACAGAATTCTTTGCTGTGGAACGCCATATACAGGAGTAGATATTCTGTAGTTGTTATTTCTGCATAGAACTCAAGCACATAACTTGTAAGCCATCTTCTGTTAGGACCTCCCCTCCTAGGGTACACCACACAGTTGGGACCACTTCCCCCATGTATACCAAGTCCACAGCATTCATCTTCCATCATTGAGTAGAATCAAGGTGCCCTCTTTAATATACAAGTTTCTTCCTATTGTCCCTTCCATAGTTCCATAGCTTTTTTCAGTGGGAACGTGGGGGAACACAGTTCCGGCACCTCCAGCACTGAATGTATGCAATGGCAAGGGGTGTGGGGTGTGCTAGAGGGTCTATTCATGCTGGCTGCTGGGGGATCTACTGTCACTGGTAGGGATCTGTTTTTGTGTGAGGGTCTATTGTTGCTTGTGGGGGATTTATTGTTGCTGGTAGGGATCTACTGTCGAGGGAGAGGTCTATTGTTTCTGGCTGCTTGGCGATCTGTTGTTGCTGCTGGGGGGTTTATTAATTCTGGCTGCTCGGAGATCTGTTGTTGTGCCGGGAGTCTAATGTTGCTGGGGGGGGTATTTTGTTGTGGGTGGTCCATTTTTGTTGTGTGGGGGTCTATTGTTTTTCGGGTGGGGTCTATTGTTGCACAGGAATCTAATGTTGTTGGCTCCATGAGACCTATTTTACTGCTTTTCCTTTTATTAGTCAAGAAAAAATTATTTAACACCACAAAATGATACTTGGGGCAGTACTGGGAGGTGGGTAGGGGGTGGAACAAAGGGGCAGTGCTCAGAGCAGGGTAGGGGGCAGAGTCAAGGGAACAAGGGATGACTCAGAAGGGGGGAGTTCCTTAACCTATTCTCTGAGCAAAAAAAAACTCTGGTTCTGCCTAGACAGGCACACTTCCAGGTGGCCCACTAATTCCCAGGTCTAACCAGTACTCACCAGTAGAGGATTCTGGCCTGGCCTGAAATTAATTATGCAGTCCACTGCAGGACCCGCAGAAGAAAGTCAGGGGAATCAGGATGACTACAGCCAGGGATTTTTTTTTTCAGCGGGAACTAGGGGGAACTCAGTTCTACCACCTCTGGCTTGGGTCTTCTGCTCCCTGCTCACCACTATCACTTGGTAACACTAAAGTCCAGCTTCTGCATTTAGCTTATCTTCAAGTAGCTCCCACAGGTCAGATCTCCAGCGCAGATCCCACTGAGTGCCGGAGAGGGACAAGGGAGATACAGAACAGGTGCCCAGGTCCAGTACAGTCATGGGCAGGAGAGGGTGCGTGGTAGGCGGCACCCTCTGTGGTCTCAATTTTTTTCCCTGGCAAGTGATTGTAGCATAGTATAGTATAGTATGTTGGGAGGTACTACAGCCGGATAGGTATTTCAGCTTAATATTGCAACAAAGCTAAGACACGTGACAGATGGTGGAGCTTTTAAGGAGGGGGGTAGATGAGGGCAGTGGAGGGAGGGGGTTGTATGCAGAGGGAAGAGCTACTATTATGTAATATGTAATTTGTGCACATTTTTATTGTAGTTAGGACTAAAAAAAATAAAAATATATTTTATTTTTTGTTTTCAGGAAAATATGCAATATTGCATATTCATATTTTGTATTCTCCTCATACAACAGCTTTAGCTCTATCTAATTAGCTCCTCTGTTGAAAATAAACCTACTGTTTACAAGGCTTTATAGCTCAAACTGAAATTAAAGCAATGAGGGTGTTCACTTTACAAGGGAATTTTCACTTTGCAGGGCACTTACCTCGGGGAATTTGGTTAAATTAATTTTGCAAAGAACACCCGATCAAAGCAATTTTAAAGCGGAGTTCCAGGCTTTTTTAAAATTAAAAGTCAGCAGCTACAAAAAGTTTAGCTGATGACTTTTAATAAACAGATCTGTTCCACGGGCCAGCGATGCGGCCGCACGGAGCCCCGCTCCTCTCCTCAGCGCATCCGTTGGAACTGTGGGCACCCGGCCGCGAAACCTTGCAGCTTCACGGCCGGGCGTGCACTGCGCATGCGTGAGTTGGGCTGCACTCTCCCAGTGGACATATAATCTTCTGGGACCTGTCATGTGGCCCAGAAGAATGTCAAGAGGGGGGGACCGCCTAGGGGAGAGGAAGCATCGCATAGGCGGTTCCGTGGGCGGAAGCAGGACGTTGGACAGGAAATCCCACTCTAAAGTTATCCCCTACCCCCCAAAAAAAAACTTACATGCCAAATGTGGCATGTAAGGGTGGGGGGGGGTGCTTAAAGGGGACGTTTGACTTTTGGGTGGAACTCCGCTTTAAAAAAAAAAAAAAGCATTGTTTTTTGCTTGCACTTTTTTTTTGCTTACACATGGTTCGAGTATGGAAATCAGGAGAGCTTTGCCTCATTCACTAAGCTAAGGGAACATTTCTTAGCAAAGGGAACCATCTATTTTCCTTTAGTAAATGAAAAAAGATAGAGCCATTTGTAAAATGGTTTTAATATGGTCAAAATTACAAAAATGTAATAAAAAAAAAATATTTTTTCTGGTAAATACGAAATACTGTGCACATATTTTCTGTTCTCCTCAGCCAAGAATTAGAGCTTCAGATCTTTTCACGTTTTCCTTTATCTCCTTACCATTAATTGGAAAAGTGGATCTCCAGCTATTCAAGTAGAACTACAAGCAGAACCTTTTTTTTTTTTCTTAGGGAGGGTTATACCCCCTGTCAATTTATTTTTCACCATCTTTGTCAAATTGTGGAGATTTCCCTTCACTTCCTGCCCCATAGCCAAACAAGAAGTGAGAAGAAATCCCTGAAAATTAAGGGAATTCCTTGGGAACCCCCCCAGGTCACCAGATCCAGCGTCTCCATTGGAAGATTTCCCCTCCATGACTTTTCTGGGGACTACCCAAAAAGTTATGATTTTCTTTCTTTCTTTTCACATCTTCCCTCTATCCAAAACTAAATAAAATGTTTTGCCCTTAGTTATACTTTAATTTCCTCCACCAGAATTGTGTTACTCTAACTATAACTGTATAACTGTGTTACACTATATTTGATAGAGCAATACATTACTTTTGAAATACAAAATCATAAAACACTTAAAATAATGATGTATTTTTTCTTTAATGAGTTTTTGTTAATGGCATCTGTCTTAATGCAGATTGAGTTCTAATTCATTATATTATCTAGGAGAGAAGACAATGACTTCTTGGAGCTCCAAAGGATGCAATAAAGCAAATGAATGCACCAGTCCCGCAATCATCAGCAATCCTAATGTTGCCGTTGCATTTGGTGTGGCATGCTGTGGAAACAACTCCTGTCCTGTTCCAGGTACTCAACTTTTCCCATTGAAGTCAAGCCAAAATATTGGAGAGGATAATTTTCCATAATGCCAGGTTCACCATTGCTTGACTGAGGTTATAGCTGCAAATATACAGTAGATTGCCTATTGTGTTCTATTCATATTGATTTTCTTTTCTTCAAAGATAAGTATAAAGGATTTTATTTGGCAGCAGAGAAGAGATCTATTGTTTAGGTTGCAAAATGACTCTTTGATTAACATTAAGGCAATGATATACAGTAAATGGTTTAGACCAGTGTTTCTCAACTCCAGTCCTCAGGGCCCCCCAAACAGGTCATGTTTTAAGGATTTCCCTGTCATAATTACTAAGGGAGTAAAAATGATCAAATCGCCTGTGGAAAATAATGGTAAGCCTGAAAACCTGTTGGGGCTCCTTGAGCACTGGAGTTGATAAACACTGGTCTAGTCCAGCCTTTCACAACCTTTTTACCCCAGATAAACCCTTGAAATCATTTTAAGGTCTCAAAGGATTCCTGCTGAAATTAGGTAATTGGGGTTCAGTGGAAAGAATGTCCTTTAATATGGTGGTCAATGGGAAGATTAGCCTTTACATTGGGGGTCAATAGGAAAAATGCCCTTTACGCTGGTGGTCAGAGGAATTAATGCCTTTTATGTTGGTGGTCACTGGGAAGAATGCCCTTTACATTGAGGTCAATGGGAAGAATGCCCTTTACATTGGAGTCAATACGAAGAATGTACTTTACATTGGTGGTCACTGGGAAGAATGCCCTTTACATTGGAGTCAATATGAAAAATGCCCTTTACATTGGAGTCAATTTGAAGAATGCCCTTTACATTGGTGGTCAGTGGAAAGAATGGCCTTTACATTGGGTATCAATGGAAAGAAGGCTCTTTACATTGGGGTCAGTGGGAAGAATTCCCTTTACAATGGTGGCCAGGAAATAATGCTCCCCTTACAATGGTGGCTTCCTAACAATTAAGAATATAATTTGTGTGTCATGCCGCTGGCTTTGGCAAGTGCTGTTGGACCTGGAACTATACAGGCACCATTAGATGGGAAAGCAATTAGCCAAAGCTGAGGGAACCCCCTAGACACCTCTTGAGGAACCCTGCTTGAAAAATGTCTGTTCTAGCCTATACATCCAAAATAGATCTCCATGTAGAGTCCATGGTGGGATGAAGATAATCATACCTCACTCACTGTAAAGTTGAACTTCAAGCACAAAAAGTCTCATTTAAATATATTTCTCATTAGCCACAAAGAATATAAATCCACCTTTTGGGCACCAAGTTTTTTTTTTTTTTTTTTCAGTACATGTTCTCTTTCAATAACATGAATATATAAAAACACATTTTGGTATAGTTTTAAAGCCATGCTCAACTCCTCTGAAAATTCTCCAAAGCAATGCATGGTAATAGAAGCATATACTCACCTAGGTGGCCCATGGTGGTCCATGTCTCCTATCTTTCTTCCATTCCAGTACTGCAGCCTTCTTTAGGTTCTTCAGCATTCAATACATTCCCTGGAATTCACTGTAGTTCATCATACAGTCCCCACATGACAACAGAACATAGCAGTGACTTAGGGCTCTATAGGAGGAACACAGCACATTGTGAGGGATCTGGGGGATGCAATACAGTAAAACCTTGGTTTGAGAGTAACTTGGTTGGAGAGCGTTTCCGGGGTAAAGCGGTCCACATAGACCATCCTCCAAATCACCATCGCCATCATCTCTTCCACGCTGTGCTCCACAAGCAGTTCAAGCCATGTTTTCAGATTGCTCTACTGTAGGGTAGTCTACGATTGCAGACTGACAGCGGTGAGAGCCGGCGGTGCGGAGGATGGTTTGGATGTGGAGAGCTTTACCCTGGATTTCTACATACTTACATGTGCCTCTTTTAATCATCAACCATATAAGTTGCTAAATGTTGTACCTTCATTAAATGTAACCATATTGCTACACTAAGACCCCTTTCACACTGGGGCGTTTTTTAGGCATTTTTCATGCGCTTTAGCGTTAAAAAAAGCGCCTGAAAGAAGCTGCAACTGCAATCCCAATGTAAAAGCCCGAGTGCTTTCACACCAAGGCACTGCGCTGGCAGAGCGTCAAAAAAAGTCCTGCAAGCAGCTTCTTTGCAGCGCTTTTGGAGCGGTGAGTACAACGCTCCTAAAACGCCCCTTCCCATTGAAATCAATGGGAAGCGCTTGTAAAACGCTATTTTTCAAACGCTATTGGCAGCAGCGTTTTGTGGGCGCTTTTAACCCTTTATTTGGCCACTAGCAGGGGTTAAAAGCGCCCCATTAACGCTCAAAAAATGCTGGTAAAGTGCTGCTAGTTTAAGCGGCGCTTTACGAGCGTTTTTCAGGCGCTGACATTTCACATTGGGACTGCAGATGAGGCTTATTTCAAGCGCTTTACAGACGCTTTTTTTAACGCTAAAGCGCTTGAAAAACGCCTGAAAAATGCCCCAGTGTGAAAGGGGTCTTAGAGGCTCCTCTCTTCTCTTTTATACTGTGTAGCTCCTGTTGGATTTGCCTCTAATCTCCTTGTGGAGGCTGTCCATTGCGAATGGACATATTATGGTTACACAACCTATCACATTGCTATAATCTTTTTATATGGACTATAAACTGAAGGACTTATGAGTAAATGGTTGTAGAACGAATCATCCAAGTTTCCATTATTTCTTATGGGGAAATTCGCTTGATATACAAGTGTTTTGGATTACAAACATGTTTCTGGAATGAATTATGCTCTCAATCCAAGGTTTTACTGTATATGACACTGCCAGATGTGTAAAAAAGCTGAAGAGTTTGATGTAGTCTGCAGTGCTGGAACAGAGGGAAGATAGGAGACACACCTCTTTAGAGAGTAGGGTATATTACATCTTCTAATATACTGAATTGTTTTGGGGAATATATATGTGAAGAAGCAAGAGTGTAAGTCCTCCAAAAATTCCCCAAAGCAATTCATGGTGATTGAAGATATAATATAGTCACCTCTCTGGTGGCCCATGTCTCCTACCTTTGCTCCATTCCATCACTCTATGGCATGCGGCACTACTGGGATTGCCAGATGTCTGTGTCCCCCACCACGCTCTTTGGTTACATCCTACTGCCCCTACGTCACATCAGGACATATTATTATTATACACAATTTATATAGCGCCAAGAGTTTACGCAGCACTTTACAATGTATAGGGGGGGACAACACAACACAATCACAGTACAATACAAAAGGTACAGGAGGGCCCTGCTCATAGAGCTTACATTCTAAAGGGAGGGGGTGGTGGTACAAAAGGTAATAGCTGCAGAGAATGATTTGATGGGGATTTGATAGGACATAGCAATGACATAGGGATTTGCGGAAGTACAACGGCACGTGGTGGAGGACGCAGACATCTGACAATCCTGGATGTTTGGTAAGCCAAATAGAGACTTCGGAGTGTAAAATATAATGTATTGTCTAATATATTGAATTGCTTTGGGGAATTCATTTGGGAGGATGACAGTGTTACCTTCTTCAATTTATGTACAAAACGCTTTTAAAATCTGAACATTTCTTTTTTTTTTTTTCTTTTACAGATAACTTATTTGCAATTAGTAAGACCGAAAATAACCAAACCTGCACCTCGTGTAATTCCAACTCAATTGACCAGTGTCAGTCAAAGGATAAAATAAAGTGTTATGGAAATGAGACTAAATGTGGCCGTATCGTGATTGATTCTCAGGGTAATGGTCCAAATAAATAAATATTTTTTCACAGCACGATTTTCAGGAAATGTGTTTAATCAAGTGTTAAGTGTTAAGTAAAAATCATTAAACCTATAAAGTAAATGTAAACTTGTCCCTTTAAAGTGGACCTGGCATCAGATACAGTTCTTTATGTTAAAGTAGTATTATGCCCTGTACACATGGTCGGAAAAGGTCCGATATTATATTGGATTATATTGTTGGAAAATCCGATCGTGTGCGGGCTCTATCTGACTTTTTCCGTCGGAAATTCCGACTGAAACAATTTGAGAGTGGGATCTATAATTTTTCGCCAAAAAAATCTGATCTGACCTTTTTTTGGAGAGAATTCCGACGGACAAAGTGCCACGCATGCTCAGATCAAATTACGAGACCAAAGCTATTGGCTACTAGCCTCTATGTAGTCCCATTGTACGCAATGAACGTCACCACGTTCCGAACGATGGGATTTTCCGACAACTTTGTCCGACCGTGTGTATGCAACACCAGTTTCAGACAAAATCTGTCGGAAAAAATCCGACGGATTTTGTGGTCGGAATGTCCGACCGTGTGTACAAGGCATTAAACCCTCAGCATTTTTTAAACCACTTCAGCTCTGGAAGGATTTACCCCCCTTCATGACCAGATCATTTTTTGTGATATGGCGCTGCGTCACTTTAACTGACAATTGCACGGTTGTGCGATGCTGTATGCAAATAAAATGTATGTCCTTTTTTTTTACCACAAATAGAGCTTTCATTTGGTGGTATTTGATCACCTTTGCATTGTTTATTTTTTTTTATAAATAAAAAAACGGCAATTTTGAAAAAATATATATATTTTTTACTTTCTGCTATAAACCATATCCAATAAAAAATGTAAAAATCAATTTTTTCATCAACGTGGGCTAATATGTATTCTGCTACATATTTTTGGTTAAACAAAATCTCAATAAGCGTATATTGATTGGTTTGCGCAAAAGTCATAGCGTCTACAAACTATGGAATATATTTATAGAATTTTTATTATTATACATTTTTTTTTCTAGTAATGGGGGTAATCAGTGACTTATAGCGGGACTGCGATATTGTGGCAGACAAATTGGGCACTAACGGACACTTTTGACACTTTTTTGGGGACCAGTACCATGAATACGGTGAAGAACATACATGAAGCTGCGCCAAATAATCGCATAAGCACTGGTAGAAAAAATTGAACTATATAAAAATGTCCTTGGCAGAAAAAAATATATGTAACTAAATCCACGCTGGTTAATCTTCTATTGATACCTCGGTGACTCCACACATATAGAAAAAAGTGCCCGACCACCGAGATAAGAAGAATGCGCTTACCAGATGGCAAAGCAAAGGAGCGTTTGGCTATGACCCAGCCACAGCCTTTAGCTTATACCGAGGACCCTTAAACCATTCAGGAACGGAACCTCATGACAGGGGAAGCCACCTTGATGTTTCACAGGATCGTACCATACTTAGATGGTAATGCACAGGCTCAAATAAAAGAGAAACGTCCCATAGTGTAATAGCATTCGTATATTTAATAAAAAAATAAAGTAATGCAATTACATATAAAATAAGATCAGATCGCATTAAAACAAATTCAGGACCCATCCTCCTCTCGAGTAGCATGGAGACATCACTGCATGCCCTCCCAGCTGCGTTTCGCCATAGGTGACGTTTTTAATGGGGAGGGACTGTCGCTGTACTAACAGAAACTAAGAAAAATGCATTTTTTTTTTAAATTTTCAGTCTTTTTTTTTGGAGCGTAAAAAATAAAAACACCAGCGGTAATTAAATACCACCAAAAAAAAGCTCTATTTGTTTGAAAAAAATTATAAAAATTAAATTTGGGTACGGTGTTGTATAACCGCATAATTCTCATTCAAAGTGTGACAACGCTGAAAGCTGAAAATTGGTCTGGGAAGGAGGGGGGATGAAAGTGCCCAGTATTTAAGTGGTTAAGTGCTACAGTGACACAATCATGGTAATCCTAGTGCCTATGCAGTTCTTGGCTGTGTTCATAGGTTGCAGACATATATTAGCCCTCTGTTGCAGTCTCTCACCTTGTGACTTGCTACAAAGTTACAATATACAGTCTTATCACTGGGAGAGAGGAGACTGAGGATATGCCTACTCCTGCCTGCAGCAGACTGATGACCTCAACTTAGGCAACGTCACTGACTGGAGCTAATTTTCTTAAATATTTTGTCTTATGTGCAGCTTCTAAAAACTACTTGTCCATTCGCGGTTGTGCAAATCCAGAGTTTTGTTCGCAAAAGCTTGTCAATTCAAACTTCACATCCTTAATAAAAGAAAGGGATTGCAGTTTACAATGCACACATTGTGAAAACTCAGCTGGACTTACCTGCCTTGAAAAGACTGAAACGATGAAGGATTGCCCTGACTCTGAGTACCAATGTGCCACTTCCTACTTCGTGGAAAGGAGAGGTAATATTTCAATAAATTAAAAGTCCTGTATAAGATAACAAAAGCCATGACACCCATGTAAGGGGGGTCACAATTGGCTAATTGTTGGTGCCAGACTGTGCAAGTCCCCGTCTGCTTCTTCTTGGATAGGACACCTACCCACCTGCTTTTGATAGAACCCTCCACCATATTGTGCCATATTCCTTCCCATAGACCCACTCAGGACATTTCTGCCGATAGGCCTTAATATTTAAGAATAAGGAATGTCCACACATAAAATGCATTTCCCACAATTTACTGTAACTTTGCAGGATTTCTGTCACATCTGACATCACATTGACATACCAACAGAATTCTTTGCTGCGGAACGCCATATACAGGAGTAGATATTCTGTAGTTGTCATTTCTGCATAGAACTCAAGCACATAACTTGTAAGCCATCTTCTGTTAGGACCTCCCCTCCTAGGGTGCACCACAGAGTTGGGACCACTTCCCCCATGTATACCAAGTCCACAGCATTCATCTTCCATCATTGAGTAGAATCAAGGTGCCCTCTTTAATATACCAGTCTCTTCCCATTGTCCCTTCCATAGTTGCATAGTTCCATAGCTTTTTTTCAGCGGAAACGTGGGGGGACGCAGTTCCGGCACCACCAGCACTGAATGTATGCAATGGAAAGGGGTGTGGGGTGTGCTACAGAGTCTATTCATGCTGGCTTCTGAGGGATTTACTGTCACTGGTAGGGATCTGTTTTTTTGTGAGGTTCTATTGTTGCTTGTGGGGGATTTATTGTTGCTGGTAGGGGTCCACTGTTGAGGGAGAGGTCTATTGTTGCTGGCTGCTTGGAGATCTGTTGTTGCTGCTGGAGGGCTTATTGATGCTGGCTGCTCGGAAATCTGTTGTTGTACCTGGGGGTCTAATGTTGCTGGGGTGGATCTTTTGTTGTGGGTGGTCCTTTATTGTTGTGTGAGGATCTATTGTTTCTTAAGTGGAGTCTATTGTTGCATGGGAATCTATTGTTGCTGGCTCCATGAGACCTATTTTACTGCTCTTCTTTTTATTAGTCAAGAACAAATTATTTAACACCACAAAATGATACTTGGGGCAGTACTGGGAGGTGGGTAGGGGGTGGAATCAAGGATGGTGCTCAGAGGAGGGTAGGGGGCAGAGACAAGGGAATAAGGGATGACTCAGAAGGGGGGAGTTCCTTCACCTATTCTCTGAGAGAAAAAAACTCTGGTTCTGCCTAGACAGGCACACTTCCAGGTGGCCCACTAATTCCCAGGTCTAAACAGTACTCACCAGTAGAGGATTCTGGCCTGGCCTGGCCTAAAAGGCCTCATTCACTCCATTGCAGGACCCGCAGAAGAAAGTCAGGGGAATCAAGATGATTGCAGCTGTTCGTACTGAGTTCTGTACCACCTTGCCTGGGACTGCAGCCCCATTAAGAGCTCTTTAGGACCATAGCTGTCTATATCCTAATAGCTCTGGGCCTTTGGTTCCCATGCCCCATTGCTATGGACCCGGCCAACATTGGGATATATATATGGGCACTAACTTCAACCATTACCTCACTAAGGAGGGGCTTTTATAAAAGGAGACCTAACACCCAATTACACAATTCTTTTTACAGTACCTAGTGGGAGTGGGACCATCTAGTGGCAGACAAGCTAACTGCACCTACCAACACATTATTTTTTTAAAAAAAATGTGTAATTTGTGCAAATTTTTATTGTAGTTATATATTTTTATTTTTTGTTTTCAGGAAAATATGAAATATTGCATATTTTGTATTCTCCTCATACAACAGCTTTAGCTCTATCTAATTAGCTCCTCTGTTGAAAAGAAACCTATTGTTTACAAAGTTCCATAGCTCAAGCTGAAAATAAAGCAATGGGATTGATTTACTAAAGGCAAATAGGGTGTTCACTTTGCAAGGGACTTACCTTGCCTTGGTGAATTTGGTTACAGTAATTTTGCAAAGATTTGTGGCAATTGTGGCATGTAAGGGGGGGAGGAGTGCTTAAAGCAGAAGTTCCACTTTTGGGTGGAACTCCGCTTTAAGAAAAAAAAGAACATTGTTTTTTGCTTTCACTTTTATTTTTGCTTACACATGGTTTGAGTATGGAAGTCAGGAGAGCTTTGCCTCATTCACTAAACTAAGGGGACATTTTCTAGCAAAGGGAATCATCTATTTTCCCTTAGTAAATGAAAAAAGATTGTGCCATTCTGTAAAAATGTTTTTATTATGGTCAATTAAAAAACATATTTTTCAGGTAAATACGAAATACCGTACACTCATATTTTGTGTTCTCCTCAGCCAAGAATTAGAGATTCAGATCTTTTCATGTTTTCCTTTATCTCCTTACCATTAATTGAAAAAGCGGAACTCCATCTATTCAAGTAGAACTACAAGCAGAACCTTTTTTTTTTCTTAGGGAGGGTTATACTCCCCTGTCAATTTATTTTTCACCATCTTTGTCAAATTGTGGAGATTTCCCTTCACTTCCTCCCCATAGCCAAACAGGAAGTGAGAGGAAATCCCTGAAAATTAAGGGAATTCCTTGGGGACCCCCCAGGTCACCAGATCCAGCGTCTCCATTGAACGATTTCCCCTCCATGACTTTTCTGGGGACAACCCAAAATGTTCTGATTTTCTTTCACTTTCACGTTCAATGATAATGGTAAACAGAGCAAATATAGAGGGTGGATCTTCCCATTGGGAACATAGACAGCAATCAAAACTGATAGTTGCTCTAATCCATCTCCCCCTATCCAAAATGAAATAAAATGTTTTGCCCTTAGTTATACTTTCATTTTCTCCAGCAGAACTGTGTTAAAACACGATATCTGATAGAGCAGAACATTACTTTTGAAATAGAAATGAATAAAAGACGTAAAATAATGAGTTATTGTTAAAGTGGTTGTAAACCCTTACAACCAACTTTGACCTACAGGTAAGCCTAGATTAAGGCTTACCTGTAGATCCAAGAAATATCTCCTAAACCTACACGGTTTAGGAGATATTTACCGAAAGACAGGCACCGCTGTCCAGGCGCACTGGGCGCGCCACCGTCAACAGCGATGTGCCGTGCGTGGCGGCTCCCATGCGCATGCGCGGGAGTGATGTCATCGCGGCTTCGCCAAATGACAGCGGCGAGACCCACCGAGAAGATGGATGCGCCGGACTACAGGGGACAGCGGTGACTTCGCTGGCTCCTGTGTCAGGTAAGTGACACATAATGGACTACTATACGATGCATAGTAGTCCATTATGCTTTACCTTTGCAGGGAATGAAAGAGGAAGTAAACTCCTCAGGGTTTACTTCCTCTTTAATGGCATGTGTCTTAATGCAGATTGTGTTCTAATTCATTATATTATATTCATTATATATCTAGGAGAGAAGACAACGAAATCTTGGAGCTACAAAGGATGCAAAAAAACAAATGAATGCACCAGTCTCGCAACCATCAGCAATCCTAATGCTTCCGTTGCATTTGGTGTGGCATGCTGTGGAAACAACTCCTGTCCTATTCCAGGTACATTACCCTATGTTATGTTATAAGAAACTCAACTTTTCTCATTGAAGCCAAGCCAAAATATTGGCAAGGATAATTCTCCATAATTCCAGGTTCACCATTGCTTGACTGAGGTTATAGCTGAAAATATAGATTGCCTATTGTGTCCTGTTCATATTGTTTTTTTGTTTTTTTCTTCAAAGATAAGTGTATAGAATTTTATTTGGCAGCAGAGAAGAGATCGTTTGTTTAGCTTGTAAAATTTACCTTTGGTAAACATCAAGGCAATGATATACAGTGTTTCTCAACTGCAGTCATCAACAGGTCATGTTTTAAGGATTTCCCTCAGATGAAATGGCTGTGGTAATTACTAAGGCAGTGAAACTGATCAAATCACCTGTGCAAAATAATGGTAAGTCTGAAAACATGACCTGTTGGGGTGCCTTGAGCACTGGAGTTGAGAAACATTGGTCTAGACCAGCCTTTCACAACCTTTTTAGCCCACAGAAACCCTTGAAATCATTTTCAGGTCTCAAAGGATTCCTGCTGAAATTAAGTAATTGGGGTTCAGTGGAAAGAATGTCCTTTACTATGGTGGTCAATGGGAAGATTACCCTTTACATTGGGGGTCAATAGGAAAAATTCCCTTTATGCTGGTGGTCAGAGGAATGAATATCTTTTATGTTGGTGGTCACTGGGAAGAATGCCCTTTACATTGAGGTCAACAGGAAGAAGGCCCATTACATTGGAGTCAATATGAAGAATGCCCTTTACATTGGTGGTCAGTGGAAGGAATGACTTTTACATTGGGTGTCAATAGAAAGAAGGCCCTTTACTTTGGGGTCAGTGGGAAGAATTCCCTTTACGTTGATGGCCAGGAAATAATGCTCCCCTTACAATGGTGGCTTCCTAACAATTAAAAATATCATTGGTGTGTCATGCTCCTGGCTTTGGCAAGTGCTGTTGGATCTGGAACTATACAGGCACCATTAGATGGGAAAGCAATTAGCCAAAGCTGAAGGAACTCCTAGACACCTCTTGAGGAACCTTGCTTGAAAAATGGCTGATCTAGTCTATACATCCAAAATAGATCTCCATGTAGAGTCCATGGTGGGATGAAGACAACCATACCTAGTTCCTGTCTTGATCACTCACATTAAAGGCCACTCCAAGAATAAAAAGTCTCATTAAATATATTTCTCATTGGCCACAAAGAATATAAATCCACCTTTTGGGCACCGAGTTTTTTTTTTTTTTTCAGTACATGTTCTCTTTCAATAACATGAAGAGATAAAAACACATTTTGGTATAGTTTTAAAGCCACGCTCAACTCCTCTGAAAGTTCTCCAAAGCAATGCATGGTAATAGAAGCTATCATGTACTCACCTAGGTGGCCCATGGTGGCCCATGTCTCCTATCTTTCTTCCATTCCAGCACTGCAACCTTCTTTAGGTTCTTCAGCATTCAATACATTCCCTGAAATTCACTGTAGTTCATCATACAGTCCCCACATGACAACAGGACATAGCAGTGACTTAGGGCTCTATAGGAGGAGCACAACACATTGTGAGGGATCTGAGGATGCAGATACAGTAAAACCTTGGTTTGAGAGTAACTTGGTTTGAGAGCGTTGTGCAAGACAAGCACACTTTTTTCATACATTTTGACTTGATATACAAGCGATGTCTTGACATACAAGTAGCATCATGTTGCAACTGAGTATTAAAGAGAAGAGGATGCATCTAAGTGCAGCAATATGGTTACATTTAATGAAGGTATAACATTTAGCAACTTACATGGTTGATGATTAAAACAGGTGCATCTAAGTATTGCAGGAATCCGGGGTAAAACTGTCCACATAGACTGTCCTCCACACCGCCATCGATGTCATCTCTTCCACGCTGTGCTCCACAAGCAGTTCAAGCTAAGCTTTCAGATCGCTCTACTGCAGGGTAGTCTTCCCGGTCACAATTACAGACTGACATCAGTGAGAGCCAGTGGTGTGTAGGATGGTCTATGTGGAGAGCTTTACCCCGGATGCCTGCATACTTAGATGTGCCTGTTTTAATCATCAACCATATAAGTTGCTAAATATTGTACCGTCATTAAATGTAACCATATTGCTACACTTAGAGGCACCTCTCTTCTCTTTTATACGCTGTAGCTCCTGCTGGATTTAGCTTCTAATCCCCTGGTGGAGGCTTCCATTTGTGGATGGTCATATTATGGTTAGGCCGCGTACACACGAGAGGATTGTCCGTCCAACTTAGTCCGCTGAAACGTGTTTCAGCGGACAATCCGCTCGTGTGTGGGCTTCAGCGGACTTTTTCAGCGGACAGTCTTACGGACTAAGTATTTCGGAATTTCCGTAATACAGTCCGTCCAAACTTGGTTTCAGCGGACAATCCGCTCGTGAGTAGGCTAGTTCGACAGACTAATTATGGCGCATGCTCATAAAGGATTTACAGGGCGAAAGGTTGCATTGCTGTGTATTGGACGTCGTATTTCTAGTCCCGTCGTACGTGCTGTACATGTCATCGCGCAAGCTTTCGGCGGACTGTCTGTTCATCGTGTGTGGTCAAGTCCGTTCATTCAAAATTAGGACGGACTGTCCGTCGGATTGTCTGACGAACTTAGTTGGACGGACAATCCTCTCGTGTGTACGCAGCCTTACACAACCTAATCTTTTTATATGGACTATACGCAGAAGGACTTATGAATAAATGGTTGTAGAACGAATCATCCAAGTTTCCATTATTTCTTATGGGGAAATTTGCTTTGATATACAAGTGTTTTGGATTACAAACATGTTTCTGGAATGAATTATGCTCTCAATCCAAGGTTTTACTGTATATGACACTCCCAGATGTGTAAAAAAGCTGAAGAGTTTGATGTAGTCTGCAGTGCTGGAACAGAGGGAAGATAGGAGACACACCTCTTTAGAGAGTAGGGTATATTACATCTTTTAATATACTGAATTGTTTTGGGGAGTATATATGTGAAGAAGCAAGAGTGTAAGTCCTCCAAAAATTCCCCAAAGCAATTCATGGTGATTGAAGATATAATATAGTCACCTCTCTGGTGGCCCATGTCTCCTACCTTTCCTCCATTCCATCACTCTATGGCATGTGGCACTACTGGGATTGCCAGTTGTGTCCCCCATCACGCTCTTTGGTTACATCCTACTGCCCCTACGTCACACTAGGACATAGCAAGGGCATAGGGATTTGTGGAAGTACAACGGAAAATTGTGGTGGAGGACGCAGACATCTGACAATACTGGATGTTTGGTAAGCCGAATAGAGACTTCGGAGTGTAAAATATAATGTATCGTCTAATATCTTGAATTGCTTTGGGGAATTCATTTGGGAGGATGACAGTGTTACCTTCTTCAATTTATGTACAAAACGTTTTTAAAATTTTGAACATTTCGTTTTTTCTTTTACAGATAACTTGTTTCCAATTAGTAAGACCGAAAATAACCAAACCTGCACCTCGTGTAATTCCAACTCACTTTTCCAGTGTCATTCAAAGGAGAAAATAAAGTGTTATGGAAATGAGACTAAATGTGGCCGTATCGTGATTGATTCTCTGGGTAATGGTCCAAATAAATAAATATTTTTTCACAGTACGATTTTCAGGCAATGTGTTGAATCAAGCTACGTATTAAGTAAAAATCATTAAACCTATAAAGTAAATGTAAAACTGTCCCTTTAAAGTGGACCTGGCATCAGATATAGTTCTTTATGTCAAAGTAGTATTAAACCCTCAGCGTTCTTGAAACTCAACCACTTCAGCTCCGAAAGGTTTACCCCCCTTTCATGACCGGACCATTTTTTGTGATATGGCACTGCGATACTTTAGCTGACAATTGCGCGGTTGTGCGGTGCGGTACGCAAATAAAATGTATATCATTTTTTAACACAAATAGAGCTTTCATTTGGTGGTATTTGATCACCTTTGCATTGTTTATTTTTTGCACTATAAATAAAAAACTGTAACTTTTTCTAGGGGAAGGCATGGATCCTAGTCACTGCTTTGCAGGAACTCAGGATCCATGCCTTCCTTACTGACAGAACGGCGATCTGCCTTGTTTCCATGTGAACAGAATAATCGAGGTGTACCCGTGGACATCGGGTCCATGGGACCCACTGATCAGCTGTGTCCAATCACAGCGGGAGCGAGACCTGTAGCAGTATAGAACAAAAATATTACAGCGCACACATGCAAAACTAACATTTACCTCCAGCAAGGCTTTTTAACCACTTCCCACCTGGCCAATGCACATATACGGCTGGGTGGGAGCCATCTACTTCTGATAGGACGTTCAGGAACGTCCTTCAGAAGGAGCAGAACCGCATGCGGCGCGATCCCGAAGTGCTCGTGTCACCCGGACACGGCGCATCTCAGATCGGCAGGAGGGCTCTGTGATTGGCCCTCCTGATCACATGAGGGCCGTGTCCAATCACAGCCGTCATGTGATGTAAACAAACAGCCGGTTGCTAGGCAATCGGCTCCTCCTCTCCTCACACAGAAGTCATCGGTGGGGAGAGGAGAGCAGATCGCTGCAGACGATGATCAGTGAGTATGAGCTGTTTTTTACAGCTTTTTACTCACTGATCATCAGTCTAGTGTAATACACACAACACACCACACAGTATAAACACAATGTCCCCACATATGTCCCCAAAACATACATGTCCCCAAATAATAAAAACACATGTCCCTAATAATAAAAACATGTCCCCCACATATGTCCCACTAAAATCACATGTCCCAATGATTATCTGCACACATATGTACGTGATCACCTGCACACATATGTCCGTGATCACACAAACCAATTATTATACACTTAACGGAATTTTTTTTACCAAAAACATGTAGCAGAATACATTTTGGCTTAAATTTATGACAAATTTTGATTTTATTGGATTTCTTTTAAAATAGAAAAAATAAAATATTGTTTTTTTTCCAAATTTTCCGCTTTTTTTGCGCTTAAGTCGTGAATAAATACCACCAAAATAAAGCTCTATTTGTGCGAACAAAATGATAAAAATGTCATTTGGGTACAGTGTAGCATGACCGCACAATTGTCACTGAAAATGCTAGAGCGATGAAAGCTGAAAATTGGGCTGGGAAGGAAGGGGGCGAAAGTGCCCTGTATTGAAGTGGTTAAAAACACTATAAAAAAATATGGGGATTTGGTCACACCATATTGCTATACGGTTCTTAAGCCCACTTACTGCGACAAAGTACCCCATGATCAGTGGGTCCTACACTATCCATAGACTAGGAGATCCTGCTTCTCTGAACCATGGGCGCTATACTCCTCTGTATGGGAGAACATGAGGTCTCCACCATGACACAGGTGGTCACTAATGAGATTTACTTATGGGCAAGGGTTAAAAGATGAAGAAGTTGCATACTCAGTAAATGAATAAACCAGCTGCTGAAAGTGCTTAAAAACTGAGAGTCTAACGTGGTTGTAAACCCTAAGGGCTCTTTCACGTGGGACGGATCAGTGATGATCCGCCCCATGGACATATGCTTGCTCAGCGGAGATCGCTCCGTTGAAGGAAGATGACAGGTCTGTCTCTGCACACTGCGCAGGGACGGACCTGTCAGAGCGCCACTCTCCCCTATGGAAGACCGGATCACGACAGACCGCACAGTCCGTCGTCACCCGATCTGATCCGATGACGGATGGAAAAGTAGGTTTTTCCTCCGTCACACTTTTTCGGATCGGAGCGGGTCGGATGTCAAGGGTCATGTCACCACTGACATCCGATGCTCCATAGACCTCTATGGAGCATCCGTTCAGGTCCGCCTAAAAAACTGACAGGAGAACCTGAACGGATCGGCCATGTGAAGGAGGCCTTACATATATACAGAGAAGTGACTAACCTACATACACAGAGATTAAATCAGTGTTAATTTAGTCGAAGACTATAACTAAAACTAAATTGCAATTACTAAAATGTACTGGAGATTTTAGTCAACTAAAACGTAGGACATTTTAGGCGACTAAAATGTACTGGAGATTTAGTCAACTAAATACAACTAAGACTAAAATGAGACTAAAATTAAAATGCCATTTTAGTCAAAAGACTATAACTAAAACTCAATTACAATTACTGAAATGTACTGGAGATTTTAGTCAACTAAAACGTAGGACATTTTAGTCGACTAAAATGTAATGGAGATTTAGTCGACTAAAACTAAAGCAATTGCAGAAAACTAAAATGGGACTAAAACTAAAATACCATTTTAGTCCTAAGGCTAAAATTAACACTGGATTGAATAAATCCTGTACCTGTTTGCCTGCAGCCCTGTCTTATCCGCAGACGTATAAAGTGCCCAGTTTACACAGCAATTCACAGCTCCAGAAGGCAGAGGGCAGAGATCTGACAACACACACTTCACAGCATAGAACTGGGAGCTGAGTGTAATCTGAGACCTGAGTGGAGGGAATGGTCACACCCTCCTACACAGTCTCATAGGGAAACATGCACAGCTGAGCCTGTCAATCGTAGGCTATGCTTGGTAGCCCCCCCCCACCTCCCCACCCCCCTGGGCCCCTTGGAGTCGGCATAACATGTCAAAAGTGACTCAGGCAGACAACAGAAAGAACTCACACTAAGGCCGCATACACACGATCGAATTGTCCGGCAAACTTAGTCCGGCAAACAATCGGGCGGATAGTCCGGCGGACTTTCTACCAAACGGACTTGGCCACACACGGACACACAAAGTCCGGCGTTTGCTAGCGCGATGACGTACAGCATGTACGACGGGACTAGAAAAAGGAAGTTCAATAGCCAGTAGCCAATAGCTTCCTTTTTGTACTAGCTTCTGAGCATGCGTCATTCTTAGTCCGCCGGACTAGCATACACACGAACGTATTGTCCGCTGTAACCCAAGTCTGGCGGAAAGATTGTACTGCAAAAATACTTTCTAAGTCCGCCGGACCTTACGCTGAGAAAATCCGCTGAAGCCCACACACGATCGGATTGTCCGGTGAAATGCGTTTCGGCGGACTAAGTATGCCGGACAATTCAATCGTGTGTTCGTGGCATAAGTGATTTGGATTGATGCAAGTACACATTATAGAAGGATATGCTTTGTTCATTTTTGATTTCAGATATAACCACTTTAATATCACTGTGCTACAGTGATGCAATCATGGTAATCCTGATGCCTATGCAGTTCTCAGTTTTTTGCTACAAAGTTGCAATTTTACAGTCTGGTCACTAGGGGGGGGGGGGGGGGGCTGAGGAAATGCTTAATCCTGCCTGGAGCAGAGTAATGACATTGTCTTAGTCTAGGGTAAGTCAGTGACAACCTATTACAAATAAAAGGCACCGGTATTGTGATGTGCAAGGAAGGCACCCATGCAGGCATGTAATGTTACCAAAAGGTTCAATGTTTAGCTTATGAAACTTTTTTTTTTAAGACCTTTTCTTAAATTTTTTTTTTTTTTATGTACAGGTGCTGTGGGCGAGGACTGGTCTATGCGTGGCTGTGCAAATCAAGCGTTTTGTTCGTCTGAGCTTGTCTCTCCGGGTGCCAAATTCAACATCATGTTTTCAGAAAAGCATTGCACTGACAGCGGCTCCACCCAAAAGCTCAGTGTCCTCATACTGACTGTGGCTGTTTTCTGGACTCTGTTGTTCTAAGAAATCTTTGGCGCACTGTCTGTTTTACATTGCATTACACCATTCATATATTTTGCTTTATTAAATTATGCAAATTGTCCACCTAAAACGCTACTGCCTTATCCATTGACACCTCCCAAAGCTGGGTTGAAAGACTTTATTGTGAGAACCCCTGTTCAGTAATGATTCCGTCATCACTTAATGGACACACCCCCTGTATAGAAGTGGACTCCTTAAAGTATTAGTTCACCATTACCAAAATCCACCTATGTAGGTAAGGGGAGCCTTGAGCTTTGACTAAAGTTGGATAATGCGCTTACTATAGGTGTAGGCCATCTAAGTTCCTCCCGAAGACTGGCCTAAAAACTCCCAGAGATGGCAGACCCTCCATCCTGACTTGTTGCTAGGTCGTTGCTGAGACACTCCTAACCATTACTGCTCACCCCCACCATCACAAGTGCGAGCTCTCAAACTACAACACATATGTGGTCCACTTTAATCTCTGCCGCAGAATTGCTGACCTAAGAGCTACTGCGAAGGGGGAGAGAAAACGCATTTGAGGTGGCTTGAACTGGAGAAAGAGCTCACTCCTGTAATGGTGGCGGTGAAGAGTGTCATAGAGATGACCTAGCAACAAGTCAGGGTGGGGACTGCCATTTCTGGGAGTTTATAATTTATTTTTCGAGAGGCCTATGTCTATAGTAAGGATATTAGTCAACTCTAGTCAAGGCTACACAGTTTGTTTTTATCTAAAGGCACCGCTAACCTGCATAGGCAGTTGTTATTGGAAAGGTGACCTAATCATTTTAACACCTTTGGGGAGCCAATCAACTGTCTGCAAACCAATGCACCAATTAGCAAGTTTTTAGCAGTCAGAAAATGGTTGGATGAGCAATCGAGTATTTCAAATTACGTAAAAAAGATGGGTGGCTGGGGTTTGTGGTAGTCACTCCCTGTGTACAAGTATTTTCAATTATAGGACACGATGCTTGTGCATGTATCCGACCCATCTCTTTTTGACATACTGAGCCAATCAGGCACATCTGCCTGACTTAAAGTGAACCTTTAAGGGCAGAATTAAAGGGAGTTGCCATTGCTAATTTGTTTTTTGAAGTTGCAGGCCTAGGGGCTGTCATCCAAAACCTGACTTCATTTACTTGGAACAGGGATGCATCCAGAAAAGTCTGAAATGCTTGTTTTAGCTTATTGAAATGGTGAAGGACCTACTCTCACGTGCGGTAGACTCCTTACCACTTGGTTTGGCCCTAAAAGGCTGAACTGCAGCAGTTCAACCGCCTACATTGCACACATTGCAGGGCTGTTGAGGCTTGACCCCATACACCTAAAGCCAAACTCTGGGCAAAAATAGGTTTTCCCATGCAGTGGGGCCGTGCCCGCACTACATGGGTCAACTGCCTGATTTGTCTAAGGGTGAGGAGAAAGCTCCTACCCGCGTGATCCTTTGTTCCACCAGAAAACGGTCTCCCCCCACCTCATGGTCTGGTAGTGGATTGCTCCTGGTCTATGGAGCCCGCTCTGGGCTTGATGACATCAGAAACAATCCACAATTCAAAACCAATTGAGTGCAGTGGGGCAGGATCAGTCTTGTGCTGGGAGGATTGGAGGATTAGGTGAGTGAATCTCCTTTCTCCTCTCCCCTAGACAAAAAAGAGCAGTTAACCAATGTAGTACAGACACAGCCCAGCATGGGAAAGCCCCTTTAAAGTTTGGCTTTAAAGGGGACCTGAACCCCTAAAAAAACTGAAGTTCCCCTGCCTCTCTTACCTTTAGATATTGCAATGCAGCACTTCTGCCTTTCTTGCTTAGGCATGAATGACATTCACCACCTCACCTCCACCGATTCTGCACATTCGCTGATGTGGAATAAGGTTTAGGCTCCAGATAGATCCCTGTTGCACATCTGCACATGTGCTTCTGGTGTAGGTGAAGAATTGTGAGTACTGGAGTCCTAAACAGCTCTGTGCCTGCTTATATACGGTAATTTGCCTGCGCACATGCAGATGTGCCAAAAGGCTCTGTTGAGACCTGAAGGCTGGGCAAAGCCCTTCTGCACATCTGCACATGTGTCAGACATACAACGATGGTGGCACCAGAAGGTGCAATGAGGGGGGGTGGCAAAGACAAAGATAAAGGACCCTCTTTAAATGGGTTGGGTCACATGTGGTTTAAATGTTGTGGTGCCCCCCAGCTGCCTTGTGAATGAGCTCTAAGGTATTGACAATAATATTTAGAGAACGTAGTACTTTGTCAAGCACAAAAAATGATATTATATGTAGAAAATTCCTTTAAACGTTTTCATTGGGTACATTTATAACCACTGTCCTCCCTGCTCTCCTATTGATTTTTCTTGATTCCAGGCAAACTTTTTTGTAGCTTTTGGAAAGACGCAAAGTAGGATACTATAAAGTGTCAATTGAGTGACAGCTCTGAGTCTGATGAAGCTGCTGATGGCCCTCAAAGATGGTGGCACCCAGCAATGAACTCAGAGTTTTTGGATGTCTACAAAAGGGAGGCTTTTAAACAACATTCCTAAATCATGTTAAAGGCACATCTAATCTGGTGACAGGAACTCTTTAAGTTTAGTGTGGAAACCCTGTAATATTCAAGTAAACGTGAACAGACATGCCTCCGCGTCCTAAGCCCTTGTACACACGGTCAGAGATTCCGACAACCAAATCCGTCTGAGTAATTCCGACGGATTAATTCTGGAAGAGGTCCGGAAGTGATGTTGCATACACACGGTCGGACTAAGTTGTCGGAAAATCCGATTGTACATAACGTGATGACGTTATTTCGTTATTTCGTTACGACGGGACTACGTTCAGGCTAGTAGCCAATAGCTTTGGTCTAGGAATTTGATCTGAGCATGCGTGGCACTTTGTCCGTTGGAGTAGGCTACACATGATCGGAGTATGTCCGATCAGAGCATTTTGTCAGAAAAATTTTACCGGCAAGTTGGAAAAGTTGGTCCATCGGATATTCCGATGGAAACAGTCCGATGGAGACCACACACAGTCGGAATATCCGACAAAACGGTCCGATAGGACACATTCCGTCGGAATCTCCGACCGTGTGTACAAGGGCTTAGACAAATCTATGAATAGCTAGTACTGGAAGTTCAAGAAAATGAAGGTGTAAGATAAAGGGGAGGTAGCTGGTGATTAGGTCAATACATTTGTGGGGGGCAAAGCTATATTAGAAGTATTACAATGTTTACAGTTTGAAGCCTTATCCATACTTTTACTTTCCCTGGTTACCTTGATGGATTCATTTCAAAACATCTAATATGGCTTGGAACTTTTGGAAACTGGAAGTAAGCCTTATACTGGTTGTTGTGCCTTGTTTTATAACATTTTGAGAAATGCATTCTTACTTTTTTTTAATCATTTGAGTTTTGTTTTGGATGCAGTGTGTATTTTGTACTTTCCATTAAACAAAATAAAATCAAAAAGTTACTATATTATTTCTAGTACTGTAATTTTTTCATATCAGTCCACCAAAACCAATATTTAAAATTTTCTTTATCAGAAAACAACTTTATAGAATAGGTTGTAAGTACACGACATAGTAAAAAAAAAAAAGCCATGAAAGGAGAAGAAATGACTAGTGACATAACATAGCAATGGCCTGTGACATAACAATCAGCTGTATACAATATATCATGAGAAAATCTAAGATCTTAACTCATAATGGCCAATATTTCCATGTTTGGAAGATCCTAGAGAGTTCACGTGTTTCTAAAGGTAGAAGGTTTTTTTTTTTTTATTGTAATGCATTTTAATTATTCATGTAAAAAAACTTGTGCCTTACCTGAGCTCAATCTTATTTCAGCGATGTGCACAAGAGCAGAGGCTCTCTCAGCTCTTTCTCTCCTCATTGGCTCAGACACAGTAGCGGAAGCCATTGGCTTCCACAGCTGTCAATCATAGCTAGTAAAAAGGAAGAAGGGGGCAAGGCTGAGCCATGCTCTGTGTGTCTTATGGAGTACCAGCTTGCTATAGGGAGACATGACATGGGGGAGGAGCCAGCAGTTCAGGCGGTGGACCCAAGAAAAGGAGGATTGGGGCTGCTCTGTGCAAAATTACTATGCATAGCATGTAAGTATAACAGTTGTTAAAGGTGATGGACTTTATAGGCATAGGCAAAAATAAAAAAAACAGTAGTATGGAAAGTGTATCATGTCTTGCCCTACATGTTACGCGTTATACAAACGCTTCATCTGGAGCTTTTGGCATTTTTATAGGTAAAGGGATCGTGTATATGTGAGCGGGGAGTGGCAGTATAAACCTGGGCATGCAGCCAAAGATAAAGGATACTTCAAACAAAAAGGGGGAGGGGTAATTTTAAGATTTACCCGGGAGTCCTCCAGGGGTAAAGTCCTCCAACTGCAGTCAGTCCCGGGATAACCCAGAAGATAGGAAATCGTATAGAATTGTATGGTTACAAAAAGACCACCATAATCTTAAAGAGGAAGTAAACCCTGATGAGTTTACTTCCTCTTTCATTCCCTGCAAAGGCAAAGCATAATGGACTACTATGCATCGCATTGTAGTCCTTTATGTGTCACTTACCTGACACAGGAGCCAGCGATGTCACCGCTGTCCCCTGTAGTCCGGAGCCTCCATCTTCTCGGTGGGGTCTCGCTGCTCCGCCGCTGTCATTCCGCGAAGCCGCATGACGTCACTCCCGCGCATGCGCATGGGAGCCGACTCAGTGCGCCTGCGTGCCGCTGTCTACGGCGCATGCACCGTAGACAGCAGTGCCTGTCTTTCGGCAAATATCTCATAAACCGTGTAGGTTTAGGAGATATTTCTTGGACCTACAAGTAAGCCTTAATCTAGGCTTACCTGTAGGTCAAAGTGTGTTGTAAGGGTTTACAACCACTTTAAAGACCAAGTGGTTAGAAGTATTTCCCGGCTCTGTGACAGCACCACACACAGCCCCTGAGTAGTGGTAGTTAGTATAACAAATGTGAGGTTGAGCTGGCCACATGGCAATTTGATAGAACTATCAGACTTTCAATTACATTTTTGTCAAAATCACAAAAGCAATCAAATACTGATGGAAGGCTTGACTAAAGGATTCGTCAACCTGGGTCCTTAAAACTATAGAGTAAAAACACAGACTGCGTGGGTTTAAAAAGGCCATGGCAGCCAATTTATTAACCAAAGAATAAATAACACCACATTAAAACGTAACAATAAGTATAATTCAACAATGTAATCCTAACAATGCCAAACAAGGGGTCTTTGGGTGTCCTTAAGGCAGAATTTTAACTGGTATCCTCCATGTCCTCAGCCACGCTCCAACCGCCTCAAAGACGTTACGGCATCACACATACTTCCATTTTCCACTCCCAGGGGACCTAGCTCCAACCAAGTGGAAGCGCCATACCCTAGATGGGCCCCACAATTTTGTAACACTGTAATTACTTACTGACCCCCCAAAGACCCCCTGACCCGCTAACTGCTGTGATAAAATGTGCAACTAACATAAGTATCTGCTTTTTTTTTTATCAAAGTCTAAGATACTAAAAAAAATTCCCCAAAAAACTGTACACCCTAGTTACCCCTAACACAAGGGTGGGCGGGAGGGAAGTTTCTTCTTCTTCTGAACTTCTTGTAATGATAACTACCTATCTGCAGTGCACAGACCCTTGTAGCTGTACCCTGCCCCATCTGGCCTACTTTCTCCAATCAGATAAGAACTACAACCCCCCCCCCCCCAACCAAACCTAGCTGACCCTTACTTGACCCTGTTCCTCCCTTAGTCATACAGCCACTTTGTCCATTTTATCCTTCGGGTCTCACTTTCAGCAAATATAAGGAAATTAGATGGAAATGAAATTGATTACAGTGGGTGAAAAAAAAACATCAATTTGGAAATAGTCTTGGGTAGATGGTTCAGGCTGAGCAAGTGTTTGCCTGTTCGCTCGTGCGGGGAACACCCGAATCTGCTGTTCACCTGCTGAGTGCCCTACAATGCATTACGTGCTGCACAGTGCATTTGTCACGTACCTTACAGCGGAGTCTGACTGCTGGGGGTGACTTCTTGCACGGTTACAGTCTCAACACCCCTGGAAGTGGGGACAGGGAGTGTTGAGGCAGCAAAAGGGTGCAGGTACCTGCGGATTGAAGATGGAGGCTTGAAGATTCTGGACCCTCACGGAAGAAGAGGTGTAGACTGGTCACCGGAGGTGTTCAGTGGAAGCCAAGCAGGTATGAGTAAAACACTGCACGTCAGGAACAAGCAAGGTTGGCAACTAGCTGGCAACGAGGTACAGGAATGGAAGGCAGGTTCGTAGTCAGGGACGAGCAGAGGTCTGGTAACGTGCTTGCAGTGAGGTACAAAGTCAGGAAGCAAGCCGAAGTAGAGAGTCCAAGCCGAGGTCAGTATAATCCAGGAAGTAGTAAGCAGGGATGATCCAAAAGAGTAGTCAAGCAAGCCGGGTAATCAGGAACAAGGTAACAGGTACAAACAGCAATTAGGTATCCCAGGAACGAGCTGAAGACGATCCAGCACTGGTATCAGGTCAGGACCCTGTTTAAATATGGTGACATGTGCCAGGATTGGTGGGCGTGGACATGTGTGCGTGAGTACATACATACGTTCGGTTTGGCGCGCGAGTGCGCCCACATGTTTGTATTGGCGTGTGCGCGTGTCCGTTCGTTCCGGAACTCGTTCGCCTCTGACGGGGACATCGCGCATGGCCCTTGGGATGAAATTAAGCTGCTGCTACACGGGGACGGACATTCACACGGTGAGTTCCCTGACAGCATTCTAAGCCCTGATTGAGCAAAGCTTTGCCTCGGTCAGGGCATAGTGAATAGCTGGTTGTTAAAGAGTGGGCCGGGAAGTCAGCCACTGCATCCTTAACAATGGATGAGTCACCAACTGTCTACGGGCTTCCTTGCTGACAGTTGAATGAAAAAACAAACAAACTTTGCAATAGAAAAATGTGAAAAAATGGTGTGGGAGTCCCCCAATACATACCATTCCCTTTGGATCTGATCTAGATTTTAAGAATCGATTGGAATTTTCAGGAATGCTTAACCACTTCAGCCCCGGAAGATTTTACCACCTTCCTGACCAGAGCACGTTTTACAATTTGGCACTGCGTGTCCTTTTTTTTCCCCACAAATAGAGCTTTCTTTTGGTGGTATTTCATCACCTCTGCGGTTTTTATTTTTTGCACTATAAACAAAAAAAGAGCGACAATTTTGAAAAAAAAAACAATATTTTTTACTTTTTGCTATAATAAATATCCCCAAAAGTTTTTTTATAAAAAACTAATTTCTTCATCAATTTAGGCCAATATATATTTTTCTACATATTTTTGTTTAAAAAAAAATCGCAATAAGCTTATATTGATTGGTTTGTGCAAAAGTTATAGCGTCTGCAAACTATGGGAAAGATTTATGGCATTTTTATTATTTTATTTTTTTTACTAGTAATGGCATGATTTGCAATTTTTAGCAGTACTGTGACATTGTGATCGGAGAATTTTGACACTTTTTTGGGACTGTTGGCACTTATACAGCGATCAGTGCTTTAAAAATGCACTGATTACTGTATAAATGTCACTGGCAGGGAAGGGGTTAACACTAGGGGGCAATTAGGGGGTTAAATGTCTGTTCCCTCAGCATGTTCTAACTGTGTGGGGATGGGAATGACTAGGAGAGGAGCCATATCATTTTTCCTACTTAGTAAAAACAAACGATATGGCTCCTCTCCTCTGATAGCACAGGGATTTGTGTCCCTGTCTCTGGTTGGCGAAAACAGATAGTACGTACTTGTACGGGATTTCGCCCAAGAGAGCCATTGTGCCGCAATATATCTGCATGACACAGTTGGCAAGTGGTTAAAGTGAAAAAAAAAAAATTTAAATTCCTTAAAATACAGTACCATGTAAAGAACCTGCCGAAAGCAAAACAGACATTTATAAAGAAAAAAAAGACATTAAAATTGCCAGCAATATTTTTTCGGGTCCAGCTGTGGCATCTGCATTGTGATTGATGATGGATCTACATCGGGGGGATATTATTTGTTTTTATTTTTAAGAAAGGAGTTGTCAAAAACTGTGTGTGTGCTTTTATTTCTTTTTGATAACTTTTTGGTGAATGGGTAGGGGTCACTAGCCCATTATGCTTTACCTTTGCAGGGAAACAAAGAGGAAGTAAAACCCATCAGGGTTTACTTCCTCTTTAATTCTTATAGTAAAACCTTACCCTTTGGTCTTTGTCTCTATTAAATTTGGGTTTGGCATTTTTAATTAAAAGTTTATTTTGTCCAATTTTACACTGATGTAACTTCTACAGTATCTTACATCCTGCAACCTCTTTCTCTAGTAAATTTCAGCTTAACCTTGCTATTTAGAATTGTCCTGCTGCTGGACAGCTTTACAGTGCGGTATCCTCTGCAGTACCTTCATTCTTTTAGTAAAACCCCAAACTGTGCTGTTTGTCTCTATTAAATTTTGGCCCAGGCTTGCTGCTTAAAATTGTCCCACTACTGGTCAATTTTACATTGCTGTGTCATTTGTGACCTAATCATTTGTGTAGTAAAACACGTCTGTACTCTTTTACACTTAATTATCTCTCATCATTACAAATGTCCTGCTGCTTGCCAATTCTAAACTGCTGTATCATTTCTTAATTGTTAATGGGTGTTTGATAGAAATTCCCTGGACCCCCCTATTGATGTACATTAATAGTGAAAAAAGATATAAAATGTAATCTCAAAGTCATATAATGTTTAAAAATATATTTGAAAATATAATGGAAAATGTGTGGGGAACCCCAAAGAATGCCTCCTGGGTGACCAGGAAAATGGGGCAACAAGCCCCCCCCCATTCCTGTACCAGTGCAAACCATAGTCCTTTTCATTTTGGGGGGTACCTTGCATGGAGTGGGAAGCAGATACCCCCCCCCCCCCCAGCAAAGTATCCTTGTGACAGTTTTGAAGCAATATGTTAGGGACATATGATGGGATCTGAATTCTGCAATAAGTAGGCAACTGGATAGCTACCCCATCCAGGGGAAAGAGTAAAAAACAACAGTACCCTTTACTCATTCCCAAAACAAATAACTAAATAGAATAGAATAAACAAACGCAGAATAAAAAAAGTCCTTAAACATAAACATACCCTTACCAGCTTTTATAATAAATGTTATTGACTAGACTTGTGCACAACAGAAAATTTTGTTTGGTTTCGCTTCGTTGTCATTCGTAAATTACATCATTTCGCTCTGTTATATTCGTTATGTTACATTAATACATTTTCAGATAATTCGTTATTATTCGTAGAGTGTCGAATTCATTTGTTTGTATTCGTTGAAATTCGCTATTTATGTATATATAGACATTCGTGATAATGATTCGTAGTTTGGAAAGTTGTTTGTTTATTGAATCTTTTAACACACACAATGACAACGTCTCTTCTCCTCGGCTCAAATACAATACAACACCCTTCTCACTCAGTTCTCAGGAATGCACTTTGCCAGTAATCCAACCTCCGACACAAAATTAATTAGCTGATTGGACTATAAGATTTACTTTGAGCTGACCTTTTGTTTCATTAGATCTTTAAAGAATTACCAAATTCATTCGAATTCATTCAAATTCATTCGTTATATTTCTTTCGTATTCGTTGTTATTTGTTATTTTTTTATTCGGACATTCGGATGCATCCGAATGTCCGAAAGATGCAAAATTCGGCCGAATTTCGATTTGTTACGAAACGAATTACACAAGCCTATTATTGACGTCTTCAGAAATAATTCCACATCCAGGATGTCCAAATTTGGTCAATGACATGACAAACTGAACCTGGGCATATTCTCTCATCCCTACTTGTAATCCTATCTGTAGATATTATATTTTGTTTGTGTTTTGCTAAACCTTGGTGTATCACTTCTTGAATCTGAAGAAGGGAGTGGACCTCTGAAAAGTTTGTCCTGAAAGTTGACCTATGTAGATAAAAATCATTTCAGATACGGCACTTAACTATGTACAGTAGCTGTGGAGAAATGTTCTATGGTGACTAGTATTTGCTTTATGATATTGCCAATCTAAAAGATATATATTACTCAGACCCTGAAATAGAAAGGTTTTGATTAATTATTTACAGAGTACAGACTCACCTTTTATTTGTAAAAGTGACATAATTCAGCACCTTTCCCCTTCCTTCCTCTATGGCATAGTAAAGTTTAAATTTAGACTTCAATCATTGAGCTTCATACATCCAAAGATTTTTCTGCAATCAACATCTCTTGAACGCTTCTCCATTAGCCATGAAGCTGTCCATCGCCCTGGTCTGCCTTCTCTTTGGATTCATATCTAAAGGTATGACTAGTAAACTTCAGATATTCTTCCCATCGGAATATTATATTTTAAGACAATACTTGTAAAATTCCATTTTCTCCTTAGCTTTATTTTACCTTACTGAAATTTAATTGTATAATTTATTTATTTATGCACTCCTATTATTTTATATATTTGCCATTCTCAAAGGAAAATTAAATAGTTTTACTTATTGCATTGTGCGGGTCATTAAAATGTGCCCATTTCTTCAATGGCAGGGTGGGAAGGGTGAAGTATTTAAAGAGAAGGAGATGAGAAGTTAGGTAAAATTGAACAGTAAGAGAAGATACTTGGGATATGGCAGTCGGACAAGCAGGGCACATAGGAAAAGGGAAGGTCATATAGTGTGGGAGAAATATGGAAAGGGGATAAAGGGATTTGTGTGAAGGGGGTTTTATTTGGCAATGGAATTCACATTCTCTAAGCCCTTCTACACACGGTCGGACATTTCGACAACCAAATCCGTCGGATTTTGTCCGTCGGATCTTGTCCGTCGGATCTTGTCCGAAACTGTTGCATACACACGGTTCGACAAAGTTGTCGGAAAATCCGATCTTTAAGAACGTGATGACGTAATTTCGTTACGATGGGACTACATTCAGGCTAGTAGCCAATAGCTTTGATGTAGGAATTTGATCTGAGCATGCGTGGCACTTTGTCCGATCGGAATTCTCTACACATGATCGGAGTATGTCCTATCGGACCAGTTTGTCGGAAAATATTTCCAGCAAGTTTGAAAATTTGGTCCGACGGATATTCCGACGGAAACAGTCCGATGCATACCACACACAGTCGGATTATCCGACAACACGGTCCGATAAGACACATTCCAACGGATTCTCCGACTGTGTGTACAAGGGCTTAGTGGTGCTCATGGTAATCTGCTAAGAATACAAATCATTGAAAAATAGGCAGACAGCAGTTAGAGAAAAAGAAAAATTGCAAACATATTGATGTTGCTCAAAGGTGAAGATTTGGATGAACACAGATATATCATGCCTGCCAGAACATTCAGCATGCCAATAAAGTTCAGGTTCAAATATATATTAATGGTCAGAAGTTTTAGAACACCTGCCAGGTTATTTATTGTTATCTATGTCTCTACTGGAGAGATGCTCCCTCACCATTTGTCATCATGAATATTTTCAGGGGACAGCATGATGGGAAATCCAAAATATTACAGTTGATACCACAACAAAATCGGAAGGTATGCCTTCCATTAATATATATATAAATATGGAGTGGAACCATTTATTCATTGGTATATTTCTATGGAGACCTCATCTGGGAAGATAATTGGTATGGTTGGAGTGTGTTTAGGGGGGAGGGCTGGGATCTCCTCTCTTATCTCTAATAAAATGTGTCCCACCTGAGAACCGAAAACTATGGTCAAAGGCTGCTCTAATTTCCCAAGATTATAGATTTGCCCTACGGTTGGAATCTTTAATGAGGAGAAAAAGACAGAGTTGCAGGCCATTTGTTATAGAAACTGCACATATCAGGACTTAAAAGAGTCAAGTTAAACAACTGGTAACACCACAGAGTCATTACTTTACCCAACAAATCTCAGTTTGGTGTAGTAATCCCTTCTAGTTAAGGCTGAGTTGTCCAGCTTCCTAAGCGCCTTTCAGTAGGTACCTCTTAACCAGTGCCTAGACATTTCTAATGTAATAGTCAAAAGAATTGGGAGGATTTGGAGAGCAAGTAAAAATAATCTTTCTTTTTGCATTTTTTTTTTGTCAAACTTGTTTATTGAATTTTAACAATTAGCATACATAAGTACATATGGTGGCAGCAAAAGAAAAGATCACATATATGGTAATAATATTGAGTTGTAGTTCCAACATTTTTAGCATGGATCTAACTATTCAAAAGATTACGCTATATATTTTATAATTAAGGATAGAACCAACTTAGACCAGATTAATATAAGATGACCTCGGATAAAAAAGGGTCTTAATTATTATCAAGAGTATAGTTTTTAAATAAATCTAAATTAATCTAATGAATCTAAAATCTTATACTACATATTGGAAGTATGTACAATTGGTATAATGATAACCCAGGAAATAAAAGTTCTGCTATCGGAACTATATAAAGAGTAAATTGAAAGAGGAGAGAGAGAAAAGTAGACGAGAGAAAGAAGATAAAAGAAAAAGTAATCTTAGGTAGGAGAAAAAAATAGATAGGGTAGAAAGAAATGAGAGGTAGTAGGGGTCCCCAGGGTAGTACATGGTAATAAGCACATGCCATGAATGCAGAGACTGGAAGTATAAATCAAGATGACCAAGATCTTAGTAGGGAAGCATCAAAATTGGAAGGAAAAAAGTGAGTCACCCAGGGATTCCATATATTTTTTTTTTTTTCTCGTTCAAAAGTTTTTATTTTATGTTAAAATAAATTTCATGTACAGAATATAAGACAAATTATTTGATACCAGAAATAAAAAGACATATTGAAGTATGGATTATATAAAGCAAAGAAGAATTTCAAGATATTCTCGTGGCAATGACAATATATGGCCTTATATATTTTAGAATTTGAAAACATTCTTATAGCTGAGTTTTAAACATTTTAATCGGGATTCCATATATTTTATCTTGATTTATAGCCTCTGTGTTGCCATGGATTATTGCTTGATTGACTCTATTTTTAGTTTCAGTAATTATTAGGGACGGGGATTTCCAAGCTTTGCCAATTGTTTTTTTTTTTTTGCGGCTGTAGTGATCTGTAGGGATGAGCAAAACACCCCCCCCCCCCCATTCGGTCTGTAAAGTCTAAGGTACACAAACATGAATAATCAAAAGTGCTAATTTTAAAGGCTTATATGCATGGCATTGTCATAAAAAGTGTTTGGGGACCTGGGTCCTGCCCCAGGGGACATGTATCAATGCAAAAAAAAAAAAACAGCCATTTTTTTGGAGCTGTGATTTTAATAATGCTTAAAGTGAAACAATGAAAGTGTAATATTTCTTTAAATTTCGTACCTGGGGAGTGTCTATAGTATGTCTGTAAAGGGGCGCATGTTTCCTGTGTTTAGAACAGTCTTCATTTAAAACTACTCACGGCTACAATGAATTGTCAGTCCGCAATACACATAAAAGTTAATTGATAGAAACGGCATGGGGATTTCCAAAATGTAAAAAAAATGTAAAAAAAAAATGCGTGGGGGTCCCCCTAAATTCCATACCAGGCACTTCAGGTCTGGTATGGCTATTAAGGGGAACCCCATGCCAAAATTTAAAAAAAAAATCGCGTGGGGGACCCCCTCAAAATCCATACCAGACCCTTATCCGAGCACGCAACCTGGCAGGCTGCAGGAAAAGAGGGGGGGCGGGAGAGTGCCCCCCCTCCTGAACCATACCAGGCCACATGCCCTCAACATTGGGAGGGTGCTTTGGGGTAGCCCCTGAAAGCACCTTGTCCCCATGTTGATGGGGAGAAGAGGCTCATCCCCACAACCCTTGCCCGGTGGTTGTGGGGGTCTGCGGGTGGGGGGCTTAACGGAATCTGGAAGCCCCCTTTAACAAGGGGACCCCCAGATCCCACCCCCCATGTGAATTGGTATTGGGGTACAAATGTACCCCTACCATTTCACAAAAAAAGTGACAGAAAGGTTAAAAAAGACAAAAGACAGTTTTTGATAAGTCCTTTATTAAATTCTCTCCTTTGCGCTTCTTCTTTCATCTTCTTTCTTCTGGTCTTCCTTCTGTGTTGTTTTTCTTCTCCATCCTCTTCTCCATCTTCTTCTTCATATTCTTCTTGCCCCCCTCTTCTCATCCCACTTCTTGCTCTGGCTTCTTCTCCACGCCATCTGCACGATCCGCCTCTGTGGGAGTCTTCAGCAGTGTGACGCTTCTTCTGACACTTCTTAAATGATGCACGGGGACTTCCCTATGGCTTTCCCCGTGTTGTTAGAGGGGGGCAGGGTCACACATTTACGTAAACGGGTGACCCCTCCCCCCTCTGACATCATGGGGAAAGCCATAGGGAAGTCCCAGTGCATCACACTGCTGAAGACTCCCACAGAGGCGGATCGTGCGGATCGTGCGGAGAAGAAGCCGGAGCAAGATGCCCCCGGTCCCCCTCAAAATCCTGAAGTGTCTGGTATGGATTTTGAGGGAGACCTCCACGCCATTTTTTTTCTAATTTTGGCACGGGGTTCCTCTGAATATCCATACCAGACCTGAAGGGCCTGGTATGGAATTTAGGGGGGCCTCACACATTTTTATTTCTATTTTGGCTCGGGGTTCCCCTGTGGCGTTTTTATCAATGAACTTTTATGTGTATTGCGGACAGACAGTTTTAAATTACTTTTTTTTCATTTAGAAATGTAATTTTGCTGTCAGACTATTCTAAACACGGGAAACATGCACCCATTTACATGCATACTATAGACACCCCCCAGGTACAAAATTTAAAGGAATATTACACTTTTATTGTTTCACTTTTAGCATTATTAAAATCACTGCTCCTGAAAAATTTGCAGTTTTTAAAACTTTTTTTTTGCATTGATACATGTCCCCTGGCTAGGACTCAAACATTTTTTATGACAATACCATGCATACTGTATAAGCCTTTAAAATTAGCACTTTTGATTTCTTTGATTTATCCCATAGACTTTTAAAGGGTGTTCCACGGCTTTTGCGAATTTGCCGCGAACACACAAAATTGTCGCTGTTCGGCGAACTGGCGAACAGCCAATGTACGAGTCGAACATGAGTTTGACTCGAACATAAAGCTCATCCCTGGTGATCTGTAATAGTGTTTGAATTGGCATTAGGAGAGAGTGGCCGGTTTTAAGTTTAAAAGTGTAGGATCAGGATTGATAGGGATTTCAAACAGTGTTGAAATCATAATAAATACATATTTTCAGATTTTTTTTTGCTACCGGGCAATCCCACCAAGTATGGAGATGTGATCCTAGATCACCACAGCCATGAAAACAAGATGGGGAATAATTTGGAGCATATTTCGTAATTCTGATAGGGACCAAATACCACCGTGTGAGTACTTTGTAATTTGTCTCTAAGGCAGCTATATTTTGTGAGGATGACTTAGTTGTGATCCAAATCTTATCCCAATTGGGTGCTTCCAACGAAAACCCAAGAGAATCCATGATCCATCTCCCACTTAGCCACATATGATGGTGGGTCTGAGTTGGGTTTAGTAATAAGATGAGTTTTAAGAGTTGAAATAAGTCCCTTAGTGTGTGGGTCACGTTCACATATATTTTCAAAACACATTAATTTATCTAAATTAAGTCTTCCTTGTATATAGGGCATAAAAAAAAATCATCTGAAGATATCGGAAGAGCTCTGAATTAGGAAGTTTGTGACTTTCACATAAGTCAGGGAAAGTTTTGAATGAAGTAGAGGATACTAGTTCACAGAGTTGAGTTAGATTAGTGGGGGTCCATGCTTTAAAAAGATTTAGGGGAAGACCAAGTAGGATAGAAAAGTGGATTGTTAAGAAATGACAAAAGAGGTATATGGGGAGATTGTAGTTCATTTATTCATTTAAATGTATCCCAAATGGCTATTGTATGTTTAGTTATAGGATTATTGAGTCTTTTACAGTCAGAGAAATTAGACCATACAAGGTTGGTTATTGAAAGTGGGTCACAATCTATTGATGCCAACACAACCCTAAGCGGAATTTCACATTTTGAATGGTATTTAGGGATATGGGCTTATTGAGCTGCATGGTAATAGGTGGTAAAATTAGGAAAGCCTAGTCCCCCTTTGGGCTTTGGAAGGTAAAGAGTATGTTTGGGCAGACGGGGTTTCAAAGAGCCCCAAACGAAAGTCAATGCCTGATGTTGTAGTATTCTGAGAAAGTTGAATTTGGCTTTAAAACATGTATGGATGTCACACCTGCATTGGCACAATAGCATTGACACCTCTGTGTTTGCATGGACACATAATGTCCGGTAATTATTATTTATTAAATATGGTGGCTGAATGGCTGTACATAATGAATGCAATTATATTTGTCATTTGTCTAGCTTAGTACATTTTGCATTGTAAATACTGGCAGTATTTCTCTTTTCAAGCCCAATGATATCTCTTGAGTTTCAAAAGTAAGCATTTAAACAGTGACAGATGCAAACTGCATAGAACAACAAAAAAAAAAAAACATACAGGGAAATATAATGTAAGAGTCAAATCAATCCCAAAGTCATACAGTATTTCAGTTCTGAATTGTTTTCAGTCAACTCGGGCACTTGCTACCTTTCATCATATCTCTCAATTGTCACTCTTTTGGGAGTAAATATTTCTGTTTCTTGATCCTTCTTAGTGTGTCTCCTTTTGGTCTAAATTATAGACCCCTGTAAAAAAAAGGTATTATTTAATTGTAGAAAAGTCCCGGGCCTCTTTAGGCCTAATGGTGATCTCCAGAGTTAGGGAGAGCTGACATCCTTCCGTGTAGAGTGGGTTACAAGGCATGGTGAGTGTAATGGAAGATGAACAGATGGGCACCAGACACTTTTTGAATGCAAAGAGATTTATTGTCTCTTAAATAAAACTGTGGGAGAGAGGGTTAGGGCCAAGACACCCTTAGGTAGATGCAAATATAATTAACATACTCCGAGACTGCAATAGGTAGACAGCTATACAGGTGAAGGCCTCCAGCCGGACACCCCTTCTGTATAGGTAGGACCGCAGTTTCTTATGGCAACAATCTTGTAGCTGTTACTAATGATAATTGTATTCAACTATTTGCAACACAAAGAGTCCTCAGCTTACCCAACACTCACTCATTGGGAGTCTTCACTCAATGAGCCCCCAGTCTCTCACTACACTTCAGATCCACTAGACACTGGATCTCCTGAGCTTCTTCACGTTAGCACTCAGTATCTTCCTCATGTGTCACCCCTGCTTTCCTACTGGGTCCCTAGCTTGGCACTCACAGATACTCTTCAAGCTTCACCCCTGCTGACACGTTCGGTCCCTGGCTTGGCACCCACCGATACTCCGCAAGCTGCACCCCCGCTGACACGTTAGGTCCCTGGTGTGGCACTCACTGATGCTCCACAAGCATCACATCTACTGTCCTGCTGGGTCCCTGACTCGGCACTTGCTGAAGTTTCCCCACTTCTTCACCGTCCCCGGCTGCTGAGAAGTCTGCTCTGATACTGGCCTCAGCTCACTCACTGTGATCTCCAGTAGCAAGGTGGATGGTCCCTTAGTGGCAACAGCTTCCCCTCTACCCCCGACCACAACTGGTTCCCGGCGGAACTGCTCCCTCATGATTGGACTACAAGCCTGCAATCCCAACCTTATGCTGCTTTTCCTTTTTCTGTATAGGCCCTCAGACAGCCTAGCAGCCAGATGTCCCCTGGGTAGGCCTTGGGCTTACGGCCTAGCAGTCCAGGGGAGCACAATACACGTTCACACAGACAGCCGTCCAGGTGGCACAGAACCGTGATTACCTGACTCCACCCAAATAAATAGACTATCCCAGCAGGCCAAGGGACCCAAGAAAATCCCACCACATTGGCTGCGACACCCCATTCATTACTAATCTGTCCTTGCTATGCCCTTGTCTTATCTAATGTCACCAGATACCTGGCCATCTAGTGACAAAAGAGAGAAGTGCAGCAATTACAGAATTAGGGGTAAATCAATTGGTCTCCTAACAATTGGCCAAGGCAACTATCGATTGGCAACTGTATTTGATAGCAGCCCTGCCTAAACACCAAGGTGCTACATCATTATCAATGCATTTATTTAAAACTCAGCACAAAATAAAATTAGTGGTGGAAAAAAAAACACTTGAGTGATAAACCAACATTTTTTTTTATCAATTCTTTATTGTTCTTGTAAATGGTGGGATGGGGCAAGAGTGCATCCATTAATGAGATAAGTTGTGCTGAAAGGTGACCCATATTCCAATCTCAGAAAGTACTTGGGAAGTATGGACTTCTAATATCTTCTGAAGACCCCAAAGATAAGATATCCTCATTGTAATTCCCAGTTTTCTCCAACTACTGCAACTACTGTAAAGCCAAATAATTGTGACAAGCAAACACCACTACCCTGTGTCTTTCCTTCATCCAATCAGAGAACATTTTGCATTTATTAAAAAAATGTAAAGCATTCTCTGAATGGCGTTCCTGTTGAGCGACTGACCTCCAGTGTTCAGAGTACATCACACTAGCCACTCAGCACAGGAGGACTTAAGAGTAAGCCCTTGTACACACGGTCGGAGATTCCGACAACCAAATCCGTCGGATTTTGTCCGACGGATCTTGTCCGAAACTATTGCATACACACGGTCGGACAAAGTTGTCGGAAAATCCGATCTTTCAGAACGTGATGACGTTATTTTGTTATGATGGGACTATGTTCAGGCTAGGAGCTTTGATGTAGGAATTTGATCTGAACATGCGTGGCACTTTGTCCGATCGGAATTCTCTACACATGATCGGAGTATGTACAATCGGAGCATTTTGTCGGAAAATATTTCCGGCAAATTGGAAAATTTGGTCCGACGGATATTCCGATGGAAACAGTCCGATGCAGACCACACACAGTCAGAATGTCTGACAAAACGCTCCGATCGGATACATTCCGTCGGAATCTCCGACCGTGTGTACAAGGGCTAAGAGGAAATCTCTGGAGTAGTGGTTTCTACTTCAATATATTTCACCTTCCAATGCCATCAGCTAATTGTGGTATATGCATAGTTACATTGGTCCAGGGTGGACCAATGTAAATTGGTCCTATTGGACCAATGTAAATTTATATGTACATATAAAACATCCATACCTGGAATTCCTCTTTAATTATCGGTTTCCCCACATACTTGAACCAGTTCAACCAAAATGTAAATGAAGATACAAAGAACATTTATTTATAATGCAATAAACACTTAAGCCTCGTACACACAATCAGACTTTCCGACGGGAAATGTTCAATGACAGGCTGTTGGTGGAAAATCCAACCGCGTGTATGCTTCATCTGACAATTGTTGTCGGATTTTCCGCGGACAAATGTTGGCTAGCAGGTATTCAAGTTTTCCACAAACAAATGTGTGTTGTTCTTATTATTCCGAGCGTGTGTACGCAAGTCCATCGGACAAAATTCCAAAGTACAAACACGCAAGAAGCAGTCGGTCTTGTAAACTAGTGTTCATAATGGAGAATTAACATTTGTGACGCGGCAAATTATGAAATCTCTAAATGCAGCGCTCATTCTCTTCTTCTTTAATGGGATAATAATGAAGCTGCTTTGCTGGTAATGGAGTTATTGCAAACACAGTTTCAAAGGCTTTTTGTTCTAGTGATATCAATAATAATATTATTATGCTTTTTTTTATTTATTTTTTTATTTGGTCAAGTAACCACAACACCATTATCCCATAGTTTTTAAGATCAAAGATACAACTAAATTGATGTCCCTTGTCAATTTTACATTTTATTTTTTTTAAATGTAACTGCCTACTCCCAAACTGTTATTTAAAGTAAAACACATAGCCAAGTATTATTCTCCACATTTTTTTTATTGCGCATTAAAAAAAGAAAACAAATAAAATTAGACATGATATCTGAGAATAGGACTTAAAGCGGGGTTCCACTGTCTCCAAGGTTTTTTTTTTTTTTTTTGCATCATGACAATGATTAATATATGTAAAGATATATCTCACTTGATCATTTTAAAAAGAATTCTGCAGTCCGTTTTCGCCACAAAAACAAAGTTATAAAAGTGTATGCTGACGGTTGTCATTTTGCCTGTGGGCATGTGAAGCCCACAGGCATCCTCTTCCGGGACACTGTGCGTCTAATGGTCCAGCATGCACCGCCCGTATCCCTGATCTTGAGCATGCGCAGTAATCGGAGTGGCGTTCATCTTTGGATATTTTTGCAAACTGCTTGTCATCTGTACTATGCATGCGCAGTACACGACGCGACACTATCCGACGGGATAGTATTCGACAGGACACCGTCAACAGCTCAAAACGGCGGCACGGCTCTATCGAAATCCCGCGAGATCTTGCGGCAGGCATCGGCAATGACTCCTGGGAATAATGACAGGAGCTCCCAGGAGTCATTGCAGGTGAAAAGGAAATGACGAAATAGCAGCAGTTAACCCGCCCATATCTGCAGATAAGAGACACGAGGCAAATAAGGACATTACAAAAAAGGTACAGAAGAAAAAATAAAAAATATCCATTTAGTTAAAAACACATTCATGGCATTTGGTTGAGCAAAACATTGAAAATAGCATGGAGCTCCGCTTTAACCAAAAAGTGCATTCTATGCATCCAAAAATATAGAAAATACATCAAATCATTATAATCTCAAAGCAATAACTCCAAGGCCAATAATAAATAACACATTATCTCCTCGGATTCCGCAACATGGCTGGTTGGTGAACGGCCACTCAGAATCTAAATGAAAAGTTCAAACTGAAAAGCATAAAATGAAAAGCGCGAAATGAAAAGCATGAATCAACACTCACTAAACTTCTACTAACACGAAATTAGCAGAAGGAGACCAAAGGGTGGGGATAAAGAGCTGAAAAACCACGTAGTACGTCACTATATTTGTGATTATTGGCAAACAATTGTGTGCCGTGTGTATGCAAGACAAGTTTGGGCCAACGCCCTTCGGAAAAAAGTCCATGGTTTCGTTGGCCAACAATCCGATCGTGTGTACGAGGCTTTCGTTAATGGTAGAGATATTAGAAGTATAAGGATATTAGGTGTGGTGATTAAAAAACATTCTTAAAATAGTACCTAAAGAGCGTACGTGTATTTCACAATGATTCACCATTGAACGCCAACAAGATAAGGAGATCACCATTTCCAGCAGTACTGGTAAATTTGTCTGACGATCTACTGATAACATTTGACAAGAGCTACACCCAATATTACGTGAAGTCAGGCAATGTTGCAAAATGTTAAATACTTGAAAATTTCATGATGACATTTTACCATTAACCTGCATCAGTTCATGAAAAATGTGGATAGAAAAACAACAATAATTTACAATCCATTTATCATCAGTTAAGGATAGACTTGATATTAGTAGTTTAGAAGCACATTAGGTGAGGTGGCAAAACCTTTCTTGATGCTTAAATGAGTAACCAAATGAGTGCATTGATATTGTGCAATATGATCCATGTAGAACACCTACAAGATAAGGAGATCACCCTTCACAGTAGTATAACACAGTAAGTACATTTGTGTGATTAGCTACTGATAACATTTGACAAGAACACAAAAAGGAGCTACACCCAATGTTACACAATGTTGAAAACCTTATACCTGGTATTCAACGAGATCTAACATAAATGACCTATGGGTTATGGAGGCTAAATGATAACCATAATCTCACCACAATACTTCCTTTGTGAAATGCATCGCATACTAGCTCATTATGAAATACGTACCTTAAAACAAAGCTGTTGCCGCAGTACCCGCACACTGCTGTCACAGCCGACATCTTTCCCAGAGCTTTTTCCGGGTTTGCGGGGCTCCGGTGCTGTGACTGGGTGGAGCAGCGATGATGTCACTCCCGCGCATGTGCAGGGAGCCGTCGTCCATGGCACAGGTTCGGGCGCAGTGGCAGCCCGTCCATAGGGGCGCACGGGCGCGGCCCACCCCCCACTCAGCAGTCACAAAAAAAATGTAAAAAAAAATATTCTTTAAGTGCACTGGGTTCGGGCGCCGGACACAGGGCACTATGGGAAGCGCTACGTCAGTGCAATCATGAGATCACACTTCCTTTGCAGGCTTTTGACCTGCTTTGCGGCGCAATCCAAAGTGCCGAGCAGCTTACGTCCATAGTATTACTACAGGTGGGAGCATTGTTATTTCAGTGAAGAGGTTATTTCTGGTTTCCCTGTTTCATCGGCAGCTCCGTGGAACACCTCTGATGTGCACAGTGGCTGTGTTTGATGGCACAGTGGCTGTGTTTGATAGGCGCAGTGGCTGTGTTTGATGGGCACAGTGGTTACATTTTATGACACAGTGGCTGAGTTTGATGGGCACAGTAGCTGTGTGTGATGGGCACAGTGGCTGTGATTGATGGTACAGCGAGGCTTCAATTGATGGTTTTTTTTCTGAATTTTTCAGTTTGCGCCCCCCAAAAATTTTGAGCAGCAGTCACCACTGTTCGGAAGGAATGTCACACGTCCTTCAGAGCGCATGTGCCAGTGATGTAACAGGTTTCATTCAATGGAAATATCTCCTAAAATGTACAGGTTTAGGGGATATTTTCAATACTTAAAGTTTGCAGAGGAAGTTTACTTCCTCTTTAAGCAGGGCAATAACTTCTGCACAGGATGTGGAATTCTCTTCCACAAGCAGTGGTATCAGCAGGGAGGGTCGATAGTTTCAAAAAAACTATTAGATGGGCACCTTAACGATCACAACATACAGGGGTGTACAATGTACTATTGACATAAACACACACACACATCATAGATTGAACTGGATGGACTGGTGTCTTTGTTCAACCTCACCAACTATGTAACTATGTACACAGTGCTGAATGCTGTGGTTTAGTAAAAAATCTAAAAATTATATATAATAATATAAAAAATAAATAAATAAAATGTAATATATATATATATATATATATATATATATATATATATATATATATATATATATATATTACATTTTATTAAAAAAAAAATTATAATAATTTTTATCACTGAATGCTGTGGTTTAGTAATAAATCTAAAAATTATATATAATAATATAAAAAAAAGTAATATATATATTAATATAAAACATTGAATAATAAAATAAAATAATATTATTAATATTATTATTATTATTATTATTATTATTATTATTATTATTATTATTATTATTATTATTATTATTATTATTATTATTATAATAATAATAATAATTATTATTATTATTATTATTATTATTATTATTATTATTATTATTAATAATAATAATAATAATAATAATAATAATAATAAATAAAAGTATACTATTATCTTAACTTTATTTTAAGTACTCCTATGCACAATTACCCTATAACATTAATATAAACCTTTGTTTAAACTGTGCTGCTTTTTTTTTTTTTCCACTAGGTGCTTCTGTCTTGCATGTGATGTCAGCACCCCCATAGATTTAGGGATGTCATTGTATAATATTCCCAGATTCTATTCCCTCAGCAGATACTAAAAAATAGACTATATTCCCAGACTATGCTGTGCAAGGAGGGAGGGGAATGTCCTAGGGAATAGACTGGTCAATTTTTACAGCAAGAGAATGCAAACTAACTTACCGAAAAGAAAAATGCTGTAATTAAGCATTTTAAATAATAATTTTTTGTGCTTTTACCTGCATTTTTTGTAAGTTGGTAGCAAGGTCTCTTTAAGCACATGTGTTAAGTGATGTAGAACACATTGAGCAGGACATACTGTATCCTGCCAGTTAATATACACTGGCGACATATTGTAATCCTTTCTAAATAAATAGAGGTGTGTTGTAATGGGAATGAGTAATCTAAATATAATATACGCCTTTCACGCTGGCAGCACATGGGAGACATTCAACTTTTATAACTATTTTGACACATTAAGGGGGATTTTCACCAATAAAGCCATTTATTTTCCTTAGATGATGTGGACCCTTTTATGTATTTCTATGGTCTCCTACCATTGCCAGCTCAGAGAGTTGGCAATTGTAGGTTTTAAAAACAAACAAACGATTCATAACCAGCGAAAAGTGCCCAAACTTCTTGTCAAAAGGAGCCAGGGGAAGTAAAAAATAAAATGCACAAAATAAAAGAAGATACAGAAAAGATCTGGAGAATATTTAAATCTGAACGTCAGGGATATATAGAAAACACAAATATAATAATATAATATAATTACATTTAAATATAGTAATAATAATATAATAGATAATATATATATATATACACACACACACATATGTATATGTACAGTATACCTTCCTTGTATTTTATGCAGGCTTAATAAATCATATTCTACATTTATTAAAGTTTATTTTTCTATTATATTGAAATATGTGCTTAATAATGGATATTTTTTATTTTTTTCAGGTTATGCTCTCACCTGTATCAGTTGCAGTTCAACATCCCCGTCTCTATGTACGGGATCCTCAGTCACATGCACTGGTGCCAGTGAGCTTTGCACGACCATCTACACTACAACCACAGGTATGTTCATTTTGTCCTACGTTTGTTTCATTTTACTTATAGCAAAGACGATCGACTCAGCAACACTGGATTTTCCACTAATATTTCATATAGCGTGTTTGTGGACAGTAACTAATGGGTGAATCTTGTCGGACCTCACTTGGGTGAATCGCCCTCTTATATTCACTGGGTGAACTGCTCCATCCAATCAGTGATAAATAGACCCATTCAGAGCAGAACTCTCTCAATGAAATCCACAGCCCGCTCCTCTTCTGAGAGTTTCTAGTTACTGCCTGTGCTGTCCCAGCTCCTCTGCCCCTCACCTCCACAACATACATAACTTTTTATGTAGTTGAGGATAACAGTTGTAGTTGGGTTGAAAAAAAGTCCATCTAGTTCTAGTTCAACCGGGTCCAAAAAAGGGTGGGCAGGAGGGGCAGCCGTCCCCGTGTGTGGCAGTAGGGGGTGAACCGACCTCACTGTATGCACACAAGCTCCAGTGGCAGGCAACCATAAGCAATTGGTCATGCATGTGCTGCGCACACCCCATGCCAACCATGGAAAGCCGGAGCAGGAGGCAGAGAATGGGTGCAGGACATTACGCCCATTCCACGGCACTCATTAGCAGCAGGGGAGTGGGGCGCAGTTCTGCATCCATGCCCTGTGCCCTGGATGAACCTGTTCCAGTACTGAGTTCAATCAATAGAAAAAATAAATACAGTAAATGGAATCAATAAATAGAAAACCTCCATAAACAGAACCTTAGCAAGCGGTAGTAAAATATATTTGTTTAAGCCATAATGTACTAGTATACACTACATTATGGCAGACTTACACTATGTTATCAAAAGTATTGGGACAACTGCCTTTACACGCACATGAACTTTAATGGCATCCCAGTCTTAGTCTGTAGGGTTCAATATTGAGTTGGCCCACCCTTTGCAGCTATAACAGTTTCAACTCTTCTGGGAAGTCTGTCCACAAGGTTTAGGAGTGTGTCTATGGGAATGTTTGACCATTTTTCCAGAAGAGCATTTGTGAGGTCAGGCACTGATATTGGAGGAAAAAGGCCTGGCTCGCAGTCTGCGCTCGAATTCATCCCAAAGGTGTTCTATTGGGTTGAGGTGCATGCTAGTCAATTTCCTCCACCCCAGACTCTCTCATCCATGTTTTTATGGACCTTGGTTTGTGCACTGGTCCAAATCATTTGGTGAAGGGAACTCTTAAGGCGTTAGCATACTAAGACATTTTGGACAATTTAATGCTTCTAACTTTGTGGGGACAGTTTGGGGATGACCCCTTCCTGTTCCAACATGAATGCACACCAGTGCTCAAAGCAAGGTCCATAAAGACATGGATGAGAGAGTTTGGGGTGAAGGAACTTGATTAAGTCCTGACCTCGGGCACTGATGTGGACAAGAAGGCCTGGCCCACAGTCTCCACTCTAATTGATCCCAAAGGTGTTTTATTGGGTTGAGGTCAAGACTCTGTGCAGGCCAGTCAAGTTCTTCCACCCCAAACTTGCTCATCCGTGTATTTAAGGACCTTGCTTTGTGCACTGGTGCGCAGTCATGTTGGAACAGGACGGGACCATCCCCAAACTGTTCCCTCAAAGTTGGGAGCATGAAATTTCTATACTGACGCCTTAAGAGTTCTCTTCACTGGAACTAAGGGACCAAGCCTAAGCCCTGAAAAACAACCCCACATCATATCCCCCCCCCCCCTCACCACCACCAATTGATTTGACCAGTGTACAAAGCAAGGTCCATAAAGACATGGAGGAGCCAGTATGGGGTGGAGGAACTTGACCTCAACATCATAGATGAATTAGAGCGGAGACTGTGAGCCAGGCCTTTTCGTCCAACATCAGTGGCCTGACCTCACAAATGCGCTTCTGGAAGAATGGTCAAACATTCCCATAGACACACTCCTAAACCTTGTGGACGGCCTTCCTAGAAGAGTTGAAGCTGTTAAGCCCCATACACACTATCAGATTTTCTGCTGATTTTTGTCTTCAGATTTACCAAAACCATGTAGTAGAAGGACCTGCCTGATTGCATACAAATAGAAAATCTTAAGGTTTGACCTCATATTACATGGTTTTGGTAAATCTGAAGACAAAAATCAGCAGAAAATCTGATAGTGTGTATGGAGCTTTACAGCTGCCAAGGGTGGACCAACTTCATATTGAACCCTACGGACTAAGACTGGGGTGCCATTAAAATTCATATGAGTGTGTAAAGACAGGCGTCACAATACTTTTGGTAATATAGTGTATGTAACTATATAAACCTAAACAAAGATGTCCTTGGATGTGGTGGCTGCAGTCATTTTTTTTCTTTTCTTTGTTTAGGAGTAATTACATTTTGTGTAGGCACAGAAAAATGCTTATTGATCCTACCATAACCCCAGAGTCCTTGTAGCTTCCTGTGGACTGAACTGAAATCTCAAACAATGCTATCAGCTTTTGAAGCTATCTTTCGTGTACTACAAAACTACACCCTTCTATTTAATGTAGATGGGGGTGTGGGGGGCTGTTTGTTGCCCAAATCAGATAAGCATCCTAGAGTGACAATGCTGATCCTCCACAGATACAATGAAGTGGGTAATAGTTGGACAGGATGTTTGCTATTGGTGAAATTACCAGAAAAAAAAAAAAGTCTAAACATGAAATGAATGCTGCCACTACATCTAAAGCCGCGTACACACGAGCGGACTGTATGGCCTACTTAGTCCGTCATACAATCCGACGGACAGTTCGTCATACTTTCGGACTGAACGGACTTGACCACACGGATAGCCAAACAGTCCGTCGAAAGCTTGCGCGATGACGTGTACAGCACGTACGACGGGACTAGAAATTGGAAGTCCAATACACAGCAATGCACCCTTTCGCAGAGTAAATCCTTTCTGAGCATGCGCCATTCTTAGTCCGTCGAACTAGCCTACTGACGAGCGGACTGTCCGCTGAAACCAAAGTATGACGGACAGAATTTCGAAAATTCCAAAATACTTAGTACGCCACACTGCACGCTGAAAAAGTCAGCTGAAGCCCACACACTAAGTAGGCCATACAGTCCGCCCGTGTGTACGCGGCTTAAGGACTGGTAAGCTACAGTATAAAAATGCTTTCTATGCATGAAGATAAAAATACCTTCTGTGTGCAGCAGCCCCCCTAATACTCACCTGAGCTCCCTCTCGATCCATGAGATGTGCACGAGAGATGAGCTTCTCCCGAGTCTCTCATTCCTCATTGGCTGAGACAGCAGCAGGAGCTATTGGTCAGTGAGCCAATGAGGAGAGAAAAGAGGGCTGGGCCGAGCTGCACCTCTGTGTGTCTTAGAGCATAGAGTGGGGCTCGAGCAGGCACCAGTGCCCCCAGACCAAGCGGCTTGCTGTTGGGGGCACTTGATGAAGAGGAGGAGCGGTGCTGGAGGAGGGGGGGTGTCCGAAATGTAGAGGATCGGGGCTGTTCTTTGTAAAACCACAGCAGAGGAACAGGTCAGTATAACAGGTGTTGTATCTTTTTTTTTATGAACCTTTAGGATGCTTTCACACTGAGGTGCTTTGCAGGCGCTAAAGTGCTAAAAATAGCCCCCGAGGGCTTTCACACTGGAGCGGTGCGCTTGCAGGGCAGTCCAAAAAATCCTGCAAGCCACATCTTTGGAGCGCTGTAGGAGCGGTATATTTACCACTCCTAAAGCGCCCCTTCCCATTGAAAACAATGGGGCAGCGCTGCAAACCCGCCTGGAAAGGGCCGCTGCAGCGGCGCTTTGCGAGCAGTTTTAACCCTTTTCGGCCACATATCGCCGCTACATATAGCTACAACGGTAAAACACCGCTACATATAGCGCCACAATGCCCCAGTGTGAGAGTAGCCTAAATGTCACTTTGAGGGTAACTTCACTTTCGCGGGGAATAAAAAGCAAATAAAAGAAATAGATGATGATTATGAATGGTGAGGACAGATGATGATGACGAATGGTGAGGACATATGATGATTATGAATGGTGAGGACAGATGATGATCATGAATGGTGAGGACAGATGATGATGATGATGATGAGGACAGATGATGATGATGATGATGATGGTGAGGACAGATGATGATGATGAATGGTGAGGACAGATGATGATGATGAATGGTGAGGACAGATGATGATGAAGACAGATGATGATGAGGATAGATGATGATGATGATGGTGAGGACAGATAATGATGATGATGAGGAGGACAGATGATGATGATGATGAATGGTGAGGACAGATGATGATGATGAATGGTGAGGACAGATGATAATGATGAGGACAGATGATGATGAGGACAGATGATGAATGGTGAGGACAGATGATGATGATGAATGGTGAGGACAGATGATGATGATGAGGACAGATGATGATGATGATGATGGTGAGGACAGATGATGATGATGAATGGTGAGGACAGATGATGATGATGAATGGTGAGGACAGATACTGATGATTATGATGAGGACAGATGATGATGATGATGATGATGATGAGGACAGATGATGATGATGAGGACAGATGATGATGATGAATCGCGAGGACAGATGATGATGACGGTGAATGGTGAGGACAGGTGATGGTGAATGGTGAGGACAGATGATGATGGTGGTGAATGGTGAGGAGGACAGATGATGGTGATGAATGGTGATAACAGATGATGATGATGGTGAAATGTGAAGAGAACAGATGACGGGGATGGTGAATGGTGAGGAGGACAGATGATGATGATGGTGAAATGTGAAGAGGACTGATGATGATGATGATGGTGAATGGTGAGGAGGATAGAACATGGTGATGGTGAATGGTGAGGACAGATGATGATGGTGAAAGGGGAAGAGAACAGAAGATGGTGATGGTGAATGGTGAGGAGAACAGATGATGGTGATGGTGAAGTGATGAGGACAGATGATGATGGTGAATGGTGAGGAGGACAGATGATGGTGATGGTGAAGTGATGAGGACAGATGATGATGGTGAATGGTGAGGAGGACAGATGTTGGTGATGAGGACATATGATGATGGTGAATGGTGAGGAGGACAGATGATGGTGATGGTGAAGTGATGAGGACAGATGATGATGGTGAATGGTGAGGAGGACAGATGATGGTGAAGTGAGGAGGACAGATGATGATGGTGAATGGTGAGGAGGACAGATGATGGTGAAGTGAGGAGGACAGATGATGATGGTGAATGGTGAGGAGGACAGATGATGGTGAAGTGAGGAGGACAGATGATGATGGTGAATGGTGAGGAGGACAGATGATGGTGATGGTGATATGGAAAAGTGTACAATAAGTTGCTTTATTTATCCCTTTGTGTTTTGTAACTACTTGTTTAGTTGAATTGTTTGGAAAATCAACAACAACCTACTCATTGACGAGAGGATGTGGACAAATATCGGAGTGCAACCAGCAGAAGACTTTGCGTAACCAGATCATGGCAGTGAATATCAACACGGGCTGCTGCCTTGCAGATAACTGTGATACTACTGAACCCATAGGCAAGTACTCATTAAAGTCTTATTAAGCCCAACTAAACAACATGGCCACTGTTAAATAAAGAGTGATTTATTTAGAGCAAATAGACTGCTCACTATGCAAGGGAAGCTGCACTTTGCAAGGGAATTTCCCCAGAGCTTAATGAATGTAGTGAAGCTCTGCTGACTTCCATCATCTAATTATGTGCTGTTCTTCTTATATTTTTTATTTATTTCCTTGCACAAGATTGGAAATCCCTTTGCAAATTGCAATGTCCCTTGCAAAGTGACCAGCCTATTTGCCTTTAGTAAATCAATCCCATTGCCTCTGGTTCCCTAGTGTATGTTGTTATCAGCCTGGTCCTATTTGCACAGGAACAGTTGCCTATATTACCAAGCTAAACTTTCTTTGCTTCAATGGCTCCTATCACTAGCCTCCGCAGCGCGCAAGCTCCTTAACATTGCGCTCCATATCTACATCCAGCCGCTTTGTGTACCAACACACAAAGGCAGCACAGAAAGGATGGAGGTGAGGAGGGCATGGGATTTATACATTCCTTGCTCACCTGGAAGTTAGTGGAAGCATAGCAGAGAACTGCTAAAAGGAGCAGCTAGGGGCAGAGGCATAGCTAGGACCTCTGTGCAAGGAATCATGAAGGGTCCCCCTGGCCCCCAACTGGGGCCCTTCCCACTGATCCCAGGGCCATTTACTCCCACCTTTTTTTATTAATCCCACAGTGGGACACTTCCCTACCATCCTGGGGTTCGTCTACGGTGGCAGAACACCAGAGCCCAGTCGTACGTGCGACCGTTGCCAGCCTGGTAGTTCCACCACTGGTGTCAGTGTTTTGTTTTTGTTTTTGTTTTTCATTTTTGTTGTTTTTATTTTATTTATTTATTTTTACCATTATTTTTTATTTATTTTTTTTACAATTTTTTTATTATTATTTTTTATATATTTTTTAGGACCCTCGTTGGGGGTCTTTGGTGAAATATCAAGAGTCTAAACAGACCCCTGATGTCTTACTTTTGAAACAGAGAAAGGGACTGAGGACAGATTCATCATCATCTGTACAGAGCTTCCCGTTCATTCATAAACTGAAGCATAATAAACAGTTTATTATTCCTCAGCTATGAATAAATAAAAAAAAAAAAATGGTAGCATTTATTATTATTATCATTAAGATAAGGAAGAGGCTGGTGCATGACGGCTCCTTCCCCGCTCTCCATCCTGACAGTTCCCTGCAGCAGCCATCGGGAGGTGGAAGGGGGGGGTGACAAGGGAGGGACCAGGGAAGGACACAGGGGGGCCCAGGGTAGCAGGACAGGGATAGGGAGGCGGACAGGGATAGGGAGGGAGGAAAGTTGCATGACATCATCACGTTTGCCCCGTTAGAGGTGTAGCTCTGCGGAGGACAGCGGGACACCGATGATTTTATATCGCGTTATATTGCAACTTTCTTGTAAGTGCAATCTATTTATTTTTATTAAATTCTTTATTTAAATCCAACACAATGGGAGCTTTTATTATTTTTATTCCCTGAGTGGTACCGATCCAGGATCAGCTGTATTGCGGCATAGGTTTTTAGGAGACCGAATTCCCTGGGCTTGCTGAGACCATTCCATTGGTCTTTGGAGTCGGTAAGGAGAATATTTGCTCACTTCCTGGGTGTTCTTCCACTTGGCAAAGAGATTTGATACTCACTGATCTTCGTTGGTAATTCACCTAAGGACTTGTATCTATGGACTGATGTTCACTATATTGTCTTGGGATAGTTTTATGGCATTTTTATTAATAATTTTTGTTTTTTACTAGTAATGGCGGCGATCTGCGATTTTTATCATGACTGTGACATTATGGCGGACACATCGGACAATTTTGACATATTTTTGGGACCATTGTCATTTTTACAGAAATCACGATCAGTGCTATAAAATTGCACTGATTACTGTAAAAAATGACACTGGCAGTGAAGGGGTTAACCACTAGCTGGCTAGGAAGGGATTAAGTGTGTCCTAGGGAGTGATTCTAACTGTTAGGGGGGTGTGGTTACCAGTGACACATCACTGATCATAGCTCTGGATCACAGGGAGCAGAGATCAGTGACACTGTCACTAGGCAGAAGGGGGAGATGCTTGTTTACATTAGCATCTCCCCGTTCTTCAGCTCAGTGAGACGTTTGCGGGTATCCCCACGGACATTGAGTCCGCGGGGCCCGCGATCCTACTCATGGAGCTCATGTGACCACACAGCGGCAAATTCAAAGGGTCGTACAGGTACACCCATTTGCGCAGCCGTGCCATTTTGCCAACGTATATGCAGCGGTCGGCAAGTGGTTAAGGTAGCCATCGCATATAAGGATTGGTAAGTTGAAATATGTTATATTTTTGTTTTTGGGTTTATTGCTGCTTTAATTATATTGTACAGTAACCTGTCTCTTTATTTAATCGGTTTCTTTTGATTTTATCCTTTTAGCAACAATTAGTACGCTACCAAATGGATTGGAATGTCCTGCATGCTTCCAATTGTCATCTGCAAGTTGTGTACCATCCACTACAGTGGCATGCACAGGGCTTGAGACCCAATGTACCACCTACTCATTGTCTACAGATGGAGGTAATTCTAAATTCATAGCAGTAGTAGTGATGGGCGAATCTGGTTGGGTTCAATTTGGGAACACATTCGGCGAGCATGAACCTCACTGAAGTCAATGGGAGGCGAATGTTGAAAATGAATTCTCTCTATTTTCAAAGCTAAGAGGCAAGGGATGGTTGAACAAAGGGTATGGGGAGCCTGGCATTGCCAGGATAGACAAATGGTATGGAAAAACAAAAATAAAAAATAAACACCATTCGGAGTCTAGCAGCTATTTTAATAAAGCTTAGATTGAAACATTAAGCACTTGACCTCTGGAAGATTTACCACCCTTTATGACCAGGCCATTTGATCACCACTGCATTTTTTTGCGCTATAAACAAATAATAAAATAAATATAAAATAAATAATAAAAAAAGACCCGGCAATTAAAAAAAAAAAAAAAAAACTGCTTTAAAACATATTCAAGAAAAATTTTAAAAAAATCAAATTTCTTCATAAATTTAGGCCAATATGTATTCTGCTACATATTTTTGTTAAAAAAATCCCACTAAGCTTATATTGATTAGTTTACACAAAAGTTATTGGGGGTTATTTACTAAAGGAAAATCCATTTTGCACTGCAAGTGCACTTGCAAGTGCAGTCGCTGTAGATCCGAGGTGGACATGCAAGGAAAATAAAAAAAAACAGCATTTTAGCTTGCACATGATTGGCTGATAAAATCAGCAGAGCTTCCCCTCATTTCAGATCTACACCTTAGATTTACAGCGAATTTACTTCCAAGTGCACTTGCAGTGCAAAGTGGATTTGCCTTTCGTAAATAACCCCCACAGTGTCTACAAAATACAGAATTTGTATGTAAAAACCTTGATTTAAGAGCTTTTTGCAAGGCAAGCTAATTTTTTTTTTTAAATATTGACTTTTTGATTTTTAAAATTTGGCCATGAGCCCACCCAGATGTTACAGCAGCGAATGAATATTCGCTGTTGTAACACTGATCCTCAAGCCAGCCAATCAGAAGCAAGTCTGAGGCCGCGTACACACGGGCGGATTGTCTGTCCAACTTAGTCCGCTGAACCGTGTTTCAGCGGACAATCCGCTCGTGTGTGGGCTTCAGCGGACTTTTTCAGCGGGCAGTCTGACGAACAAAGTCTTACGGAATTTCCGTAATTTTGTCCGTTCAAACTTGGTTTTGTCCGTCCAAACTTGGTTTCAGCGGACAGTCCGCTCGTGAGTAGGCAAGTTGGACGGACTAAGTATGGCGCATGCTCAGAAAGGATTTACACGGCCGAAGGTTGCATTGCAGTGTATTGGACGTCGTTTTTCTAGTCCCGTCGTACGTGCTGTACACGTCATCACGCACGCTTTCAGCGGACTGTCTGTTCATCGTGTGTGGTCAAGTCCGTTCATGCAAATTTTGAACGGACTGTCTGTCGGATTGTCTGACGAACTTAGTTGGGCAGACAATCCGCCCGTGTGTACGCGGCCTGAGACTCATTTTCTGATTGGCCTGAAAAGAGAAGTCTCCCGATTGGTCACCGAGGAGGTGGGAGGAAACAGAAGCCGCCGATGCCCGTGGAAGGTAGAGAAGGTAAAAGTCTGTGGCCGTCGCCAAGCAAGGGAAGCCACAGGTGAGGCGCTGAAAAGATGAGGTAAGTGCACCAGACCCGCACGCCGACCAACCAACCAGGAGGGGGCATGCGGTGGTACTGTTTGCCCCCCCCCAAAAAAAAAATTACCACAGGTTTCCACTGCCCCACACAGTTAGAAAACACTTGCAGGGAACATATTTAACCCTTTGATTGCCCCTTCCCTGCCAGTGTCATTTATACAGAGATCAGTGCATTTTTTTTTTTTAAGCACTGATCACTGTATTGGTGTCACTGGTCCGCAAAAAGTGTCACTTAGGGTCAGATTTATGCTCCGTAATGTCGCAGTCCCCCTAAAAATCGCAAAACACTGCCATTACCAGTAAAAACAATGACAAAAATATATAAAATCCCATATATATCCCAAAAATATATATCCCATAGTATGTAAACGCTATAACTTTTGCGCAAACCAATCAATATATGCTTATGGGGATTTTTTTTTTTAACAAAAATATCTAGAAGAATACATATTGGCCTGAATTGATGAAGAAATTTGTTTTTTTTAACTTTTTTTTTGGATATGTTTTATAGCAAAAAGTAAAAAATATATTTTTTTCTTCAAAATTGACATTTTTTTTTGTGTTTATAGCGCAAAAGAGGTGATCAAAGCGCAAAGAGGTGATCAAATACCACCCAAAGAAAGCTCTATTTGTGGTAAAAAAAAGGACGTCAATTTTATTAGGGTACAGCGTCGCACGGCCGTGCAATTGTCAGTTAAAATAACGCAGTGCCGTATCGCAAAAAAATTCCTGGTCATTAAGGGGGCAAATTCTTCCGGGGCTGAAGTGGTTAATTGCCCGAAAAATTTACGAACTGTCCAAATGACAGATATTCGAACGATTTTTCATCTAGTGTATGGGCACCATTAGGCTGCTTTTTTTTCAAAAGGTGATTTTAAAGTGTTACTAAATCTAAAAACATTTTTTACCTTCACGCATTGTTTGCATTAAGGTAAAAAACTTTTTCAATTTTCCTGTGCCCCCTTTACCTGTGTGAAGAGTAAAAGAGGGGAGAAGAGATCATTGCTGTGCAGGGCTGCTTCTTTTCTCCCCTTACTACCTCTTCACACCGCATTCAAGAAGCAGCAGGAGCCGTTGTCTCTTGCTGCTGTGCTGTCAATCAGTTGCAGTGAGGAGGAAGTGTGGGCGGACCTAAGTCACGCTATGTAAGTCTATGAGGCGCGGCTCCATAGACACACAGCTCGGGAGCACGCAAACTATGTTTCTCCCCAGTGGCTGGCTATGGTGGACATGAAAAAAGAGGAGGAGCCAAGATTGCTGCCGGGGACCCCAGAAGAGGAGGATTGGGGCCGCTGGAGCAATACCACTGCACAGAGCAGGTACAGTATCTCACATTTTTGTAAATATTTTATTATATCTTTTCATGTGACAACACAAGAAATGACACTTTGCTACAATGTAAAGTAGTGAGTGTACAGCTTGTATAACAGTGTCAGTTTGCTGTTCCCTCAAAATAACTCAACACACAGCCATTAATGTCTAAACCGCTGGCAACACAAGTGAGTACACCCCTAAGTGAAAATGTCCAAACTGGGCCAAATTAGCCATTTTCCCTCCTAGGTGTCACATGTATTGTTACAAGGTCTCAGGTGTGAATGGGGAGCAGGTGTGTTAAATTTTCTGTTATCGCTCTCACCCTCTCATACTGGTCACTGAAAGTTCAACATGGCACCTCATACCAAAGAACTCTCTGAGGATCTGAAAAAAGAATTGTTGCTCTACATAAAGATGACCTAGGCCAGTGATGGCGAACCTTGGCACCCCAGATGTTTTGGAACTACATTTCCCATGATGCTCATGCACTCTGCAGTGTTGATGAGTATCCTGGGAATTGTAGTTCCAAAACATCTGGAGTGCCAAGGTTCGCCATCACTGGCCTAGGCTATAAGGAGATTGCCAAGACCCTGAAACTGAGCTGCAGCACGGTGGCCAAGACCATACAGCCATTTAACAGGACAGGTTCCACTCAGAATCGACCTCACCATGGTCCACCAAAGAAGTTAAGTACAGGGGCTCAACGTCATATCCAGAGGTTGTCTTTTGGAAATAGATATATGAGTGTTGCCAGCATTGCTGGAGAGGTTGAAGGGGGTCAGCCTGTCAGTGCTCAGACCATACGCCGCACACTGCATCAAATTGGTCTGCATGGCTGTCGTCCCAGAAGGAAGATGATGCACAAGAAAGCCCGCAAACAGTTTGCTGAAGACAAGCAGACTAAGGACATGGATTACTGGAACCATGTCCTGCAGTCTGATGAGTTTGGTTCAGATGGTGTCAAGCGTGTGTGGTGGCAACCAGGTGAGGAGTACAAAGACAAATGTGTCTTTCCTACAGTCAGCATGGTGTGGGAGTGTCATGGTCTGGGGCTGAATGAGTGCTGCCGGTGTTCTGACACGAAGTGTCCGCCTATCGAATAGTGTCCAGGCCGTACTGTGCAGGCGCAGCGCAGTACGGGGGACAAGGAGAAGCCAAACATCTCCGATGTTAAACGGCGCCTGCACACTGTGCCCAGGTTGAAGCCCCACCATCCAAGTGGACATATGGTTGCTCATAGTAACAGGGCCTCGCTCAAATCTTTTTTATTCTAACTCTATGTCTCTTGGATGGTGGAGCTTGAACCTGGACACAGTGTGCAGGCTCTGTTTAACATCAGAGATGTTTGGCTTCTCCTTGTCCCCCGTACTGTGCACTACAGCGCAGTACAGAGCGGACACTATGTGATGGGAGACACTATCTGATCGGACACTGGCACTGGGGAGCTAGAGTTAATTGAGGGAACCATGAATGCCAACATGTACTGTGACATACTGAAGCAGAGCATGATCCCCTCCCTTCGGAAACTGGGCCACAGGGCAGTATTCCAACATAACGACCCCAAACACACCTCCAAGATGATCACTGCCTTGCTAAAGAAGCTGAGGGTAAAAGTGATGGACTGGCCAAGCATGTCTCCAGACCTAAACCCTATTGAGCATCTGTGGGGCATCCTCAAATGGAAGGTGGAGGAGCGCAAGGTCTCCAACATCCACCAGCTCTGTGATGTCATCATGGAGGAGGGGAAGAGGACTCCAGTGCCAACCTGTGAAGCTCTGGTGACCTCCATGCCCAAGAGGGTTAAGGCAGTGATATAAAATAATGGTGGCCACACAAAATATTTACACTCTGGGCCCGATTTGGACATTTTCACTTAGGGGTGTACTCACTTTTGTTGCCAGCGGTTTAGACATTAATGGCTGTGTGTTGAGTTATTTTGAGGGGACAGCAAATTTACACTGTTATACAAGCTGTACACTCACTACTTTACATTGTAGACAAGTGTCATTTCTTCAGTGTTGTCACATGAAAATATATAATAAAATATTTACAAAAATGTGAGGGGTGTACTCACTTTTTTTTTTAAAATCTGACTTTAGTAACACTTTAAGCTTGCAGAATGAATAATATGGTTAGAAAAAAACACTAGCCCCGGTTCACACTGCCGCAACTTAGAATCCAACATGCCAGTGAGACTTCATTGCAGCTTGTATATGACTTCTTTAACCACTTCAGCCCTGGAAGGGTTTACCCCCCTTCCTGACCAGAGCATCTTTTGCGATTTGGCACGACAATTGTGCGGTTGTGCGACATTGCACCCAAACAAAATTGTCCTTTTTTTCCCCCAATAAATAGAGCTTTCTTTTGGTGGTATTTGATCACCTCTGCGTTTTTTTTTTTTTTGCGCTATAAACAAAAAAAGAGCGACAATTTTTTAAAAAGCAATATTTTTTACTTTTTGCTATAATAAATATTCCCAAAAAATATATAAAAAAAACAAAATTCTTCTACAGTTTAGGCCGATATGTATTGTTCTACATATTTTTGGTGAAAAAAGAAATAAAATCACAATAAGTGTCTATTGATTGGTTTGCGCAAAAGTTATAGGGTCTACAAAATACGGGATAGATTTATGGCATTTTTTTATAAATAATGTTTTTACTAGGAATGGCGCCGATCTGAGATTTTTTTTTATTGGGACTGCGACATTATGGCGACATTATGGCGGACAGATTGGACACGTTTGACACTATTTTGAGACAATTGCCGTTTATACAGGGATCAGAACTACAAATAGCCACTGATTATTGTATTAATGACACTGGCAGAGAAGGGGTTAAACACTAGGGGGTGATCAAGGTGTTAATTTTGTTCCCTGGATGTGTTCTAATTGAAGGGGGGATGGACTCACTACAACATGATAGAGATCATTGCTCCCGATGACAGGAAAAAGTATATCTCTGTTATGTCGCTAGGCAGAACAGGGAAATGCCTTGTTTACATAGGCATCTCCCCATTCTGCCTCTTCTCGCTGCAATTGTGGGCCGGCGGCAAACATCCAGTTCATGGGACCTGTGGCACGCTCCTGCGGCACGCGCATGCGTGCCCACTAAACTGAAAATTCAAAGGGATGTACGGGTATGCCCTTTTGCCTGCCCATGCCGTTCTGCCGATGTACATCGGTGTGCGGCAGGTCGGCAAGTGGTTAACAGAAGTCAATGCAAGTCGTATTGAAATCAGACCAGAAGTAGTACAGGAACCAACTCAAGTCACACCTATTAGAACGTTTCCATTGCAGCTAATGGGGCGTGACTTGTCATGCAACTTTGAACTAGACACGTGCAATTACTTTGGGTCAGAATACAAAATTCAGATGAATTTTGGGTTATTCAGAGATTTGGATGTATCTGAATCTCTAAATGAAATAGTAACGAATCGTAACGAATTTAGTTGAAATCCGTTAAAATGTGTTTTGTTTATTCTTTTTCTAACGAATTCCAACTTTTCAGAACAATTGGAATTTGGATCGGTCGAAAAACGACCGACCGATTTGAATTCCGTGTGAAGAAATCGCAGCGCTTCCCCACTGACAGATGAATATAAAGATAAAGAATGATGGCAATTGCCCAGCAATAGAAAAATGTTAAAAAAAATATGGATTTTAAGGGGAACCCCACGCCAGAATGAAAAAAATGGCGTGGGGTACCCCCCAAAATCCATACCAGACTTATCTGAGCATGCAGCCTGGCAGGTCAGGAAAGAGGGAAGACAAGCGAGCCCCGCCTCCTGAACCATACCAAGCCCCATGCCCTCAACATGGGGGGTGGGTGCTTTGGGGTGGGGGGGCTCTGCCCCCCGACCCAAAGCACCATGTCCCCATGTTGATGGGGACAAGGGCCTCATCCCGACAACCCTGGCCATTGGTTGTTGGGGTCTGTGGGCGGGGAGGACTTATTGGAATCTGGAACCCCTCTTTAACGAGGGGTCCCACAGATCTCACCCCCCCCATTTAAATGGGAATGGGGTTTTTGATCGATCCAAATTCTAATCATTCTGAAAAGTTGGAATTTGTTAGTAAACTAATAAATGAAATAAATGTTAACAAAATTTTACGAAAACTAAATGAAACTAAACAAATTCCGAAACCGAACTAAACGAATTCCATAACAAATCGAAATTAGTTACAAAACAAATCTATCCAAAACTAAATGTTTCTGTTCTGCACATGTCTACTTTGAACTCTCAAGTCACATGACAAGTTGCGGCAGTGTGAACCAGGGCTTAATGTAAAAAAGTAAAAGTTGGCTTGAAAAAATACATTTCCTAATTTTGTGTTCCTTTCTGCAGTGCCTTCAAAACCCTACATGGCCATGGAAGGATGTGCCACGCAAAACCTCTGCACAAACTATACTGGGACCACATCGACCAACACGAACGGATCGCTCAGGATAAATATCACATGTGACAACGCTGTCAGTCCTACCACCACTACTACCATTACAACTTCTGTACATACTAGCAGTCCAATAGAAAAAAGCACCCCTCATGAGACAAAGCAAACAGAAACCACTAAGTCCTTGCTAACCAACAGCACTAGCCACGGGGAAACTACTAAGTCACTGACAACTAGCCCTCATGAGACAAAGCAAACAGAAACCACTAAGTCCTCGTTAACCAACAGCACTAGCCACGGGGAAACTACTAAGTCACTGACAACTACCCCTCATGAGACAAAGCAAACAGAAACCACTAAGTCCCCGCTAACCAACAGCACTAGCCATGGGGAAACTACTAAGTCACTGACAACTAGCCCTCATGAGACAAAGCAAACAGAAACCACTAAGTCCCCGCTAACCAACAGCACTATCCATGGGGAAACTACTAAGTCACTGACAACTAGCCCTCATGAGACAAAGCAAACAGAAACCACTAAGTTCTCGCTAACCAACAGCACTATCCATGGAGAAACTACTAAGTCACTGACAACTACCCCTCATGAGACAAAGCAAACAGAAACCACTAAGTCTTTGTTAGCCACCAGCACTAGCCATGGGGAAACTACTAAGTCACTAACAAGTAGCCCTCATGAGACCAGTAAACATTTCAGCACTGAGTTAACCACTAGGAGTACAGCAGCTAACAGTAACACAAGTGATGTACCCAATAGCCATGTCACCACAGACATTGCCAATCCAACGCCAAATAATTCCAATTCCACCCATTTTACGACCCGTATTACTTTCACGCCCACTGCCATTCATACGACCACTCGCGAAATAGCTGCTACCACAAGATGTGTCTGTAATGGATGCCCAACACATTACTCTGCCTTTTCTATCAGCTTAGTTGTCATTATGACCCTGAAAAAAATGATAAATTAAAAAGTGTAAGTCTTTTTCTGGCACTTTAAAAATAATTTTTCCATAAAAAGCTTGCTAACTTTAAATAATGCATCATTTTTAACAAGAGTAGCTGCTTGAGGTTGCTCTTACGCACAGTTTACATTTTTTTAAATATCAAACAGTGGCAGCCGCTCCATTAGGGGTGCAAGGGTGCTGTCCCCCTTGTCCATGCACCCCTGTTCTTCACGTAGGGCACCAGACGCATGGATTTCAGTGAGTTTTTTTTTTTTTTATCTATTCGAGCCTGAGGCTCTAATTGGCTTCAAAGATCAGGGTGCAGTGCTCTGCACCCTGAGCCCACCCAGTTGTGCGACATTAACGAATTATATATTTACTAATGTCTTTCCGCTTCTCCTCTCAGCCAATTAGGAAGCGGGTCCTGAGACCCAATTGGCCAGGGAGCCTTAGGACTCTTGGGTATCAGGACCCACTTCAGGTCGTTGCTTCTCCTCCCTCGGCTTGGAGGAGAAGCAATGGCCTGGCTCTTCCCTCGACAAACTGCAGCAGGTGGAGGGGCAGAGGGGCAGCTTCCAGGGGGCAGGTTTGTTTGCTGCCCCCCCTCTCAAAATATTGAGCACCAGTCACCACTGATATCAAAGAACTAGTGTACTCAAGCCAAGGACAAGGGGTGGGCAGGTGGGACAGTGGCCACAGATGCAGAAAGGTCTCAGAGGCAAGGGGTGCACCATGCATCCAGCCATGATCTCCTGACCTCACACACACTCTAGACCAGTGGCTGGAAACCAGTGGGATATTTCATGTCTGCTCTGAAAGCTACTGCTCACATCACGTTCCAACATGTCTACTCTCTGTCCAGCCACCTACAACCGACGCAAAAAACACAGCGTGCATGAGCAACCACCTTGAAGCTGTTAGAAAGCAAGGGATGGGCCACAGAAGCACAGTGCACACTCCTTGGCAACCATGGGCATCTGGAGCAAGGGAATGGAGAATGGGCACAGGGTGGTACACCTATTCTACTTCACACATCAGCAGCTGGAAAGGGGGTGCAATTCCGCATCCTCGCCCTGGGCATTGGACATACCCGTTTTGAGTGCACTTTTAGTAAAAATTATAGTAGTCCACCCTTGCTAGTGGGGTGGTTAGTCTTTAACTAACCTAAAATCCCCCCTGTCTTCATTTATGCCTAGCTGCTGTTACTAATAGATATGCATTACTCCTCTAAGGGCTGGTTCACAGTAAAATGTGGGCGTTCAAACGCAAATATTTTTGGGCCTTCCAAAAATGATTTGAAAACGATTCGAATTCGAAAATGATTCGAGAATGATTTGAATTCAAATTTCATCCAAATTAGTTTTTTTCGTTATTTCGGATTTGTTTAAAATCGGTACTATTCTAATTCAGAAATCCGAATTTCCAAAAAAGTAAAATCTGTCCGAATATTAATTCGATACGAAACGAACAGCACATGTCTAGTGTGGGAAATGCACATGAATACATGATCTCCTACACTGTGTTTTGGTGTAAACTGCCCCTAAAATATTTTTATTGGCATTATTTATTATTATATTTCCATTTAAAAGTAGCAAAAAAAGCAGTGACCAAAGAAGAAGCCATAACTAACCAATAAGATTTAAGAATACGTAAATTTAATGTACCCCAAAACATAAGATCCTAATTGCGATTGGTCAAATCTTGTTATCATATTATTATTTTTTTAACATTTTTATACTAATGCCTTATGTTTCTCCTTCGTTTATCACAATATTATTATGCTTATATTTATTTTAAATCTCTTTATGATATATAAAAAAAGGATCTTGTATTCTTGTTATTGGTCCTAATTAAATATCTAAAATCCAGCACTTTAGTTTATAATGCCATTATGCGTAAAAGTTTACATAAAATGGTTTCTTTTCTGGTGTATATTTCGTAGAATGTTAATAAAAAATGAACTAATATAGCAGTGTGGGTTTTTTGGGACTTTGTGTACTGATCAACCTGAAGAAATGTAGGGAGTGGACTATCGTCTTTCCATTAACAAATATTTACTTTATCAATATAAAGTTTACACTTTTTTTTTTTTCTATTTTGACTAGGGGCTGTTGACTCAAATGATTAGAATTTATTCAAATCCACACAAGTATTTTAGGATAATATGAATACAATTTTTAAATATGAAGAAAATGCTATTTGCTTGCCAGATTTTATTTTTTATTTTTATAAGATTTTCAATTAGAATTACATTGGCCTATTTAAAATTTAAAGCGAGATCATGAGCAAAATAAAAAAAAATTACACATACAGTAGGACGCAGCCAGTCACCAGCATTTACACAATTGTTTTTGTTTTCCGGAGCCCCCACCGGAACACTTTTTTTTTTTACTGATTCATCCTGCCATTGACTCTAGTGGTGTGGTTGAAAGCACAGCCACCCGTCGTTCACACAGGAACTTTATGGAAGCTCCTGTAAAGGCCCTATTTTTTCACTGAACAAAAAAAAAAGGAAAATAAAGAAGTAAGCATGAGCACGTTTTATACATTTTATCAAGCAAACAAAAAAAAAATCTACATTACTCTACCCTATGAAAAACACAAAAAAAACAATGACATAGTCTTGGCTTCAGATACACTTTAAGGTGTTTTTTGTGTTTTTGTTTTGTTTTTTAAGGGTGGAATGGCCGTTATATAATTTCTAAGGTTTCTGGAAGCTCCTTTAAACTGCCCTATTTTAAAAAAAACAAAAGTAAAATAAAAAAGTAAGCAACAGCACGCAGATAAGGATCAGGAAAAACGAAAAAAAACACTAATAAAAAAAAGCAAAATAAACTTCTTCAAATACGGAAAGAGTACTGTCCAAATAAATCATAGGGAGTAGACTTTTATTTTCAAGCAAATTTACTTAAGCAATTTAATGAGTAGAATTTAGAATTTCTGCTTCACCGGAGTTTTGCCCATGCTGAAATTGGTAGTTTGGCAGCAAAACTATTTTTCTGATATTGTTATGCTTATTCTTACTTTAAATTAAAGGCTTATATTTTTTGAAAATACATCATACAAAAACACAAGGGTCAAAACTGTATTTTTAAAAAAGAATTGCATAGGTGCAGTTTCAAACATTGGGAACAAGCTTTGGGCAATGAAAAGTCAAAATAGGTACCACATCCCAATTATAAACAAATATGGAGATACAAAAGGTGGGACTTTAGACGTACCAAGAAGGAATCCACAACATGATCATATAAAGTGAAAACATATTTTATTAAATGTTGAAAATATAAAAAAAAAATATATATTACAATAGCATGCAATTCATACAACTGTGCAGCCACTTCTGCTCTACATGTTTCGCTCAAAAGAGCTTCCTCAGGAGACTTAAGAGTGCTGCCTAAAGTTGATGCTACAAGTGAGAAAGACAGACATTTATAAATATTTACAAAAGTTTGTATTATATAAATATCATTGCAGTTGTTTTTTTTTGGAATTTGAGCTTGGTTTTTACATAAATAATTATACAAAATATATTGAATTCATGTCTTTTTTACTTATAGCATCAACTTTAGGCAGCACCCTTAATTATCCAGAGGAAGCTCTTTTTGAATAGAAGTGGCTGCACAGTTGTATGAATTGCATATTATTGTACTATTTTACATTTTTATATTTTTGACATTTAATAAAATATGTATTTTTACGTTATATGATCATGTTGTAGATTCCTTCTTGGCCTCTTTATAGGGCCACCTTTTGTATATACATATTTGTTTATAATTGAGATGTGGTACCTATTTTGGCCTTTCATTGCCCAAACCTTATTCCCAATGTTTGAAACTGCACCTATGCATTTATTTTTTTTAAATACAGTTTTGACCCTTGTGTTTTTGTATAATGTCTTTTCAAAAAATATAAGCCTTTAGTTTAAAGTAAGGATAAACATAATGATATCAGCAAAATTGTTTAGCTACCAAACTACCAATTTCAGCATGGGTAAAATTCCGGTGAAGCCGAAATTCGAAATTTTACTCATTGAATTGCTTGAAAATAAAAGTCTACTCCCTATGATTTATTTGGACAGTACTTTTTTCATATTTGAAGAAGTTTATTTTGCTTTTCTTTTATTAGTGTTTTTTTCTTTTTTTCTGATCCTTACCTGCTGTTGCTTACTTTTTTATTTTACTTTTTTTTTTTTTTTTTTTAATAAGGCAGTTTAAAGGAGCTTCCAGAAACCTTAGAAATGATATAAAGATCATTCAATCCTTAAAAAAAAAAAATTAATAAATAAAAAAAAACCTTAAAGTGTATCTGTCAATGTTTTTTTTTTTTTTTTTTATACGGCAGAGTAATGTAGATTTTTTTTTTATTTGACCATCTGTTTACCACAACCTATGTGCTGTTGCTTACTTCTTTATTTTACTTTTTTTTGTTCAGTGAAAAAAATAGGGCCGTTACAGGAGCTTCCATAAACCATAGAAACTATTTAAAGGCCATTCCACCCTTAAAAAAAAAAAACACACAAAACCCACCCTAAAGTTTTTTTTTCTCTTCATAGGGGTGGGGTAATGTAGAGTTAAAATCTCCATCAGATTTCTTTTTTGATGATCTGTGTATCATTAGCAAGATTTTCAATCACTTGTTCTGCAGACACAACAGGAAATTATGAAATATCTCAAAAGTAAATGAAATGTCCCTTTAGTAATCGCTAGAACAAGGGATCCCATTGTAAGATTTCATCTCTACTTCTGTTCCCGGGGCAACTCAAAATTTTGGATTTTCATGCACTTGGCCACCATAACAAATAGAGAGAATAAATCTCCCTAACGGGGGTGACACAGCCAGTAATACAAACCTCAAAGAGGTGGAAGCCCCTCACAACTGAAAATAAATTGGGTTTTTAATTACTAAATAATTTAAATATAATTTAAATATAATAATAATATAAATAAATATAATCATTTAAATATACTATAATTTATTTTTCCCTTCTCGGTTGCATTTTCATTGCTCCTATGCATTTACCAAAATAGAGAAATTTTGCTAAAATCTTCTACATTTTGGACAATATTTTTGTGAAATGTAAACTCTATGGTATATGCTAGGCTCAGAAATTAGAAACAGAGTTTCAAAATGCATCTTCTAAATTCAGAGAGCTGTGTTAAATATGGGATTGGTTATGGGATTGCTACGGGTCAGGGGTTGTTGGGTTGTGGGGGGGCATGCGGAGAAATAATATTTCCTCACTTCCAGCAAAACAAAGGTTTATAAGATGTGTAAATTGTATTTTAAGGTAGCTTGTGGGAGACTGTGACAAAATGTCTCTCTTTTCTGATGAAAATTTTATAAAAATTGTAAAAATTATAATTATAAAACAAAAAATATAAGGTTTAGAGGTTGCAATTTTTTTTTTTTTGTGAAAAGTAAAATATTACTAATTAATAATTCAGCATTCCATTGTAATAACATTACCATTTACATAGGATTGTAATTGTAATACATCTTACATCTGGAAATAACTTTTTTAGTAAAATAGAGATGTATTTTAAACATTACAGAGATTTACAGGTTGCGCATATCATTTTATTAAGAAACTCTGAATTACGTTTGTCATACTTGTTATATTTAAACAATAACAGTATGATTGTAGTGGGTTCTAGTTAAATTTACATGCAATTAAATTTGTAAAGTAAATGCTAGTTAAATTTAAATTCTAGTTAATTTTTTTAATTTCAGAATATCTATTTTTTTATTTTTTTATTTATCAATAACGTTTTATTGAAAGATATTCAGAATATCTATTTTTAATATTAATAATATTATATTATATTATTAATAAAACTGGATAAAAAAAATAAAAGAAATACCTGTGATATAATAAACAATAACATACAGCAGCTAAGCTCTATAATCCAGATAGTAGGCACAGAAGCAAATATATAGCAAAAAAGTGCAGCACTATAAATTGAGATTAGTTTTAGTTGATACAAATATATGCACTTTTGCACTTTCATAAATTAGCTGTGGTACACATATATTTGTATCAACTAATACTAATCTCAATTTATAGCGCTGCACTTTTTTTGCTATATATTATATTATTAATAGTAATAATATTAATAATGGCAATTTTTATATTTCAGAAGAATTTTATTATTTTATATACATACTGTATGTAGTATGGCATTCAATCTCTGGTAAAAGTCTATGGCCTGCTAACTCAATACCACTGAAAATTTAAATAAAATATTTCTGAAGCATGATACCTTGTTACTATTTACATTTGTATTTATCAAAGTTTACACATTTTAAAGTCTGTTTCATTATTTTGATTTTTACAGAAAATGAAAAACAATCGTTGAAGACTTTGGGGGAAGATAATAAAGGATAATAAAGATATTTTCAAAGATTTTATTTATTTTTTTTAAATCAATACATCGCTCCTTGGGAAAAAAATGTACTCTTTTATTTCTCTAATATTATAAGCATTATCTTTTGGGTGGTTGCGTCTACAGTTTTTTCTTTTTATTTGCTTTTTTTATTAGAATCTTTTTTATCCTTCTTACATACCGTATATCAAATTAATTTTCTGCCAATGTATTTTCAAAAAATGAACTGAAATGAAATTATGCATTAAGCTATTCTTTCATGGTGGTGTCTCGCTTGTCCAGAGATAGAGCAAATGTTTATTATTTTTTCCTCACAGTTACAAAAATGTATGTAATTATCAAGGTCAACTTTAGAGCTCTATAAAATTACTAATCAAAAATTCTTAACTCAATGTCCAGTTTGGTAGCCATGAAAATGCCACATTCCGGTAAGTAGATAAAGAAAGAAGGTTTATGGAAGGGACTTTTGGAAAGGCACCACTGTGACAAATATATATAAAAAAATACAAATATTGTTTTTATTAAATACAATCTTAAGACAATAATAAAATACATGCAACAGTGAATGCAAATTTTGCACAGAATAATAGGACTTTCTTCATATCAAGAAATGGCTCTAGATCCCAAAAAGAATTGTGGGTACCCCTATGCATTTCAACTCAAAGGTCTTGTTCTGGGGGTTCTCAAGAGCAACAGATTGCACAACTGTCTAAAAACATAAACAGTAATAAGTGTCATAAACACATAAATGCACATAACATGTATATAGTAAAACATATCAAGTAAGGCAACTTACTACATATGGCACAGAACGCATGCATGCAAGAGCACCAAGACCCCTCCAAAGTCTCCACAAGTAGAAACCAATTCAACGGACATAAACCTGATGAATAATAAGGGCCCAATGAACAAATAGAGTTGTATAGACTGGAGGTACTGTGCATCCAATGCATATGAGCACAAACATAGCAAAATAAGCTGAAGGTACTTACTTAAATTTCAAGTTAGTGTGTCTGTAATTACGAGGATAATGCAAATGACCACCATTGAGCAGCATAGAATAGGGAGACGAATCAAGAGCACATGGCCATGGGAGAGTTGTTGCTGATGATTATTACTATATATATATATATATATATATATATATATATATATATATATATATATATATATATATATATATATATATATATATAGATACCGTATTTATTGGTGTATAACACACACTCCAAGTTTTGGAGGGAAGTTTAAGGAAAAAACTATTAGGAGGGACGTTTAAGAAAAAAAACTTACATTTTAAATGCCCATCAATGCAGCCTTATCAGTGTCCAGCTGCAGCCTTGCCCATCATTGCAGAATGATCAGTGTCCGTCTGCAGCCTTCCCCAGTGTCCATCTGTAGCCTTGCCCAGTGTCCATCTGCAGCCTTGTTCAAGTGTCCATCTGCAGCCTTGCCTAAGTGTCCATCTGCAGCCTTGTCCAAGTGTCTATCTGCAGCCTTGCCCAAGTGCCCATCTGCAGCCTTTCCCAGTGTCCATCCGCAGCCTTTCCCAGTGTCCATCCGCAGCCTTGCCCAAGTGTCCATCCGCAGCCTTCCCCAGTGTCCATCTGCAGCCTTGCCCAAGTGTCCATCTGCAGCCTTGCCCAAGTGTCCATCTGCAGCCTTGCCCAAAATTGCAGCATGATCTTTTACATTATTGTGCCCCCGAGATAGACAGATCCAGATGTTCTATGTATTCGGCTCGTCTCGCAGTCCCGCCCAGTCCCACCCATTGGCCTGGCTCCAATGATGGACACAACACCTGTCCAATGGCGGGACGTAAAGGCTAGGAGGTGGGACTGGGCGTGACTGAGAGTGAAGCCTAGCCTAGTCGAATACACAGTACACTTGGATCTGTCTGTTTCAGCTGTGCTCGTTCCCTCCTTACCCTCCGGTGTATAACACGTGACCACGATTTTCCCCTGATTTTAAGGAGAAAAAAATATGTGTTATATGCCGATAAATACGGTATATACAGTATATATATATATATATATATATATATATATATATATATATATATATTATATCTGTAGCGCCATCCCTGCAGGAGTTGCTGGTAGTTTTATTGGGTTTCTTCTGCCCTGCACCTGTAACCCCTTTCCTGGATCTGAGAACACTGATAAACCTCGAAGGTTTAAATGGGATTTATTTAATGGCAAAGCCCTATAAAGGAACGGGTTACATAATGACAATTTACAATATAAAAATGTAGGCAACTTGTTAAGTGACACCAGTCACAGGGTGTCACTGTTCGTTCACCACATCCTGGGAAGCAACTGGAGCACAAACGTGCCCTAGGCAGGTGCTAGTGAGCCATACTGGCTTGTAATTGCAGAATAATGACAATCCAACACAGTACAATACAAATGGCATTTTTCAAAGGTAATAAAGCCTACCTACTACCTAATGAAAAGTTGTCCTTCCTAACCACTAGCCAGTGGGACTATGTAGAGAGTCTGCTGGCGATGAGGCCCTTGTATGGGAGTACTCACTAACTAAAGTAAATAAGATGGTGTCTGGAAGCCTCTCACCACTGATGACTGATTCTAGTCCTGAGGGGTTAATCTGTGGCTGTTGAAAGGGTATTTCCTCTTGAGCTAGCTCTCTGCAGCTTTAGCAGGTATCTGGAACATGTGGTCACTGGGAGCAACTGGAAAGCAATAGAAGCACATTCTCTCCTCCCTTAAGTAGTGTTCAGCATAGCAACAGCTAACAGCCTTGCACACAGCTTTGCACATAGATCTGGTGCAGTACACTTTTCCTGGCAGAACAGATCCTCTGGCAACAGCATGTGGTCAGCATATTGTACTGGACAGGCACTCCTGTTCCCCAAGTGGTTCCCGGGCTCTCTACATGGGTCCCAGAGACCTCTCCTCAGATCCCACATATATCTCCTTCCCAAAGCCAGTCAGGAAAGAGCCTGACTTAGACAGCTAATAAGGAGTCCTCTTTCTCCAGGGTTGCCAGGGTTGCTGTAGCAACAGCCAGTCAGAGCACAGTCCAGTTCCATCTATCCCTGTAGATGTCCATCACAGGAGAGAAGAAAATAAAAATGTCCTTTCTCTGCTTATTTTGTCAGCACTGCTGGGAATTTGTTTTAAATTGCCTAGTAGTGATGGACGAACTTCCGACGGGACGTTTCGCGAACGCAGACCGCGAACGTGGCCGATCGTTCGCGAAACTGAACGTTCGCGGCGGGCCCCATTGACTTCAATGGGAGGCGAACTTCGCAAACCTACAGGTCAAATTTGCAGCCACAAAAGAATTAATAGCTGTGCAAACATAGTCCAACCACATGGCCAATGACATAACACATGTATGAGGTGAATCTGGGATCGTCAACTACAAGCATTCTTTTTTTATATGGGAAAATGTTGTGATAATTCAGGAATGTGGAGCGCATGAAGGCAATGGAGGAGAGGGAAGGTCTGGGACCAGGGTAGGCAAAGAAGAGGGTGCAGGAGATGATCACTAGCAGCGTGACATACAGCAATGACATCTGCACCGTGATAGAGTGATCTGACAGCAGCACCAGGGTAGAGAGCACTGACATCAGCAGCGTGACATACAGCAATGACACCTGCACCGTGATATACAGCACTGACAGCAGCACCTTAAGCAGCCCCAGGAGGAAGTCAGCATAGCACAGGGATGGTGGGAGCCCCTCATAATGAGCATAGCACAGGGATGGTGGGAGCACCTCAAAATATGCACAGCAGAGATACAGCCCCAGGAGGATGTCAGCACAGCACAGGGATGGTGGGAGCCCCTCATAATTTGCACAACAGAGGTACAGCCCCAGGAGGATGTCAGCACAGCACAGGGATGGTGGGAGCCCCTCATAATAAGCAGCCCCAGTAGAAATATGACACCGCTTAACCTCTTCAAAGAGGAGGGTGCGGGCATATAGTACGGTGTGCTTTTTTTGGACAAGGAAGTGAGCCAAATGAAGAAAGAAGGTCTCTGTGCTCGATTAAAAAAATAGTTTATAGACATATACATGGTCTACTGGTCACATGTGTTGAATTCCTCCGAGATCCATGCCTCATTCATTTTTAGAAATGTGAGGTAGTTAACACTGTCGTGTGCTAGCTGAGTACGCTTATCGGTCACGATCCCCCCTGCTGCGCTGAACGTCCTTTCGGACAGGACACTGGATGAGGGGCAAGCCAACAGTTCCATTGCAAATTGGGCAAGCTCTGGCCAGAGGTCAAGCCTGCCCATCCAGTAGTCCAGGGGTTCATCACTCCTCAGAGCGCCCACATCGGCCGTTAACCCGATGTAGTCGGACACCTGACGGTCTAGGTGTTCCCTGATCCTGGATCCGGATGACACCTGTCGATGGGTCGGCTGAAAGAATGACCTCATATCCGAAGTCACCAGCACTTCTTCAAACCGGCCTCTTCTTGCAGGCGCTGTTGGATTGTTACCCACAACTCCTTCTCTGGGAGTGGGAATTGCTCCTCTGCCAGCGCACGCAAAAGCAGAATGCAGCATTTCTCGAAGCAAGGCCTGGAAGTGCTGCATTCTGACAGCCCTCTGTGACGGCGGTAACATTTCTGCCATTTTGTGTTTGTACCGGGGGTCTAAGTACGTTGCCACCCAGTACTTGTCCTTGACCCTTATGCTTTTTATACAGGGGTCCCTATTAAAACACTGGAGCATGAAGGCCCCCATTTGCACTAAAGTGGAAGCGGTGTGGTGGCCTGGCTCCTGCTCATCATCCAGGATAATGTCGTCCTCTTCATTCTCCTCTCCCCATCCACGCACAACAGGGATCCCAGAAAGGTTTAAAGCATGCTCTTCTTGCTCCTCCTCATCCGCCCCGGCACCATCCTCCTCTGACTCCTCTTCAGACTCCTGTTGTTGACTTGTCTCAGATAGAGTAGCCCCCCCTGGGAATTCATCCAGCATTGCGACTTCCTCATCTTCCCGCTCCTGCTCCTCCACAGCTTGATCAATGACACGACGCAATGCACGCTCCATAAAGAAGGCATAAGGTACCATGTCACTGATGGTGCCATGGCTGAGACTGACCAGTTTGGTGATCTCCTCAAATGGGCGCAGAAGTTTGCATGCGTCGCACATGAGCAGCCACTGGCGCGGTGAAAAAAACCCCAGCTCCCCAGAACCGGTTCTTCCGCAGAGTTCATACAGGTAGACGATAACTGCACGTTTCTGCTGGAGCAGCCTATCAAGCATATAGAAGGTTGAGTTCCATCGCGTCGGGCAATCACAAATAAGACGTCTGACCGGCAGATTGTGTCACCGCTGAATGTCAGCAAGGCGAGCTATGGCCGTGTAAGATCTTCTGAAATGGGCCGAGATTTTCCTTGCCTGCCGCAAGATGTCCTGGACCCCAGGGTATTTGACAAGGAATCGCTGCACGACCAAGTTTAAGACGTGTGCCATGCATGGCACGTGCGTGATTTTGCCCTGTTTCAATGCGCTAAGCAGATTGGCACCGTTGTCACACACCACTTTACCAACTGTCAAATTGAGCGGTGTTAGCCACTGATCTGCCTGTGAACACAAAGCTGAAAGGAGTGCCGGGCCAGTGTGGCTCTTGGCTTCCAGGCACAACAGACGCAGCACGGCATGGCAACGTCTCACCTGGCATGTTGAATAGGTTCTGGGGAGCTTGGGCGGCGCAGCGGAAGAGACGCTAGCAGCGGAAAAGGAGGAGTCAGCCGAGGAGAAGAGGGAGGAGGATGGAGTAGGAGGAGGAGGAGAAGAAGAGTCAGGCCTGCATGCAATCCGTGGTGGTAAAACCAAATCCACACGGGTGCCACGGGTTACATGCTTGACGGCCGTCAGAAGGTTCACCCAGTGGGCAGTAAAAGTGATATACCTTCCCTGCCCGTGTTTGTTAGACCACGTGTCTGTGGTCAGATGTATCTTGGCACCGACACTGTGTGCCAGAGATACATTCACTTGCTGCTGAACATGGCCATATAGCTCTGGGATGCCCTTCTCTGAGAAATACTTCCTTCCTGGGACCTTCCATTGTGGTGTTCCAATGGCCACAAATTTGCGAAAGGCCTCCGAGTCCACCAGTTTATATGGCAGTAGTTGGCGGGCTATCAGTTCTGACAAGCCAGCCGTCAACCGTTGGGCAAGAGGGTTATCCGGCGTCATCATTTTTTTACGCTCGAACATTAGGCCCACGGAAGCCTGCCTTTTTGCAGAAATACGTGAGCTTGTCGTGATGGAAGGTGGAGTGGAGGACAATTGTGAGGAGAGAGGAGAGGGAGAAGTAGAAGACGAGGCTGGACGGTGAGAGCCTGCAGTGTGGCTTTGTGTTTTCCGTTGCTCCCACTGGGCTCGGTGATGGCTGCTCATGTGCCTTCTTAAGGCGGTCGTCCCTAGGTGAGTGTTGGGCTTACCGCGACTAATGCGTTGACTGCAAAGATTGCAGATGGCAACGCTATTGTCAGCAGCAGACACCTTTAAAAAAGCCCACACTGCGGAGCCATGTGCCGGTGTCCTGGGAGCGCCAGATGTGACCATACATGGTCGATGACTCGCTCCTGATACATTTGCAGTCTGCTTTGTCCCTCCTGTGCAATGTAAGTTATTCCTGCTTCTCCTCCCTATCTGCTGGTCCATATCTCCCTCTGAACTCCCTTTCTCTTCCTCTCTTGTGGGCACCCACGTGACATCACTAGACACGTCATCATCAACGTCACCTTCCCCACCGCTATAAGTAGAGATCTCGGAGTAGGCAGCAACACCGGGGACCAACTTCCTCCTTGGGCCGATCTGGGTACTGTCGTCAGACTGCTGAGTAGCGGTTGTTGCTACCTCCTCTTCCTGATCCAATGCCAAGAGTGGCTGCGCATCAGAAATGTCCTCTTGATATGGATCGGAAAATAATTCCTGTGACTCAAGCGGAAGGTATGTGGTGGTGGTGGTGGTGGTGGTGGTGGTGGTGTTGTTGGTGGTAGTGTCTTTGGGGGTGCACATAGCAGAGAGTGAAGAAGAGGGTGCAGATCGAGAGGATGAGGAGGGTGCAGAAGAGTAAGGCTGAGCGAGCCACTCAACCAAGTTTGGTGCGTCCTTTAAAGTAATTGAATGCACCTTCTGCAACTTCCCACTTTGGTTCAAGCCTGTTGCTCCTGCCCTACCCCTACCACCCCTGCGGAAGGGCCTGCCTCTTCCTCTGCCTGTCATTTTTTAAATGACCCTGTGACAAAACTCTCAGTCCCTATACCAATGAAGGACTGCTGCAGTATAGGGCAGCGGTCAGTTAGCAGTAGTGATCCTCAACCCTATGTATTGTGGACCTATACCAGTCCTTATAGAGTAGCAGACTGTACCTCACTCAACCCTATGTACTGTAGCACCCTATACCTTACCAGTCCTTATAAGAACTTTTGTGGACCAAGTAGGTTGTGTGTGAGTGATTAGCAGACTGTACCTCAGTCCCTATACCGATGAAGGACTGCTGCAGTATAGGGCAGCGGTCAGTCAGCAGTAGTGCACCTCAACCCTATGTATTATGGACCTATACCAGTCCTTTAGAGTAGCAGACTGTACCTCACTCAACCCTATGTACTGTAGCACCCTATACCTTACCAGTCCTTATAAGAACTTTTGTGGACCAAGTAGGTTGTGTGTGAGTGATTAGCAGACTGTACCTCAGTCCCTATACCGATGAAGGACTGCTGCAGTATAGGGCAGCGGTCAGTCAGCAGTAGTGCACCTCAACCCTATGTATTGTGGACCTATACCAGTCCTTATAGAGTAGCAGACTGTACCTCACTCAACCCTATGTACTGTAGCACCCTATACCTTACCAGTCCTTATAAGAACTTTTGTGGACCAAGTAGGTTGTGTGTGAGTGATTAGCAGACTGTACCTCAGTCCCTATACCGATGAAGGACTGCTGCAGTATAGGGCAGCGGTCAGTCAGCAGTAGTGCACCTCAACCCTATGTATTGTGGACCTATACCAGTCCTTATAGAGTAGCAGACTGTACCTCACTCAACCCTATGTACTGTAGCACCCTATACCTTACCAGTCCTTATAAGAACTTTTGTGGACCAAGTAGGTTGTGTGTGAGTGATTAGCAGACTGTACCTCAGTCCCTATACCGATGAAGGACTGCTGGAGTATAGGGCAGCGGTCAGTTAGCAGTAGTGCACCTCAACCCTATGTATTGTGGACCTATACCAGTCCTTATAGAGTAGCAGACTGTACCTCACTCAACCCTATGTACTGTAGCACCCTATACCTTACCAGTCCTTATAAGAACTTTTGTGGACCAAGTAGGTTGTGTGTGAATGATTAGCAGACTGTACGTCAGTCCCTATACCGATGAAGGACTGCTGCAGTATAGGGCAGCGGTCAGTTAGCAGTAGTGCACCTCAACCCTATGTATTGTGGACCTATACCAGTCCTTATAGAGTAGCAGACTGTACCTCACTCAACCCTATGTACTGTAGCACCCTATACCTTACCAGTCCTTATAAGAACTTTTGTGGACCAAGTAGGTTGTGTGTGAATGATTAGCAGACTGTACGTCAGTCCCTATACCGATGAAGGACTGCTGCAGTATAGGGCAGCGGTCAGTTAGCAGTAGTGCGCCTCAACCCTATGTACTGTGGACCGATACCAGTCCTTCTAGAAAGGCAGACTGTACCTCACTCAACACTATGTATGGTAGCACCCTAGACAGACCAAGTTACCAGTCCTTATTTATAAGGACTTTTGTGGAACAAGTGGGTTGTGAATGATTAGCAGACTGCAGCAGAAGGGCATCAGTCAAGTATAATATTCTTTCTATATTTGGAAGAAAGAATATTATACGTGTACAAGCCTATTACCATACCACTGATACCAGTCCTGAAAAGAACCTTTGTGGAACTAATAGTAACAGCTACTGTTTAAACTGACCCTCACTGCCTGACACACTGCTTCCTTCCTGTCCCTATACAAACTGGCAAAACAGAGGAGACTGGAACTATAACTGGTTACTCGAATAGCACTTTTGTGGACCTGATAGTAACAGCTAATGATGATGATGATGACTAATCTGGCTGTCCCTAAAATAGCAGCACACAGCGCTCTGTCCCTTTCTCTAAACTGACAAAAGACACTCAGGCTGCTGCAACAATCAGTAGCACAGCAAACCTATATACACCTAACACCTATACCAGTCCTGAAAAGAACTTTTGTGTACCAAATAGCTAGCGTTTTATCTGTCCCTGCTCCAAACAGCAACCTTTCCCTATAGTGACAGAAGAAAGAATGTAAAATGGCCGCTGGATCGGGTGTATTTATAGGTTAGGGGGAATGTCCAAGTGTCCATGTGCTGTAATGTCTCAATTGGCTGTCCTGTACCCCATGATGGATGTGTCATCATAGGTCAAAGTTCTTTTACACATTAAACACGAAAGTCCGCCGGGCGAACGACGCCAATAGTCCGCCGAACGAGCGGACCGCGAACGTCCAAAATTTGCCGCGAAACGACCGCCGGGCGAACCGTTCAGCCATCACTATTGCCTAGTGCTACATTCTTCCCCACCATTGAATCTTTGGTCCTCCAAAGATCAAATGTTTTAGTTTTAACAATAACTAAACATTACATTAACACTGAAAGGGAACCAAATAACTTGTGTTCACATAGGAGGCAGGCAAGGGAACGTCCCACCATTTACCTGAAGGTGAACACTTGGCTGGGCCATAGTGGAATTTCCCACTAAGGTGTGTCGGATAGAGGACAGGGGGTGTCACTTACTGATACAAAGGCTTTGGGCACTTCAGCAACAATGACTTCGGCTGAACTACACTCTTCAGATTCATTCATTGATTCCACAGTAGGAAACATCTTTTGCTTAGCCCTCTAATCTTTGGGCTTTAATGTTTCTCTAACATAGGGTTCCACTGCGACTTCAGAAAGCTGAGGAGATAATGTGTTCCATCCTTTCCTCATGTACACAGGATACCTCTTCTGGCTGAGACACAGTCAGTGTTGAGGTCTTTTCCTTTTGAAGCAGACACTGGTACAATGGCTGCAACTGGGGATGCACACTCTCTGGCAAGGAATCACATCTGGAGGCAACAGGAGCTAACAGCCCTTTCACCAGATTTATTTTTGTTCCCACGATCAAAGAACTTTCTATGGACCCTGGTGACTGAGAACATACAATGACCAGTGTGTCAAAGCTCCGAGGTGGTCCAACCATTACCGAATCAAATGATAACTTGATTTGCAGGTAACTGTCACAGGGGTAATTCTCCATTTTAATACCGTGGATCGCTAGGTCTTTGAACTTCTGCAGGGGTATGTATGTCAGATATTTTTCATAAAAGTCTCTAGTCAGCAAAGTAACTTGAGCACCTGAGTCAAGATGGGCTCTTGTGTAAATTCCTTCAACTAAAACAGGCACTACAAGCGAGGGGCCTACCAACTTGACAGGAAGTTTGGTAGAAGTATTTGAAGTAACAGGTTTGGCTGGCTGGACTCGCATCTCTTTTCTCCTACAGTGTTCAAAATGATGATTCTGGTGACATTTTGGAGGGTGGTGGATATTCCTCACTTGAATGGCATAAGTTGATACAACTGCAGAGGTCTTCAGTTGTTTCTTTACAGTATTTATTTCAGTTACTTATATAGCGCCATCAATTTATGCAGCACTTTACATATACATTGTACATTCACATCAGTCCCTGCCCTCAAGGAGCTTACAATCTAAGGTCCCTAACTCACATTCATACATACTAGGGACAATTTAGACAGCATCCAACCAACCAGCATGTCTTTGGAGTGTGGGAGGAAGCTGGCGGAGGAAGGAAACCCACGCAGGCACAGGGAGAACATACAAACTCCAGGCAGGTAGTGTCGTGGTTGGGATTTGTTTTTTAACCAAAGATTTTTATTAGGTTTTGCATTAAACAAGTATACATCATTTGACGAAGATATGTGTAGCGTTGTCATACATATTGAAAGCAGTGTTCCACATACTTACATGGAAAATAAAACATAAGCAATAGTATCCTATTAGAGCTACAATAGATTGATAACCACATATGGCCTACTAGTAGGCCTAGCCTGTCACCCCAAACGGGTACACACTGTGAGCAGGCTTAGCGCTGGAGTAGGATTACTTGAGTATTAGTATCCTTTGACCTTACCGAGGGTCAAGGGCGGTGGTACATGTAAGTACGTAGCTCATTTGTGTTAACATAAGGACGGCAAAACTTGTCTATATAGCATAGGGAAAACGGTAACCAAGGAACTTCAACACAAACAAAGATACATAGTCCTCCTTGGGCACTACTCCTGGGTTAACATGAATGATATTACCTCTACTCACACTGCAATTGGATGATACGCATTTCGGGTTCAGGCAACCTAATGTCAAGATACAATTCAACATGAAAATCCATGAATTAGATCACAAATGTGAAGAGGCATGTTTGGAGGAATCCCAAGCTTCCCAGTATTTATGGAAACTCAGGATTGCCCCTTCTTTGTAAGCCAACATCTTTTCCATAAGGTATATATTGTTTACTCTGGTAATAACCTCCTCTAGGGAGGGGGGTGTGGGGGTATTCCAATGTCTTGTCAGCGAAATTCTGGCAGCAAAGAGGATATTAATCACTATTTTCCGCATTTCTGGAGGGAAGTGTTCTATCGAAAGACTAAGAAGAGCCAAACCTGGCTCTATCTTATACTTAGACTTTGTGATGTCTCTGATCAGGGATTCCACTCTTTTCCAATATGGGGTGATAATTTCACAGCTCCATAATATATGAAATAGATTCCCCATGTGCTGGCAATTTCTCCAGCACATAGGGCCTATATCTGTATGCATTTTGTGGAGGCGTAGTGGGGTAAGGTACCACCGGTGTAATATCTTCTGGGCATTGTCCCAGTGATCTATACAAGCAGAGGACTTCCCATTATATTTTAGTGCCATATGCCACTGCGAAAGTGAGTAGTCCTTCTTCAATTCTCTTTCCCAGTGTAACATACAGGGCAGTTTAGTGTTTAGATACAGAGGGTTTGCTAGTTTATAGAAAAGTGAGATCCCCTTTCTACAATTAGCGCTTTTGTTTAGGAGGAAATCCCATAGTGCTTGTGGGATTTCAACCGGATTAGGAGTACTGGTCACATTGAGGTGCTGAATTTGGTGTAGCCTATACCGGTCAGCTAAGTCTATGTGTTCGTCAGGGGGCGCAGTGAAATGATTGCCTGCTCGCTTCCACTTCTGTGTGGAGAAGTCGGGTATTAGGTATTGGTAGGTTGCTAATGGAATTTGTAGTCTGCTTAGTGGCACGTCAGTAACTTTACTTTGAGTCAGGCCCGACCATGCCTTAATCGAGGCTTGTATAGTAGGGTACTCAGGGACAATCGGTTTGTGGTGAATGCTAGCCGCCATAGCTAGAGCAGGGAGGTCATGCCCAGGTGTGACCGTACGTTCTATGTTTGACCATTTATTGTCGGATTGACAGGAGAACCAGTACTTCATTTGGTCCAATATGGCTGCGTGATAGTAATCCTGGGCGTTAGGGAGACCCATACCACCAAGGTATTTTGGCTTATAGAGTTTCGCTAAGGCTAGTCTAGGTTTTTTACCTGCCCATATGAATTTATTCAGATGTGTGGATAGGTGAGCAAAGAATTTGCACGGTATAGGGATTGGTAACGTCCTGAAGTGGTACAGTAGTTTAGGCAGTACTTGCATTTGATAGGCCGCTATTCTGCCCACCCAGGAGAGATGTAGTTTAGCTATTTGATTCATTTCTTCAGCCAGTTTATCTAACAAGGGAGGATAGTTGTGCAAGTATATATCAGAAGCGGAGGGGGAAAGTTGTACTCCTAAGTAGTGATGGCCGAACGGTTCGCCCGGCGGTCGTTTCGCGGCGAATTTCCGACATTCGCGGTCCGCACGTTCGAACGCCTTTTTCCGTCGTTCGCCGCGGCGGACTTACGTGTTTAATGTATACAAGAACTTTAACCTTTGGTGACACGTTTATCATGTGATACAGGACAGCCAATTGAGACATGACAGCACATGGACACTTGTACATTCCCCCTAACCTATAAATACACCCGATCCGGTGGCCATTTTACATTCTTTCTTCTGTTAAGATAGGGACAGGTTCCTGTGTGGAGTAGGGAGAGATAAACCACTAGCTATTTGGTACACAAAAGTTCTTTTCAGGACTGGTATAGGTGTTAGGTGTTGATAGGTTTGCTGTGCTGCTGATTCTTGCAGCAGCCTGAGTGTCTTTTGTTAGTTTAGAGAAAGGGAAAGGACGGTGTATGCTACAGGGACAGCCAGATTAGTCTTTCATCATCATCATCATCATCATCATCATTAGCTGTTACTATCAAGGTCCACAAAAGAGCTGTTCCAGTAACCACTAATCGTTCTCTTTTTTTGCCAATTTGTATAGGGACAGGAAGGAAGCAGTGTTGTCAGGCAGTGAGGGTAATTTTAAAGACTTGCTGTTATTATTAGTTCCACAAAGGTTCTTTTCAGGACTGGTATCAGTGGTACAGTAATAGGCTTGTACATGTATAATATTCTTTCTTCCAAATATAGAAAGGATATTATACTTGACTGCTGCCCTTCTGCTGCAGTCTGCTAAACATTCACAACTCACTTGTTCCACAAAAGTTCTTATAAGGACTGGTAACTTGGTATAGGGTGCTACGGTACATAGGCTTGAGTGCGGTACAGTCTGCTGTTCTGTAAGGACCGCTATCGGTCCACAATAGATAGGGTTGACGTGCACCACTGCTGACCGCTGCCCTATACTGCAGCAGTCCTTCAGCGGTATAGGGACTGACGTACAGTCTGCTAAACACTAATACACAACCTGCTTGGTCCACAAAAGTTCTTATAAGGACTGGTAACTTGGTATAGGGTGCTACGGTACATAGGCTTGAGTGCGGTACAGTCTGCTGTTCTGTAAGGACCGCTATCGGTCCACAATAGATAGGGTTGACGTGCACCACTGCTGACCGCTGCCCTATACTGCAGCAGTCCTTCAGCGGTATAGGGACTGACGTACAGTCTGCTAAACACTAATACACAACCTGCTTGGTCCACAAAAGTTCTTATAAGGACTGGTAACTTGGTATAGGGTGCTACGGTACATAGGCTTGAGTGCGGTACAGTCTGCTGTTCTGTAAGGACCGCTATCGGTCCACAATAGATAGGGTTGACGTGCACCACTGCTGACCGCTCACCTATACTGCAGCAGTCCTTCAGCGGTATAGGGACTGACGTACAGTCTGCTAATCACTAACACACAACCTGCTTGTTCCACAAAAGTTCTTATAAGGACTGGTAACTTGGTATAGGGTGCTACGGTACATAGGCTTGAGTGCGGTACAGTCTGCTGTTCTGTAAGGACCGCTATCGGTCCACAATAGATAGGGTTGACGTGCACCACTGCTGACCGCTGCCCTATACTGCAGCAGTCCTTCAGCGGTATAGGGACTGACGTACAGTCTGCTAAACACTAATACACAACCTGCTTGGTCCACAAAAGTTCTTATAAGGACTGGTAACTTGGTATAGGGTGCTACGGTACATAGGCTTGAGTGCGGTACAGTCTGCTGTTCTGTAAGGACCGCTATCGGTCCACAATAGATAGGGTTGACGTGCACCACTGCTGACCGCTCACCTATACTGCAGCAGTCCTTCAGCGGTATAGGGACTGACGTACAGTCTGCTAATCACTAACACACAACCTGCTTGTTCCACAAAAGTTCTTATAAGGACTGGTAACTTGGTATAGGGTGCTACGGTACATAGGCTTGAGTGCGGTACAGTCTGCTGTTCTGTAAGGACCGCTATCGGTCCACAATAGATAGGGTTGACGTGCACCACTGCTGACCGCTCACCTATACTGCAGCAGTCCTTCAGCGGTATAGGGACTGACGTACAGTCTGCTAATCACTAACACACAACCTGCTTGTTCCACAAAAGTTCTTATAAGGACTGGTAACTTGGTATAGGGTGCTACGGTACATAGGCTTGAGTGCGGTACAGTCTGCTGTTCTGTAAGGACCGCTATCGGTCCACAATAGATAGGGTTGACGTGCACCACTGCTGACCGCTGCCCTATACTGCAGCAGTCCTTCAGCGGTATAGGGACTGACGTACAGTCTGCTAAACACTAATACACAACCTGCTTGGTCCACAAAAGTTCTTATAAGGACTGGTAACTTGGTATAGGGTGCTACGGTACATAGGCTTGAGTGCGGTACAGTCTGCTGTTCTGTAAGGACCGCTATAGGTCCACAATAGATAGGGTTGACGTGCACCACTGCTGACCGCTCACCTATACTGCAGCAGTCCTTCAGCGGTATAGGGACTAAGAGTTTTGTCACAGGGTCATTTAAAAAATGACATGCAGAGGAAGAGGCAGGCCCTTCCGCAGGGGTGGTAGGGGTAGGGCAGGAGCAACAGGCTTGAGCCAAAGTGGGAAGTTGCAGAAGGTGCGTTCAATTACTTTAAAGGATGCACCAGACTTGGTTGAGTGGCTCGCTCAGCCTTACTCTTCTGCACCCTCCTCATCCTCTCGATCTGCACCCTCTTCTTCACTCTCTGCTATGTGCACCCCCAAAGACACTACCACCAACAACACGACCACCACCACCACCACCACATACCTTCCGCTTGAGTCACTGGAATTATTTTCCGATCCATATCAAGAGGACATTTCTGATGCGCAGCCACTCTTGGTATTGGATCAGGAAGAGGAGGTAGCAACAAGCGCTACTCAGCAGTCTGACGCCAGTACCCAGATCAGCCCAAGGAGGAGGTTGGTCCCCGGTGTTGCTGCCTACTCCGAGATCTCTACTTATAGCGGTGGGGAAGGTGACGTTGATGATGACGTGTCTAGTGATGTCACGTGGGTGCCCACAAGAGAGGAAGAGGAGGGGAGTTCAGAGGGAGATATGGACCAGCAGATAGGGAGGAGAAGCAGCAATGACTTACATTGCACAGCAGGGACAAAGCAGACTGCAAATGTATCAGGAGCGAGTCATCGACCATGTACGGTCACATCTGGCGCTCCCAGGACACCGGCACATGGCTCCGCAGTGTGGGCTTTTTTTAACGTGTCCGCTGCTGACAATAGCGTTGCCATCTGCAATCTTTGCAGTCAACGCGTTAGTCGCGGTAAGCCCAATACTCACCTAGGGACGACCGCCTTAAGAAGGCACATGAGCAGCCATCACCGAGCCCAGTGGGAGCAACGGAACACACAAAGCCACACTGCAGGCTCTCACCGTCCAGCCTCGTCTTCTACTTCTCCTTCTCCTCTCTCCTCACAATTGTCCTCCACTCCACCTTCCATCACGCCAAGCTCACATTTTTCTGCAAAAAGGCAGGCTTCCGTGGGCCTAATGTTTGAGCGTAAAAAAATGATGATGCCGGATAACCCTCTTGCCCAACGGTTGGCGGCTGGCTTGTCAGAACTCATAGCCCGCCAACTACTGCCATATAAACTGGTGGACTCGGAGGCCTTTCGCAAATTTGTGGCCATTGGAACACCACAATGGAAGGTCCCAGGAAGGAAGTATTTCTCAGAGAAGGGCATCCCAGAGCTATATGGCCATGTTCAGCGGCAAGTGAATGTATCTCTGGCACACAGTGTCGGTGCCAAGATACATCTGACCACAGACACGTGGTCTAGCAAACACGGGCAGGGAAGGTATATCAGTTTTACTGCCCACTGGGTGAACCTTCTGACGGCCGTCAAGCATGTAACCCGTGGCACCCGTGTAGATTTGGTTTTACCGCCACGGATTGCATGCAGGCCTGACTCTTCTTCTCCTCCTCCTACTCCATCCTCCTCCCTCTCCTCCTCAGCTGCCTCCTCCTTTTCCGCTGCTAGCGTCTCTTCCACTGCACCGCCCAAGCTCCCCAGAACCTATTCCACATGCCAGGTGAGACGTTGCCATGCCGTGCTGCGTCTGTTGTGCCTGGAAGCAAAGAGCCACACTGGCCCGGCACTCCTTTCAGCTTTGCGTTCACAGGCAGATGAGTGGCTAACACCGCTCAATTTGACAGTTGGTAAAGTGGTGTGTGACAACGGTGCCAATCTGCTTAGCGCATTGAAACAGGGCAAAATCACGCACGTGCCGTGCATGGCACACGTCTTAAACTTGGTCGTGCAGCGATTCCTTGTCAAATACCCTGGGGTCCAGGACATCTTGCGGCAGGCAAGGAAAATCTCGGCCCATTTCAGAAGATCTTACACGGCCATGGCTCGCCTTGCTGACATTCAGCGGCGACACCATCTGCCGGTCAGACGTCTTATTTGCGATTGCCCGACGCGATGGAACTCAACCTTCTATATGCTTGATAGGCTGCTCCAGCAGAAACGTGCAGTTAACGTCTACCTGTATGAACTCTGCGAAAGAAACGGTTCTGGGGAGCTGGGTTTTTTTTCACCGCGCCAGTGGCTGCTCATGCGCGACACATGCAGACTTCTGCGGCCATTTGAGGAGATCACCAAACTGGTCAGTCGCAGCCATGGCGCCATCAGTGACATGGTACCTTATGCCTTCTTTCTGGAGCGTGCATTGCGTCGTGTCATTGATCAGGCTGTGGAGGAGCAGGAGCGGGAAGATGAGGAAGTCGCAATGCTGGATGAATTCCCAGGGGGGGCTACTCTATCTGAGACAAGTCAACAACAGGAGTCTGATGAGGAGTCAGAGGAGGATGGTGCCGGGGCGGATGAGCAGGAGCAAGAAGAGCATGCTTTAAACCTTTCTGGGATCCCTGTTGTGCGAGGATGGGGAGAGGAGAATGAAGAGGACGACATTATCCTGGATGATGAGCAGGAGCCAGGCCACCACACCGCTTCCACTTTAGTGCAAATGGGGGCCTTCATGCTCCAGTGTTTTAATAGGGACCCCCGTATAAAAAGCATGAGGGTCAAGGACCAGTACTGGGTGGCAACGTACTTAGACCCCCGGTACAAACACAAAATGGCGGAAATGTTACCGCCGTCGCAGAGGGCTGTCAGAATGCAGCACTTCCAGGCCTTGCTTCGAGAAATGCTGCATTCTGCTTTTGCGTGCGCTGGCAGAGGAGCAATTCCCACTCCCAGAGAAGGATTTGCGGGTACCAATCCAACAGCGCCTGCAAGAAGAGGCCGGTTTGAAGATGTGTTGGTGACTTCGGATATGAGGTCATTCTTTCAGCCGACCCATCGACAGGTGTCATCCGGATCCAGCATCAGGGAACGCCTAGACCGTCAGGTGTCCGACTACATTGGGTTAACGGCCGATGTGGACGCTCTGAGGAGTGATGAACCCCTAGACTACTGGGTGGGCAGGCTTGACCTCTGGCCAGAGCTTGCCCAATTTGCAATCGAACTGTTGGCTTGCCCCTCATCCAGTGTCCTGTCCGAAAGGACGTTCAGCGCAGCAGGGGGGATTGTGACCGATAAGCGTACTCGCCTAGCTCACCACAGTGTTAACTACCTCACATTTCTAAAAATGAATGAGGCATGGATCTCGGAGGAATTCAACACATGTGACCAGTAGACCATGTATATGTCTATAAACTATTTTTTTAATCAAGCACACAGACCTTCTTAATTCATTTGGCTCACTTCCTTGACCCAAAAAAGCACACCGTACTATATGCCCCTACCCTCCTCTTTGAAGAGGTTGAGCGGTGTCATATTTCTACTGGGGCTGCTTATGATATCCCTGTGCTGTGCTGACTTCCTCCTGGGGGTTCTTATTATGAAGGGATCACACTATCCCTGTGCTGTGCTGACTTCCTCCTGGGGGTTCTTATTATGAGGGGATCACACCATCCCTGTGCTGTGCTGACTTCCTCCTGGGGCTGCTTACGGTGCTGCTGTCAGTGCTGTATGTCACGGTGCTGCTGTCAGCGCTGTATGTCACGGTGCTGCTGTCAGCGCTGTATGTCACGGTGCTGCTGTCAGCGCTGTATGTCACGGTGCTGCTGTCAGCGCTGTATGTCACGGTGCTGCTGTCAGCGCTGTATGTCACGGTGCTGCTGTCAGCGCTGTATGTCACGGTGCTGCTGTCAGCGCTGTATGTCACGGTGCTGCTGTCAGCGCTGTATGTCACGGTGCTGCTGTCAGCGCTGTATGTCACGGTGCTGCTGTCAGCGCTGTATGTCACGGTGCTGCTGTCAGCGCTGTATGTCACGGTGCTGCTGTCAGCGCTGTATGTCACGGTGCTGCTGTCAGTGCTCTGTATTACGGTGCTGCTGTCAGATGCCTCTATCACGGTGCATGTGTCATTCCGGTATGTCACGCTGCTGGTGATCATCTCCTGCACCCTCTTCTTTGCCTACCCTGGTCCCTGACCTTCCCTCTCCTCCATTGCCTTCATTAGCTCCATAGTCCTGAATTGTTAGAACAATTTCCCAAATAAAATAAAAATGCTTGTAGTTATCGATCCCAAATTCACCTCATACATGTATTATGTCATTGTCCAGATGGTGGGACTACGTTTTACCCCCTAATAATTACCACGTGGCCGCAAATTCGACATGAAGGTTTGCAAAGTTCGCCTCCCATTGAAGTCAATGGGGCCCGCGGCGAACGTTCGGTTTCGCGAACGTTTGGGTCCGTTCGCATTTCGCGTTCGCGAAACGTCCCGTCGGAAGTTCGTCCATCACTACTCCTAAGTATGTGATCGAGGGAGGATTCCAGTTACACTGGAAGACACTTTTAAGTTTGCTTAGTGTACTTGATGACAAGTGCAACCCTAGGGCATAGCATTTATTAGTATTAACCTTATAGTAGGACACCCTCCCAAAGTTGTTAATCAGTTCTTGAATTCTAGCAAGGGATGTAACAGGGTCAGTAACTGTGAGGATGACGTCATCAGCAAATAGTCCTATTTTATGGGTTTCTGCACCTATCCGGATACCTTTCACGTCTGTCGCTTCTCTGATACTTTCTGCTAGCGGTTCTATGACAAGTGAGAAAATGATGGGAGACAGTGGGCACCCTTGTCTTGTGCCATTAGTCAGATTAAAGGGGTCTGAGAGAAGGCCTGAAGTATAGACACTTGCTGATGGGTGAGAGTACAGGGACATAATAGCTGTATGAATTTGGCCAGACAATCCAAATTTTTGCAGGGTTTTAGATAGATATGGCCAATGTACCCTATCAAAGGCCTTTTCTGCATCTAAGGCTAAAAATACACTAGGAAGTTTGTTAATTTCAGAATATCGCAGGAGATTGATCATGCGTCTTGTTCCGTCAGGTGCTTGCCTACCCTTAACAAAGCCTACTTGATCTAAACCTAGCAGGGTAGGGGTAATATTCATCAATCTATTTGCTAGTACCTTAGCATATATTTTTAAATCGGAGTTCAAGAGTGAGATCGGCCTAAAGTTCTGGGGGAGAGAGTTGTCTTTTCCTGGTTTAGGGATCGTGACTATGATAGCTTGTAGCATTTCTTTGGGAAAGGAGCCTGTGGATATAGCAGAATTGAAAACAGTCGCAAGTTTAGGTGTCAGGATAGTCGAAAGTGCTTTATAGTATTCAGCTGAGAAGCCATCCGCCCCTGGGGACTTATGCATGGGCAACGACTTAATCACTGCGGTCACTTCCTCACAAGTGATGGGGGAGTTTAAAGCATTCAGTGTAGGGATATCTATTTTAGGTAGTTTCAAAGTGCCAAGGAAACGATCAATTTCCGTGTCAGAGGGTTGGTGAGTGTCATGGTCCTGGTTAAGGTTATACAAGGAGTGGTAGTAATCTTTAAAGGTATTCGCTATGTCTTTAGGATTACGAAAAATCAGCTGTGACTGATGGTGCTTGATGAAAGGTAGGTTAGCTTTAGACTGTCTTTTTTTAAGTTGGGAGGCTAGTAGCTTACTAGCCTTATTACTTTGTGAGTAATATGATAATTGCAGTCTTTTGAAGTACAGGTCATGGTCAGTTTTGATCTCCTGCCGTAGGTCTTCCCGACATTGATTGAGCTGTTGGAGTATGGTAGGGGAAGTAAGGGTTGGGTTTTTATGCATTCCCTCTAATTCAATAATTTTATTTTGGAGCTGCGTTAAGCGGCGGTTTTTTTTTTTGCATTCCCTCGAGGCTATTTGTATGAGGACACCTCGAGTGAAGGCCTTGTGAGCGCACCATACCATTGCAGGGGAGGATTCTTCATTGTCATTTAAGTGGAAAAATTCCTTAACCTTCACTTCCACTTCATCCCTAATAGCGGGGCGAGACAGTAGGAAGGTATTGTTGCGCCAAAGCGGCCTACTATTAGTCTTGTTAAAGTCTACAATTTCCAGCGTTATAGGTGCGTGATCTGACCAAGTGATACTATGGACCTCTGATTTAACCACATTTTGTAGCACATGCATATCTGTGAGGAAATAATCAATCCTCGAATAGCTGTTATGTATTGCAGAGAAATACGTATAGTCCCTCTCCGTAGCCCTGGTGCAGCGCCAAGGATCAAAAAGCCTTTCTTCATGACAGAAGCTGCCTAGACAGGGGCGCTGCCTGAGGGCTACAGAGGAGGAATCAAGATCAGCATTCAATACTATATTAAAATCACCACACAAAATCAGACTACCCTTTTGCATAGATTTTGCTTTGCGTACAACTTTGCAGACAAATCGTGCAGGTCTAACATTTGGTGCATATAAATTCACTAACGTATATATAGAGTGATTAATTTCAGCAATCAGTATAATATACCGACCATGAGGGTCAATGTAATCTTGCAACAAAGAAAAGGTGACAGTGTCTTTTATAGCTATTAAGACCCCATTTTTTTTCTTCAAGTCATTGGCAGTAAATATATGGGGGAATTTCCCATGTGTACATCTAGGTGGATTAGCACTGGGGAAGTGAGTTTCTTGTATACACAGGATGTCACAGTGCATATCCATAGCAGACTTCCAAAGTGATCTACGTTTGTAGGGGCTGTTAAGGCCTCTCACATTGTGAGACATAACTTTAATGTTCATCCGTAAACAGTACAGCCGTTAGTTGCCATCCAATTGTAAGTTGAAGAAGCAGAGCCCAAGAAGTGAGCAAAACTCTCAGGAGGGTGTTACATGACAATGTCATCAATATTTGTGGTTGGGAAGTCAGAAACCGGGGATTGGGCCTCCAATGGCCAACAGTGAACTTGGGGAGAATAGTCATAGGAAACTTCAATGAACAGTGTGCAGGGTTCATCCTGCAAAACTTCCTGGGGGAAAGAAACGTAGAACAGTGGCCGTTCAGCGGGTGCTTAGTTGAACCTAAGCCCGAGTAATTATCTGCTTCAAATAAGGCACTTGGGCGATGGCCAGAGTGAGGGGCAATAGAGTAGTGTAGTCCGGAGACTCAATAATAAAGCACAATGGTATCAGGCTGGTACTTATCTGTTTCTTCTGTTGAGTCGATGATAGCTCCTTCTGTCAGGAAGGGGGTCAGGATCCGCCGCTTCTCCATTGGTAGGGAGGAGGCGCCATTTTCTGAGGAGCTCCATACCTTTCTCTATGGAAGCAATCACATGTGTTTCATTATGCATTTCCAAAACCAGTTTAGCTGGGAATCCCCATTTGTACAGAACCTTATGGTTACGCAAAATCTTGGTGATGGGGACTAGGTTGTGCCTAGCCGCGAGTGTAGCTTGTGACAGATCTGCGTATAGAGCGATCCCTGTATAGGGGTCCGGGAGAGATGGGTGCTGTCTAGCAAAACGCATTAATTGATCTTTTACATGGAAGAAATGGATACGTGCAATCACATCTCTGGGGACCTGCTCGGATAGAAAAGAAGGCTTGGGCAGTCTGTGCACTCGATCAATAATAAGATCAGCCGGCGCTAAGTCTGGTAAAGCAGTAATCATAAGCTTTTGGAGATAGGCAGTAAGATCAGCGGGTTTCACAGTCTCAGGGACTCCTCTGAATTTAACGTTATTTCTGCGTGCCCTGTCCTCAATGTCCGCCATTTTGAGACGCATAGTTTTAATTTCACTCTCAACATCAAAGTGAGCATCAACCAGCTCATTGTGAGCTAATGTGAATTCCCCCATCTTGTTTTCCACATAAGCTACTCTTTCTTTAACTGCTGACAGTTCTGTGTTAGTGGAGCGTACAAACGAAGCCATGTCCTGTTGTAAGGCCCCTCTCAGCATCTGCAACATCTCTTTCATAGTGGTGTCCAGGATGGGCTGCCCTGATGTGGGAAAAGCATCTAGCTGCTGTGTAGCCAGGGATGATTCATCCATCTCCTCCCCTTCAGCTTCAGTGACCCCCTGGGTGTCCCCCTTCTCTCCCATCTTCCTTTTCTGTTTAGCTGGGCTTGTGAATGGTGAGGGGGGCAGTGGAGATTGTGAGGGCTGAGACTCACCCAGGTCCGTTCGATCAGTGTGGGCAGCGCGTCCCGAGGAGGCCGCAGCATTGTATGCTGCACGGGCGCCATCTTGGGCCTCTTTGTCCACCGCCGGCGGGAAGAAATCGGTCAGCCGACGGGGCCCCTCTCTCTCCTTCCGTTTAGACATGTTGCTCGTCGTGTGCCTGAGGTATTCCCCTACCGGAGGATACCGAATGTGGGCCTGAAAAGGTCGCTGTGGGCCGCTTAATTCGATCCGCTGATACGGAGCTCTCTCCTCACACCACCATGCACTCCGGCTGCCGGCTCCGCCCCCCCGTGGTTGGGATTTGAACCAGCAACCCTTCTTACTGCTAGATGAAAGTGCTAACCACTATACCACTGTGCCATCCAGTATCAGAAAATGTTTTTCTTGAAGACCCAGGCCTTCTCTTCACTCTTGCGTCACGTCTTGACTGGGAGCTAGCTGAAGTAACTGAGTTGGTCTGGCACCTGCCTGGTGATTTGATGTGGCACCCTCCGAAAGATGAGCTGGCCTGGCGCTCAACTGACTCCTTCATCTGAGGCCTTCCGAAAGCTGAGCTGACCCGGCGATCACCTAGATCCTTCACCCAGGGCCCTACAATTTTCCCCTGTAACTTCCGTCAACCTTCTATCTTCAAGGGACTTGGACATGCTTGTTGGTAATGACCTACACCTTCACAATTGTAACAGATCACTGAACTTGAGAATTTATTTGCTGGAATTATCTGTGATATCTCTTCACATTGCACCACAGCTCTTTTTGTTAGCTGGGTCACCATCTCCATTATCTGGAATATCTATATCTTCAATGTGGCTATTTCAGACTGGATGTCAAACTGCTCGGATTCTTTGCACAACCTGGAGGTGATGACTGGGTCCATCTTGATGACTTGACTGACTTGGCTCATTAGTACGGCCATCACACTGTGAGAGGGGTCAGAAGATATCCCGGACGAGCCCCCACATTGATCCTGTTTGCATTCAGCAGTCCTTCAAAGAGCGATCAACCGATTCTCCTGGCTACAGATGTGTCGCGATGACTTTCAGTTTCTGACCCATTAAATTGTCTGATTTCGTGACATTCCACACTGCTGCAGAGAGTCCTTCTGCAAGCATGCGGGTTCCTCTGGGCTGGAGCTGCACACTGTGTGCCCCTTTGTAAGCCGCAATGACAGACTAAACTAAAATTACTCAGTATTTTAGAACATTGTGCAAAGTGACACCAAACTCTGTCAGAAAAATTTCCAGTAAGAAGACAAGAGAATCATTGAGCTACTGATGGTTACCAACAATGAAGGCAATTGTGCTAAAGTCAGGGGATGCACTTAGTTAACAGTACCCTTAGTTTTGTGTAATCCACTGCAGCAACTTACATATGTCACTAGAAGAGTTGTTCCATAAAGAGCCATTGGACAGAGTAGAGAACCTCTGTTAGAGCTGTATTAAACCCAAAACTAAAAATGTAACATATCGCAGCCTACCAATCACTAGATGTGGCAGCTGCATTAGTTTATCTTTTTTAGGATTTTTTCCACTTATTGATCTGGCTAGTAACACAGGTCCTGTATTAGTGAGACACAACGTTGAAGAAATGAGCACAGGAGGCACATCATGCAGCAGCGTTGTCAGTCTGGGGGCAAGAGAGTGTTGAACGTATAAGCAGATCTAGATACGTTAACAAATTGAAGCCAAACTCCGGCTCACACTTTATAATCAGTTACAGCTGTTTTCTTTTCTTTTGGGAAATAGTTTGTCTCATCCATGAAAGCTTGTGCTTTTGAAAAACAAAAGGCTTACTGTATATATATAGATAGATAGATAGATAGATAGATAGATAGATAGATATACACAGTATCTCCCAAAAGTGATAAAAACCCATCACATTTTTGTAAATATTTTATTCTATCTTTTCAAGTCACAACACTGAAGAAATGACACTTTGCTACAATGTAAAGTAGTGAGTGTACAGCTTGTATAACAGTGTACATTTGCTGACCCCTCAAAATAACTCAACACACAGCCATTAATGTCTAGACCGCTGGCAACAAAAGTGAGTACACCCCTAAGTGAAAATGTCCAAATTGGGCCCAATTAGCCATTTTCCCTCCCCGGTGTCATGTGACTCGTTAGTGTTACAAGGTCTCAGGAGTGAATGGGGAGCAGGTGGGTTACATTTGGTGTTATCACTCTCACTCTCTCATACTGGTCACTGGAAGTTCAACATGGCACCTCATGGAAAAGAACTCTCTGAGGATCTGAAAAAAAGAACTGTTGCTCTATATAAAGATGGCCTAGGCTATAAGAAGATTGCCAAGACCCTGAAACTGAGCTGCAGCACAGTGGCCAAGACCATACAGTGGTTTAACAGGACAGGTTCCACTCAGAACAGGCCTCGCCATGGTCGGCCCTAGAAGTTGAGTGCACGTGCTCAGCTTCATATCCAGAGGTTGACTTTGCGAAATAGACATATGAGTGCTGCCAGCATTGCTCCAGAAGTTGAAGGGGTGGGGAGGTCAGCCTGTCAGTGCTCAGACCATATGCCGCACACTGCATCAAATTGGTCTGCATGGCTGTCATTCCAGAAGGAAACCTCTTCAAAAGATGATGCACAAAAAATCCTGCAAATAGTTTGCTGAAGACAAGCAGACTAAGGACACGGATTACTGGAACCATGTCCTGTGGTCTGATGAGACCAAGATAAACTTTTTGGGTTCAGATGGTGTCAAGCAAGTGTGGCGGCAACCAGGTGAGGAGTACAAAGACAAGTGTGTCTTTCTTACAGTCAATCATGGTGCTGGGAGTGTCATGGTCTGGGGCTGCATGAGTGCTGCTGGCACTGGGGAGCTACAGTTCATTGAGGGAACCATGAATGCCAACATGTACTGTGACATACTGAAGCAGAGTATGATCCCCTCCCTTCAGAGACTGGGCTACAGGGCAGTATTCAAGCATGATAGCAACCCCAAACACACCTCCAAGATAACCACTGCCTTGCTAAAGAAGCTGAGGGTAAAGGTGATGGACTGGCCAAGCATGTCTCCAGACCTACACCCTAATGAGCATCTGTGGGGCATCCTCAAATGGAAGGTGGAGGAGCGCAAGGTCTCTAACATCCATCAGCTCTGTGATGTCGTCATGGAGGAGTGGAAGAGGACTCCAGTGGCAACCTGTGAAGCTCTGGTGACCTCCAGACCCAAGAGGGTTAAAGAAGAAGTAAACCCTAATGGTAACACTAACGGCATATCGTCTTTAGCAGCGGCATGCGCCGTAGACAGCGGTGACTGTCTTTTAGTAAATATCTCCTAAACCGTATAGGTTTAGGAGATATTTATTGGACCTACAGGTAAGCCTTAATCTAGGCTTACCTGTAGGTCAAAGTGGTTTGTAAGGGACAACCACTTTAAGGCAGTGCTGGAAAATAATGTTGGCCACACAAAATATTGATATTATGGGGTTGATTTACTAAAATTGGAGCGTGCAAAATCTGGTGTTGCTCTGCATAGAAACCAATCAGCTTTCAGGTTTTATTGCCAAAGCTTAATTGAACAAGCTGAAGTTAGAAGCTGATTGGCTACCATGCAGAGCTGCACCAGATTTTGCACTCTCCAGCTTTAGTAAATCAACCCCAATATTTTTTACTTTTTGCTATAATAAATATCCCAAATGTAAAAAAAACGGAAACAAATTTTTTCCTCAGTTTAGGCTGATATGTATTCTTCTACATATTTTTGGTTAAAAAAAAACGCAATGAGCGTATATTGATTGGTTTGCAACTACAAAATAGAGGATAGATTTATGGCATTTTTATTATTATATATTTTTTTTTACTAGTAGGGGTGGTGGTCAGCGATTTTTATTGGGACTGCGATATTGCGCCGGAAAAATTGGACACTTTTGACACACCAGTGACATTTATACAACGATCAGTTGTTCAAAAATGCACTGATTACTGTATAAAGGTCATTGGCAGGGAAGGGGTTAACACTAGGGGGTGATCAAGGCCAGGGGTTAACTGTGTTCCCTAGATGTGTTCTAACTGTAGGGGGGATGGGACTGACTAGGGGAGGAGAGAGAGATCAGTGTTCATACTTACTATGAACACATGATGTCTCTCCTCTCCCCTGAGAGAACTGGGAGCTGTTTGTTTACACACACAGATCCCAGGTTCTTGCGCTGTCACGAGCGACTGCAGGTGCCCGGTAGGCGTCACACCCACCAGGCACTTGCATCGACTCCGGACACACGCTTTGCCTCCTACAGCATCTTAAAGGGCCGATGTGCAGTTACAACGGTTCGCCCAGGGGAGCCAACCTGCCGCAGTACAACTGTGGCGGCTGATGCGAAATGATTAAAGAAGAAAAAATAAATGTAAACAATTGGAGTCCATTCACCTGATGCAGACGATTGTGGTTTTGAATGCATTCCTGCTGCATGGATAGTCACCAAACCAGTTATCCTATAGAGCATAGTTCACACCATTACAGTGCTATGAAAAAAAAGGTATGGCAAGTTGCATTTTCAAGCACCACAAATGCGCAGAAACTCACGTAAATGTGCAAAAAAAAAGCAACAGTGCAGTACACCTAAAGATCCAAAGAAGAAAGAACAAAAGAAGATAGAAGAAACCTTAAAGGAAATGCCAGCATAGGAAAAGTGTATCACAAACACATACAAATGTGTGCAACAATTGCACATCAACACGCATGCAAAAACACATAATAAACATGCATTTTCTGTTATAAATGGGCCCTTACTGTGAAGGAATAAGACGTGTCTTATTACCGCAGAGGGGTTAGTAGATTAAATTTCCTTACAACAGACTTATTACTATATATATGTTACATCATAACGATTTTGTAGCATGAAGACAATGTTCTACAATGCCGCCATCTAGTGCTAAAATATGATACTGCTGAAACCACTGACCCTATGGAATAGGTACAATGCTGTGAAAAAGTATTTCCACCTCTATTTTTATTTTTTTGCATATTTGTCACACTTAAATGGCTCATCAAACTAATTTTATTATTTTATATAAATTGTATTATTACGCAAGGATAACCTGAGTAAATACAAAATGCAGTTTTTAAATGATGGTTTCATTTATGAAGGCATAAAAGCTGTCCAAACCTGCTTGGCTTCATGTGAAAAAGTAATTGCCCCCTAAACCTAATAACTGGTATCACCCTTGGTGGTAACAACTGCAATTAAGTGTTTGCGATAACTGCCAATGAGTCTTTCACATTGGTGGGAAGCAAATTTGGCCCACTCTTCTTTGCAGAATTGTTTTAATTCAGCCACATTGGAGGGTTTTCCAGCATGAATGGCCTGTGAAAGGTCATGATACGGCATCTCAATTGGATTTAAGTCTGGGCTTTGACTAGGTCACTCCAAAACCTAAATTTTGCTTTGAATGAACCAAATTGATGGCCGGACATTCTCTTTTAGGATTTTCTGGTAGAGCTCAGAATTCATGGTTCCATCAATTATGATAAGTCGTCCAGGTCCTGAAGCTGTAAAGCAGCCCCAGATAATCACGCTACCACCGCCATGTCTGAGTGTTGATATGATGTTCTTGTTATGAAATGTTGTATTCGTTTTATGCCAGATGTAAGAGGAGCACACCTTCTAAACAGTAAAATTTTTGTCTCATCGGTCCGCAGAATATTTGCCTTGGGGATAATCAAGATGTTTTTTGGTAACTGTGAGACAAGCCTTTGTGTTCTTTTCGGTCAGCAGTGGCTTTTTCCTTGGAAGTCTCCCATGGATGACATTTTTGTCCAGTCTCTTCCCAAATGATAATGCTGCTGTCCAAAGGTGCCCCCTGGGCTCTTTCATCCAGAGTGGGGGCACTCTCACACAGGAGGTGTGTTACTGGCCAGATCACCAGTTGAAAACAGAGGGAAAAATGTAAAAAAGAAAAGGAATACAGCCACCACATCTAAGTTGCAATATGTTACATTTTTGTTTTTGGGTTTAATACAGCTTTAAGTTTCTCCCAGTTTACTTTCACTACAATTATAACAGCTAACACCCTGATCATGATTGGATCTCTCAAATCTGAACAGTAACAGCTTCATCTTGGCTCTCCTCCCAGAGGCATAGCTTGAAGCTTGTGGGCCACAATGCAAAAGTTGACCTGAGCCCCCCCCCCCCACTATATATATATATATATATATATATATATATATATATATATATATATATATATATGCTCTGCATTCAGTGTAGACTATATATATATATATATATATATATATATATATATATATATATATATATATATCATATATATATATATATATATATATATATATATATATATATATATATATCATATATATATATATATATCATATATATATATATATATATCATATATATATATATATATATATATACAGTGCATTCGGTGGTGTACACTATATAATACACTTAAGGCAATGTATTAATATATATATATATACAGTCTGGTATATATATAAATACACACACTGCATTCAGGCATACAGTGTAGACTATGTATACAGTGCAGGTGGTGCACACAGTATATAATACAGTAGTGGTAATTTACGAAAGGAAAATCCACTTTGCACTGCAAGTGCACTTGAAAGTACACTTGGAAGTAAAGTCGCAGTAGATCCGAGGGGGGCATGCAAGGAAAATAAAAAACACAATTTTAGCTTGCATATGATTGGATAATAAAATCTGCAGAGCTTCCACTCATTTCAGATCTACCCCTTAGATTTAGAGCGACTGCACTTTCAAATGCACTTGCAGTGCAAAGTGGATTTGCCTTTCGTAAATAACCCCCAGTGTGCACAGTTTCTAATACACTCCAGGCAGTGTACACAGTATATAACACAGTGCAGCCGGTACATTCTGCTACTCTTCCTGAGTATGGCAATACCACATGTGTGAGACTTTTACACAGCCTGGCCACATACAGAGGTCCAACATTTAAGTAGCACCTTTAAGCGTTCTATGAGTGTAAATTGCACATCTCATTTTCTCAACCACCTATTACACTTTTGAAGGCCCTGGAGCACCAGGACAATGTAATTGCCCCCAAAATGACCCTGTTTTGGAAAGGAAACACGATAACATATAATCTATGAGGCATAATGAATCTTTTGAATGGTTCATTGTTTTCCAGAAGTTTTTGAAAAATGTGTAAAAAAAAAATGAAAACAATTTTTTTTTACACAAAGTTGTCCATGTATAAGATATTTTCTAACATATAGCAGGTACATAACAAAAATGACACCTCAAAATACATTCTCCTACTCCTCCTGTGTATGTTGATACCACATGTTTGAGACTTTTACACAGCCTGGCCACATACAGAGGCCCAACATCCAAGTAGCACCTCCAGGCGTTCTAGGAACATAAATTACATATATAATTTTTTGACTACCGATTCGATTTTTGAACATACCATGGGTACATACCAAATAACAAAAGATTATCTATGGTTTTATAAGTGTAGTGGTCCACAGAGGAGATCATCGGTCCAGGCAGCAGGCAGGGATGTGGTCAGTGACAGCAAAAGCAATTGTTCAGGTAGCAGACTGTCCATAGTTTACACAGACAGAGATACTGTTAGCACAGCCAAAGCATAGCCAAAGCATTGGTCCAGGTAGCAGGCAGAGGTGTTCAGGCAGAAATACTGTCCATAGTCAGTAGAGGCAGCAGGCAGCTATATGGTCAACACAGCCAAAGTTTTGGTCCAAGCAGCAGGAAGAAGCATGGTTCATAATGTCCTGGGCCATTACAGGCAGCAATATGGTCAGCATAACCAAAGCTTAGGGCCAGGGGGACGGGGTAGAGGCTTCTCCCACCTAAATCTCTTTGAAGCCTCTGGGCAACCAGACCCTGTTCTGGGAGCACAGAAAACCAAAAACAGTTTTTCTCTTCTCAGAACGCTATCCTGAATTCCCTCACCCCTGTGTACTAATGTAGAAGGGCAAAAGATCAGTCCAAATGGCAGGCAAAAACATGGTCGATTAACAGGCTGAGGTCGGTGCACATGGAAGTCAGAAACGTGGTTTAAAATGGCAGGCAGAGGCATCGCCAGTAAACAGGCTGAGATTGGTGCACGTGGAAGTCAGAAACGTGGTGTAAATCGGCAAGTAAAGACATCATCGGTAAACAGGCCACGGTCAGTTAATTAACATGAAGGTAGAAACATGGTAGCAGGTAAATGATCCACACAAGTATTTAACATGGGGAAATGGCAGTCTGTTAATAATAAGGGGAACTAATATCTGGTGGATGTGTGATAGTTTTTGAAGCAATCTCTCATGCACAGGCCAGGTTGGGAGGGACATTGGGGACAATAATAACTGGTATCTCTTCCAACTCCTCCTCTGCTGCATACACTGCATTTTTTTTGGCGTCTTTTGTCAGATTATGTGGGAGAAATGTTATAGGGAAAATGTTGCTCGTGAAGTCGACTCACACTATCAGAGCGAATGCTTACTGGGACCAGTGCTTGTTGGTAAATCAGGGCAGTGATGATGTCTTCAATATACTTGACGTAGGTGATTTGTTGGTTTTCAGTTGATTTTTGGAAGCAAATAAACTAATTAAACATTGCCATATAAAATAGATGAAATGCAACTTTCTTATACCAATAACGGGACTTTCATGTTGATAAATAAGGTTGTAGCATCTGATCATTTAAGTCCATCCCCCCCATGTACAGATTGTAGTCATGGACACATTCATGCTTTATAACGGGGGCTGCATCTTCTCTGGATCTCCACCAAGGTGTCATTGTAGATCAGGGGTGTCAAACTGAAATTTATTGGGGGCCACATCAGCAAAATGGCTGCCGTCAAAGGGCCGGTTGTATCTGTAGGGCAGGGGTCAGGATTGCGCTAGGTACAAAGTGCAGAGGTCAGGATTGTGCTACTTACAGAGTGCAGGGGTCAGGATTGTGCTACATATAGAGTGCAGGGGTCAGGATTGCACTACGTAAAGAGTGCAGGAGTCAGGATTGCACCACGTAGAGTGCAGGGGTCAGGGTTGCGCTACATACAGGGTGCAGGGGTGCAGAGGATGGCATATTCTTCCATAGATGTGTAAACACTTTGAGACATGATAGCGGTACTTATTGGTGGTCCTGTATGATGGTACTGCTGGTGGTACTGGTGGTGGGCCTGTGTGGTGGTACAGATGGCGGTACTGCTGATGGGCCTGTGTGGTGGTATCGTTGGTGGGCCTGTGTAGAGATATCGAAGGCGGTACTAGTGGTGGATCTGTGTAGATATATTGATGGCGGTATTACTTTCGGTACCGATGGCAGTACTAGTGAGTCTGTATGGCAGTACTGATGGCGGTACTGGTGGCAGGCCTGTGATTGGACACAGCTGGTCACACGTTAAACAGACAATTTAATTGTCTGTTTACCCTGAGGGACACGCGCCATCCCTGATCACCGTGATGCACGCCTCTAGTGGTGCGCTCCTCTGATTCTGGTGACACGTGATCGCTTGTGATTGGACACAGCCGATCACGTGATAAACAGCCAATTTCATTGGCTATTTACCGTGATCGGTGAAAGCGCTGCATCCGAGGGGCACACGCCGTCCCCGATTGCTGCACTGCATGCCCTCTGCAGGCACGCGCTAGGGGTTATCCTGAAAGATGTCATATGACGTCCAGTCAAGATAACGCAACCACCGCCCGGCCATCATTTTGTTATAGGCGGGAAGTGGTTAATAAAGGAATTGACAAAGACTGTCTGTTGTGGTTTTTACTTTTTGACACTTTTTTTGGTGAATGGGTAGGGATACAATGTTCCCGATACCCGTTTACATGGGGGGGGGCAGGATCTGGGGGGCCCCCTTGTTAAAGGGGGCTTTGAGGTTCGGATAAGCCCCCCCACCCACAGACCCCGATAACCACCGGGCAAGAGTTGTTGGGAAGAGGCACCCTCCTCATGTTGAGGGAATATGACCTGGTATGGTTCGGGAGGAGGGGGCGCTCGCTTGCCCCCCTGTCCTGTCCTCCAGGCTGCATGCTCAGGTAAGGGTCTGGTAAGGATTTTGGCGGGACCCCACGCCAATTTGTTTTTTAATTTTGGCGTGGAGTTCTCTTTAAAACCCATACTAGACCAGAAGGGCCTGGTATGGACTGGGGGGGACCCTACACCAATTTTTTCCTTGATTTGTATATATATTGCTGGGAGCCAGCAATATATTACAGCCGCAAGCAAGTTTAAATGACCTTTTTCCTTTAGAAAGGAAATTTTGCTGCGGCACAGTAATACACATCACACAGATGCACCAGTTTAAGGCAGACTAATGCCGCGTACACACGGGCGGATTGTATGGCGTACTTAGTCCGTCGAAACACATTTCAGCGGACAGTCCGCTCGTGTGTGGGCTTCAGCTGACTTTTTCAGCGTGCAGTCCAGAGTACTAAGTATTTCGTTTTTTTCGAAATTCTGTCCGTCGTACTTTGGTTTCAGCGGACAATACGGTCGTCAGTATGCTAGTTCGATGGACTAAGAATGGCGCATGCCCAGAAAGCATTTACACGGCGGAAGGGTGCTTTGCTGTGTCTTGGACTTCCTATTTCTAGTCCCGTCGTACGTGCTGTACACGTCATCGCGCAAGCTTTCGACGGACTGTTTGTGTATCCGTGTGTGGTCAAGTCCGTTCAGTGGAAAGTACGACGGACTGTCCGTCGGATTGTATGATGGACTAACTACGCCATACAATCCGCTCGTGTGTACGCGGCATAAGGGGACCCCCAGGCACAATACTTAAAGTAATATTGCATTTTTATTGTTTCAAATTTTTAAAATCACTGCTTCTGAAAAAAACTTTTTATGGCAACTTTCATATAAGCCTTTAAAATGATCACTTTTGATTTTTCATGTTTGTGTTCCATAGACTTTAATAGGGTTCGCATGTTCGCACAATTTTTTTGCCTGTTCGCATGTTCTGGTGCGAACCGAACTGGGGGGATGTTCGGGCCTATCTCTTTTAATAACTTGTTGCAAAGGCAGAGCACTATTTTCTTGCCCTTCTTTATCATATATACATGACGGAACCCCACACTTGAAGCAGCCGTCCCAGTGGCATCACAGCCTTTGGATTTATCCCTAAAGGGAATGCTTGGTATGACTTTCCTGTTAGTTCAGGGGTCATAAATACAAAGACTATCTGCCGCACACTGGTAAAGTCAAGATATCCATGACAAACAAAATTGAAGGATGATGAATAAAAAAATAAAACTTGCTTCTATATAAACCATGAAATAACATTTATTGTGTGGCTATAGATAAAGCACAAAGTCCAGATAAAAACACAGTCACAGTGTGTGAACAATAGTCTAATTTAAAAGGTAAAAGCCCCATTCTCATCCAACCTCAAACCCTAAATGGAGGCCCCTAAAGGTTCCCATACCAACCAGAAGTTTCGCTGGGATCAGCTGTTGGTGTCTCGCAGGAAGGCACACATCAGTGTGGTGGTTAGTAAGGCTAGAGCCCAATAAGAAGATGGCCGCTCAGAGGATGGAGACAATAATGTAGCAGGGCAAGCGAGATGATGTGGCCACTCCAACGGTCTCATAGTTCCCAGCAGTCCTCTAGGGGGCTGTGCTACATATCTATTATTAGTATTGTATCATTTATTTTTCTTTTGCGCTGCACTTCTCCTTTTGTGTATTTACTTATAGGTATTGTGCAAATTGCCTAAAGTGTTCAGCTTGCATCCTTATTGTATTTGTTTTGGTTGCGCTGATTGGTTCTCTATATTTATTTGTATACAGGCCCTTATTACTTAACCACTTGCTTACTGGGCACTTAAACCCCCCTCCTGCCCAGACCAATTTTCAGCTTTCAGCGCTGATGCACTTTGAATGACAATTGCGCGGGCATACAACACTGTACCCAAATGAAATTTTTATCATTTTTTTCCCACAAATAGAGCTTTCTTTTGGTGGTATTTAATTACAGCTGGGAGTTTTATTTTTTGCTAAACAAACAAAAAAAGATGCAAAAAAAAAAATAAAAAAAAATCATGTTTCATAGTTTGTTATAGAATTTTGCAAACAGGTCATTTTTCTCCTTCATTGAAATGCGCTGATGAGGCGGCACTGGTGGGCACTGATAGGCTGCACTGGTGGGCACTGATAGGCTGCACTGGTGGGCACTGATAGGCACAGTTAAGGCGGCACTAATAGGCACAGATAAGGTGGCACCGATAGGCACAGATAAGGCAGTACTACTGGGCACAGATAAGGCGGCACTGATGGGCAAAGATGGGCACAGATAAGATGGCACTGATGGGTGGCATGGATGGGTGGCACTAAGGGGCACTGATAGGTACCACTGATAGATGGGACTGATGGGCATTGATAGGTGGCTCTGATAGGTGGCACTACTGGGCACTGATGGGCGGCACTGATGGGCACTGATGGGCACTGGTAGATGACATTGATGGGCATGGATATGTGGCACTGGGGTGCAGCACTGTTGTTGAGGCAGATTGTGGGCACTGATAGGTGGCACTGTGGACACTGATGGGTGGCACTGTGGGTACTGATGGGTGGCACTGTGGGCACTGATGGGGGGACTTTTTTAATATGTAGGTGGCACTGGCAGGGGGCAGGTGAGCACTGATGAGCTGGCCTTGATCGGGACTGAAGTCCCTCTCACGGCCGCCGGTGATCGGCTTTTTTTTTTGTCAGCGCGAGGAGGAAAAATAGCCGATTACCGGCTCTGTTGTGTCACATGATCAGCTGTCATTGGCTGACAGCTGATCACGTGGTAAGGGGTGGGGATCGACCCCTTGCTCCGATCCGTGATCAGGCGAGTCTCATAGACTCGCTGATCACAGAGCACGCCACGCGCGCCCCTCAGGGGGCGCGCAGGCCGCTCGTGCACGGGACGACGTCAATAGACGTAGTCCCAGCAAAGCAGGTCCGCGCTGTAGCCGTCGTTCGGCTATAGCGCGGATCTCTAGTGGTTAAAATAACATAAATAGAAGTTACACATCAAGTGTATTTGAGTCTAGAGGCCCCAGATATGAATGTAGGTGTTGCAGAACTTGGATATAACCAGTGCTGATGTCACACAGAAATACAACTGCAGTGACTACGCACAGTCTACACACCCTCAGGTGCAGCTCATATGATGAATCTCTATGTTCCCCGAGTGTATGGAATGTAATACAGGCCGTCCCAGCCCAGGAAGGTGTGTCAAGACAAAGGTTCCTATAATAAACCAAATCACACTCACAGCCACAATCTGCTGCCAATGCTTTCCAACTAAACTTCAGTTCAGTTCCAAATAAACTTTAACCACTTTATCCCCAGACCAATACTGACGCTCCTGTCATACATGTGAATATCAGCATTGTTTTTGCTAGAACATTACTTAGAACCCCCCAAACATTATATATTTTTTTGAAAGCAGAGACCTTGGAGAATAAAATTGCAACTTTTTATGTTGCACAATATATGCACAGGCATTTTTAGGAACAATGTTAATAAATTTTAATGCAAACAAACATCATATAATACCCAATTAACCACTTCAACCCCCGGAAGATTAGGCTGCTGAATGACCGGGCCATTTTTTTGAGATTCGGCACTGTGTCAATTTAACTGACAATTGCGCGGTCGTGCGATGCTGCACCCAAACAAAATTGACAACTTTTTTCCCCACAAATAGAGCTTTCTTTTGGTGGTATTTGATTGCCTTTGCGGTTTTTATTTTTTGTGCTATAAACAAAAAAAGAGCGACACTTTTGAAAAAAAACTATATTTTGTACTGTTTGGGATGTTAATAAATATCCCCATTTTTTATTTTTTTTTAAAAAGCTATTTTTTTTTCTCAGTTTAGGCCGATATATATTCTTCTACATATTTTTGGTAAAAAAAAAAAAAAACGCAATAAGCGTATATTGATTGGTTTGCGCAAAAGTTATAGCGTCTACAAAATAGATAGATTTATAGCATTTTTATTATTATTTTTTCTACTAGTAATGGCGAAAATCTGCGATTTTTATCAGGACTGTTTACTGTAAAAATGTCACTGGCAGGGAAGGGGGCGATCAAGGGGTTAATTGTGTTCCCTGCTACATATTTCTAACTGAAGGGGGAGGGGGCTGACTAGAGGAAGTGACGGGTCGTGGTTCCTAGCTAATAGGAACACATGATCTGTCACTCCTCTCAGAACAGAACAGGGATTTGTGTGTTTACACACACACGTCTCTGTTCTGCCTCTCGTGTTCACAATCGTTTGTGGCTGGGGGTCATCGCGACTGATGGCCACAAGCATGTTCAGCTGTCGTGGGTGCGTGCACGCTCCTGATATACCAATCCCGCGAGCCGACATATAGCTACGATGGTTCGTGGGATCGTGCCGACCTGCCGCAGTAAAATGACGGCGGATGGTTGGCAAGCGGTTAAAATATAAAAGATGATGTTACACCAAGTAAATAGATACCTAACATGTCATGCTTTAAAATTGCGTACACACATGGAATGGTATCAAATGACGATACCTAAAAATCTTCATAGGTGATACTTTAAATGTTTTTACAAGTTACCAGTTTAGGGTAACATAGGAGGTCTGGCACTAGAATTATTGCTCAAAAAAAAAAAAACAAGAGAGACGCACCAGCCTAGTGCATTTTCCCAAGACATTCTTTTTTATAAATTCTAATTTTATTGAAAATTTGTTGGAATACATATAAAGCAATACATATTAAAGTCAGAGAAATCAAACATAAAAAGAAATGACAAAAAAAGAAATAAAAAGGAAAAAATATGTCGATCATAATACAGGCAAAACTACTGAAAAGGCTATAGCCAATGACATTTGAGTGTTATCTGGGTGTACACTGGGGACATAGACCTAGGACAGTGATGGTGAACCTTGGCACCCCAGATGTTTTGGAACTACATTTCCCATGATGCTCAACTACACTGCAGAGTGCATGAGCATCATGGGAAATGTATTTCCAAAACATCTGGGGTGCCAAGGTTCGCCATCACTGACCTAGGAGGTGTTAAGCAGTGGGCCGCTATGTGTAACTAGGTCTACAAGGAGATGGGGGGATGGCTGATGACGGGGGTGACATGGAACCATATGTGGGGCACTGGAGAGATTTTACTCTGAATGATCCCACATATCCCAGATCTTGTCAAACCCGTCAACAGTATCCTCTACCATAGCTGTCATATACTCCATTCTACATATGTCAGTAATATCTTGTAGAAACTGAGCTTGGTTTGGGGAGGGAGATAGCCAACACAATGGAATGACTCTTTTTGCAATTAGTAAAATATAGGAAGGCAGTCTATTTGAGGTATCCTATGAGATTCATTAGTAAAAAAAAACATGAAATATACTCACAAACACATAAATCAGAAAAACTCATCAAACTAATCATCCATAAACCAATAGTCACAAATTCTACAGGCTCCATGGAACTGGGAGACCTCTCCTCTCTATTAGATATACCCTTAGAAACACATCAGTCAAGTAGGATCCCGTGGGGGGAGTCTGCCAAGATTGTAAATATTGGGCAATGGATTTTTTAGCTAAACGAGTGTTTCATATTTATGTGTTTGTGAGTATATTTTATGTTGTTTTCACTCTAATACACATCATGGGATAATGCACTAGGCTGGTGCGTCCTCTTTTGTTTATTTTTTTGTAGTGGCTACAGGACATCCCCAGTCCTAGAGGGCAGCAAGGCTAGGAGTGCTATTCCCCTGAAGTGAAGTCCAAAGTAAGCCCTTGTACACACGGTCGGACATTCCGACAACAAAATCCGTCGGATTTTGTCCGAAACTTGTGTTGCATACACGCGGTCGGACAAAGTTGTCGGAAAATCCGACCTACGTAACTGGACAACGTTATTTTATTACGACGGGACTACGTTCAGGCTAGTAGCCAATAGCTTTGGTCTAGGAATTTGATCTGAGCATGCGTGGCACTTTGTCTGATCATAATTCTCTACACACAATCGGACAAAGTCCGATCGGATCATGTTGTCGGAAAGTTTTATAGCCCAGCTCTAAAACTTTGTCCGTCGGATATTCCGACGGAAACAGTCCGATGGAGCCCACACACAGTCGGATTATCCAACAACACGGTCCGATCGGACATTTTCAGTCGGAATGTCCGATTGTGTGTCTTATTCGTAGGGTATTCGTTTGGTTTTGTGTTTGTGAATTATTGCTGTCACTCTGGAGTTCACGGTGATGCCTCACATGTGTGGTGCGAATGCATGAAGGTAAAAAACCCTGTGCCTTTAGAACCACTTTAAAACTTCTTTTACATAGCGATAATTTTAATAAAAAGGGGGCAATCAAAAAAAAGATGGACAAGATCCCTTGTGATAGCAATAGGCATGACTTTATGAAGAGAAGGGAAGATTAGGAAGATTTCCTATCCCATTGCCACAACAGAAATTGAGAGGAAATCACTCTAAAGTGAGGGAAGTCCATGGTAGTCACCAAAATTGGTGTCCCCATTGGAAGATTTCCCCTCTATTCCCTGTTCTGGTGATCACGTAAATTAGGGATTTTCTCTCACTTCCATTTATGATAGTTACCAGGATGAATAGAGAGGGTGAATATATAGGTGTGTCAAAATTCTGGCACTTAAGCTGTTAAACTCCTCTAACCAGCTTCTATGTTCTACTCACTGATATGGAATGTGACAGACAGTAACAGTTCATCTCTCTACACACCTTAAAATTCAGCTTTCTCTGCATTTACCTCGTTCTTACACAATCACCAATAGTGCAGATCCACACCTCCAGGTTGTTCAGAAAACAACTCATTTACAGCACACCAAACTCACCGGAGATCACAAGCTGAACAGCCCGCTGCCAGTCAGGATGAAACTCATCGTGGGTGTAATCATAGGGATCTCTGTTTTTATGGGTACAGGTGAGTATTTTAATATAACAAAAATGTTTATTACTTTGTTATTTCAGTTTTGGATAGAATGAGGAAAGGCTAGAATTCCAATAACAAGGTTTGAATTCTTAGATCTGCATCACCTTGAAGTTGTCAACCGGTGTAGCAGGAGGGAGCTTATGTTGACTGCAATGGATGGCACCAGGCAAGACCAGAATAGAGAGATAGAGAGTCACCAGACAGAAAGAATCACCAAATCACTGGATGACGATGATGACTGGTCACTGATGATGACTCTATCTTCTATCTTAGGTCTTGCGTTCTGTCTGTGCCCTCACTGCAGAGATTTCCCCTCATGTAGTATCCCACAATGGGTGTGAGACAGAAAAGGGTGGGCGATCAACCTCAAAACGGACATAGCATTTAGGACTCTAGAGAAGTTTTAAGCTTTCTCAATCCACAAACAAAGCAAAAAATCTTGGCTTTGAACTTCATCGTTTTACTTTAGTTGGATGGCTTGTTGGCTGGTTGATTGGTTAGTTGGAAGGATAGTTGGTTGGAAGGATGGTTGGTTTGCTGGTGCCAGTTGTTGTTTAATTTGCTTTGTTTGCTCTTGCCTGGTGACTGGTTGTTGTTGGCTGATTCATGTTTTGTAGGTTGATGTTTGGTTATTGGATGTTTGGTTGTTATTATTTTATTAATTGACCATGTAATTAAACTTCGCTCAGTGCCTCCTCTCTGAATGTTTGTGAATTATTAAATATATCCTACACATAGACCCTATAACTGACCAACAGCTGATCAGCAGGGATTAGTGTGATTTAAACCCCTTACCCGGCCTGGAACCAAGACTGTATGGACCACAATGACACCAGTGGGTCAGTATCAATGGCAGCACCAGGACTCAAAATGTACCTGTTGTGATATAAGCCAAAGGCAATCTTTGGTCACGTGGGTCAAGCAACATACATGCTTGACCCACGCGATTTAATTTGGGTCTAATTCCTCCTGCTATGTTGCCATTAATTGCTAAAAAGGTCTCAACGGGGTGGTGTAAAGTTGGTTATACACTCACTATCACCCACTAGCAGAATTTTGTTTGAACATTTTTATTTTTAGAACATTTGGTCAATTTTCTAATGATTTCAAAACAAATCCCTAGAAAGTAATTCTAAAGGGACTTTACCTGTACCACATCAATGCTATATCATTTTTATATTTTAAAAAAATACCAAGTTTATTACATCATATTAAAATCCATCAATAATAGCAAGAATACAGTACATAGCACATCAGAAGGATATTACAAATACAAATTTGTTGTGTATGGGTATCACCCATTAATTAACTCCTTCAAGCTGTAAAGAGAATAGATTATAGGGTCTTCTTAGGGTCTTCATATTTAACCACTTACTGACCAGTGCACGCCGATGTACATCCTATTTTTGAAGAGGGATATCTCGGTAACAGCAGAAGCTGCTGCCACAACCGAGATATCCATCTCTTCAGGCGCCGGTCGTCTGTACGATAACGGTGGTCTCCGCGGCGGATTCGCCACGAGATCACCGCTATCGGCGGCGGGAGAGGTGCTACCCCCCTCCCGCCGCCCTCCCGGTGCCGTCGGTAGCGGCGGAGGCGATCGGGTCCTTCTGCTAGCTGGGTATGGAGACGAGTGAGGCTAAGATGGCCCCCACTCATCTCTATACCATAGGAGGGCAGAAGCAACGTCAAAACGTCACTTCCACCCATACCTCTTAAAGGTATATTTTTTTAAATGTCATTTTTTTTTTTTTTTTGCATTTTAGTCCAAATATGAGATCTGAGGACTTTTTGACCCCAGATCTCATATTTAAGAGGACCTGTCATGCTTTTTTCTATTACAAGGGATGTTTACATTCCTTGTAATAGGAATAAAAGTGATCAATTTAAAAAAAAAAAAAACAGTGTAAAAATAAATAAAATCAATTAAAATAAATAAGAAAAAAAAAGGTTTTTAAAAACACTCGACACGACGAGCTTGCGCACAGAAGCGAGCGCATATGTGAGTAGCGCCCGCATATGAAAACGGTGGTCAAACCACACATGTGAGGTATCGCCGCGATCGGTAGAGCGAGCGCAATAATTCTAGCCCTAGAACTCCTCTGTAACACAAAAAATGCAACCTGTAGAATTTTTTAAATGTCGCTTATGGAGATTTTTGAGGCTAAAAGTTTGAAGCCATTCCACGAGCGGGCTCAATTTTGAAGCTTGACATGTTGGGTATCAATTTACTCGACGTACCATTATCTTTCACAATATAAAAAAAATTGGGCTAATTTTACTTATGTCTTATCTTTTTATTCAAAAAAGTGAATTTTTTCCAAAAAAAGTGCGCTTGTAAGACCGCTGCGCAAATACGGTGTGAAAAAAAGTATTTAAATGACCGCCATTTTATTCTCTAGGGTGTTAGAAAAAAAAACACTATAAAATGTTTGGGGGGTCTAAGTAATTTTCTAGCAAAAAAAAACTGTTTTAAACATGTAAACACCAATTCTGAAAAAGTGGTCTGGTCCTTAATCTTTCACAATATAAAAAAAATTGGGCTAATTTTACCTATGTCTTATCTTTTTATTCAAAAAAGTGAATTTTTTCCAAAAAAAGTGCGCTTGTAAGACCGCTGCGCAAATACGGTGTGAAAAAAAGTATTTAAATGACCGCCATTTTATTCTCTAGGGTGTTAGAAAAAAAAACACTATAAAATGTTTGGGGGGTCTAAGTAATTTTCTAGCAAAAAAAAACTGTTTTAAACATGTAAACACCAATTCTGAAAAAGTGGTCTGGTCCTTAAGTGGTTAACAAGGTTTATTGATCACTCCAGAGGACATGTCTCCACTGCTCTAGAGTCCAGTGGTGGCTTTACACCATTGCATCTGAAGCTTTGCATTGCACTTGGTGATTCGTGGCTGAGTTGCTGTTGTACCCAGCTGCACTATGTATACCACTAACAGTTGACCGCGGAATATTTAGTAGCAAGAAAATTTCACGGATGGACTTATTTCATCTATCTTGAATTCACTGAGCTCCTGAGAGCGACCTATTCTTTCATATGTTTGCAGAAGCAGTCTGCATGCCTAGGTGCTTCATTTTATACATCTGTGGCCATGGAGGTGATTGGAAGACCCGAATCCAATGATTTGGAGGTGTGCCCCAATACATTTGGCTATATAGTCTGTCTATTGATCTATCTATCTATCTATCTATCTATCTATCTATCTATCTATCTATCTATCTATCTATCTATCTATCTATCTGTGTGTCATTCTTTAGTCAGTCTATCTGTCTTTTTCTTTGAAACTGATGACTCACTATGGTCAATCTCTGTACTTGACTGTATGATAACTTCTCTGCTAATTCACGTATTTTACTTGTGTAATAAAAACTTGTCAGGCAGGTTTTTTTTGGCCCCAGGGAAGCTCCTATGTATATTGCTAATCTTTCTACATTCCTTTCTTTGTAGAATCATGTGTATGCTTTTTGTACAGGCTTTTCTTTACAATAGTGAAACGTGCATACACTCTTTATACATATATACATACATAAACTGGCATGGGGTCTAATGGCGCGTACAAACGATCAGAATTTTGGTCGGAAAAAGCGCTGATGGTTTTCCCGACTGAATTCCGACGGGATTTCGCTCAAGTTGTCTTGCATGCACACGGTCCCACCAAATTCCGACCGTCAATAACGCGATGACATACAACGCATACGACGGGGCTAGAAAAAGGAAGTTCAATAGCCAGTAACCAATAGCTTCTGTCTCGTAGTTGAATCTGAGCATGCATGAGCTTTTGTGCGTCGTAATTGCATACACACGATCGGGATTTCCGTTAGAAACTTTTTCCGTCTAAAAAATTGAGAACCTTCTCTCAATCTTTTGCTTGCAGGAAATTCATCCAGCAAAATTCAGATGGAGCATACACACGGTTGCATTTTCCAAAGAAAAGCTCTCCTTGACCTTTGGCTTGCCGAAATTCAGACCGTGTGTACGTGGCATTAGATATGAAAGTATCAGTAGCAGTAGTAGTGATGGCATTTTTCCCTAGGCAGCGGCCAGATCTATATATTTTTAGGACTCCCCACTGTAATCCCGGGGGGGGGGGGGGGTTACTAAAACTTGAGAGTGCAAAATCTGGTGTAGCTCTTCATAGTAACCAATCAGCTTCCAAGATTTATTGTCAAAGCTTAACTGAACAAACTGAAGTTAGAAGCGGATTGGCTACCATGCACAGTGGCACCAGATTCTTATGACGCGTACACACGATCGGAATTCCGGCCAGAAAAAGACAGATGAGAGCTTTTCATCGGAAAATGCGACCGTGTGTATGCTCCATCGGAACTTAGCTGTCCAAATTTCCACCAGCCAAAAATTGATAGCATATTCTCAATTTTCCAGACGGAAAAACTTTCTATCGGTAATTCCAATCGTGTGTATGCAATTTCCGACACGCCAAAAATCACATATGCTCAGATTCAACTACGAGACAGAAGCTATTGGCTACTGGCTATTGAACTTCCGTTTTCTAGTCCCGTCATACGTGTTGTACATCACCGCGTTATAAACGATCGGAATTTGATGTGACCGTGTGTAGGCAAGACAGCTTGAGCCGAATTCCGTTGGAATTCCGTCGGGAAAACCATCAGAGCTTTTTCCGACGAGAATTATGATCGTGTGTACGCAGCATGAGTGCTCCAGTTTTAGGAAATCTCTCTTGTGTGCATTGGGTTTATTTTCCCATTATTTATTTTTCTTGCATACTTGTACATCTTTACAGTTCTGTTTTTTTTTTTTTTCTTCTTTAGGTCAGGCATTGAAATGTATACAGTGTAGCAGTTACAGTGATACAAACTGCAATGGCCAAGCAACAGACTGCTCCTTCTCTTCAGATGCATGTGCCACCACCCTCATCCGGAACAGAGGTAATAACCCTTTCCTTTCCAGCAGCGGCTGCTTACTGTTGTACAACTGCATCACATCTATAGGTACACAAAATTCTTGCAAGCTACATGGTTTATGGATACAATCACAGCTCTGCATTTTGGGAAACAAATCCTGTTTACTGCATTTTTGAAGTAAGGTTCTATCAGAATTAATTTGCCATAGGGACGAATGGTAATACCAACACAACATCCTTAAAACCTAAAATGCACCACACTGAACCTTCAGGCAGGAAACATGAAGCAGATGTGTGGTTGTAAAGAAAAGTGTTTGATTAGACCAGCCTTTCTCAACCTTATTGACATGATGGAACCCTTGGAATACAGTGGCGGCTGGTGCCCCATCAGTCGGGGGCAGCAGACAGACTTGACCACAGACACCCCCCTCCCGTCGCTGAAGCCGGCCAACCCCACATTAACCCCCCTCCCATCACGGCAAATGCAAATCTGTCAAAAAATGACAATAATGGAAAACAAGAGAATCCAGCAGCAGTAGATTACTTACCTTCAAATTGTATGTGCCCTTCAGCTCTTGCTTCTTCTGGAATATAGGAATCCCACTGTCTCCCCTGCTCCTAGACTGAGTCGGCAACACAAAAGCTGTGTGCAGTGTAAGAGAAGAGGGATCTGCTTGCAGCGGCTTCCCCCTTCCGTCTCCTCTGTGTCCCGGCCATCGCTTCTCCTCATGACCAATCAGGTCTTCATACTTTCAGCCAATGAGGTCTTTGGACTCAAACAGGAAGACATAAGTGAATATTAATTCACTAATGTCACACAACTGGGTGGGCTCGGGGCACAGAGCTATGCGCCCTGAGCCCACCCTTTTTTTAATCCAATTAGAGCCTCGGGTTCCAATCATGTGCTTATTAAAAAAAAAAATCCATTGAAATCCATGCATCCGCCACCCTGCATGGGGGGTGTCGGGTGCATGGATTAGGGGGACAGCCGCCACTGTTGAAATAACTTTCCAGTCTCAATGAACCCCTGCTAATAATTACTATATATACAACTCGGGATATATTAATTGATCATAGACGTGCACAGAGGATGTGCCAGGTGTGCCCGGGCACACTCTAATCACTACATACAGGGCCGATGATTGCCTGGGCTTCCCCTGTGTTAGCACCCCGCCCCGCATTGCTGCTAACATCCCTCCTGTCCTCGCTCCCCAGCTTCTGAGGGGGATGTTTCAGGATGGAGATTGGGGAATTGGGCCAGTAAATATGTCAGCGCCTTCCTTTTCTAAATGAACTGAATCGCTCCCTGTGTTCATTCATAACTGCAGCATGGTAAACTGTGTTTACTGTGTACAGCCACATTTGTATTAAATAATATTTTCTCCTTTTCATGCATTTTATTTCTCTTATATAGGAGCCCGTTGGACAAGTTTTTTTCAAATCAAGTCCTGTGTGCCTATGTCACAGTGCTTCAATAATGGAACAGTGACTGGCCTATATGAAGAATCCACATTTATTACATCATGCTGCTTCAATAACAGCTGTAATAATGATATACCATCCCGTAAGTCATGTATTTTTATTTTATGTTATTTTCTTATATTCCAAAAATATTTCATTTAAAACTCCAGTTGTGTTATAGTATGTATATACAGTATCTCGCAAAAGTGAGTACACTCCTTATGTTTTTGTTAAAATTTTATTCTATCTTTTCATCTGACAACACTAAAGAAATGACACTTTGCTACAATGTAAAGTAGTGAGTGTACAGCTTGTATAACAGTGTAAATCTGCTGTCCCCTCAAAATAACTCAACACACAGCCATTAATGTCTAAACCGCTGGCAACAAAAGTGAGTACACCCCTAAGTGAAAATTTTCAAATTGTGCCCAATTATCAATTTTTCCTCCCCAGTGCCATGTGACTCGTTAGTGTTACAAGGTCTCAGGTGTGAATGGGGAGCAGGTGTGTTAAATTTTGTGTTATCGCTCTCACTCTCTCATACTGGTCACTGGAAGTTCAACATGGCACCTCAAAAACTCTCTGAGGATCTGAAAAAAAGAATTGTTGCTCTACATAAAGATGGCCTAGGCTATAAGAAGATTGCCAAGACCCTGAAACTGAGCTGCAGCACAGTGGCCAAGACCATACAGTGCTCAGCGTCATATCCAGAGGTTGTCTTTGGGAAATAGACGTATGAGTGTAGCAAAGTGTAATTTCTTCAGTGTTGTCACATGAAAAGATATAATAAAATATTTACAAAAACAGGAGGGGTGTACTCACTTTTGATATACCCGATGACAGGGAGCAGTGATCTCTGTCGTGTCACTAGGCAGACCAGGGAAATGCCTTGTTTACATAGGCATCTCCCCATTCTGCCACTCCATGACACGATCCCGGGCACCCGGCAGACATCGAGTCTGTGGGACCCACGTTCATGGAGCACACGGTGGGTAGGCACACCCACAATGCCTCTTCTTAAAGGGGGTGTACCTATATTCCCATTTGCCCACCCATGCCATTGTGCCGACATATATCGCTTTGCACTGGTCGGCATGTGGTTATACACCCACAATCAGCAATAGGCCAACCCATCACCAATAGATCCCTGCAAACAAAATACCACCTCCCCCTGCAACAATAGACCCCTGCCAGTAACAAAAGATCTCCCAGCAGTCAGCATTAATAGGCCCTCTATTAGACAGCATCAATAGACTCCCTTAACAGTATCTCTCCAGCAATAATTGACCCTCTATAGACAGAAGTTTTACTGCTCCAGGTGAAGGTGTCACTCAAGTGATATGACCCCCATGGTGGATGTTCGTCTCGGATCGCCACCACAATGTAGTGATATGAAGAAAGTTGGTGGCACACCATGCTGTAGAAATGCCAAATCTTTATTCCTTATGTCAATTGAGGATAACACAACAACAGAGTAGCCAGAACTATTAACGTGTTTCACACATATGCTAGTGCTTTTTCATAATCACGAATAAACACTGGCATATGTGTGAAATGCGTTAACACATGGAATAAAGATTTGGCATCACTACAGCATGGTGTGCCACCAACTGTCTTCATATCATAACACCCCCCAGCAACAATAAATCCTCCACTAGCAACCATAGACCTTCCCTGTAACAATAGACCTCCCCAGCAACTACAGATCACCCCAGCAACAATAGATCCCCCACCAGCAACAATAGACTACCCCAGAAATCCCCCACCAAGAGAAAATAGATTCCCAGCAACCAGCAACAATAGACTTTCTAGCATTCCCCCCCACCCCTTACCATTACAAACAATCAGTGCCAAAGGTGTTCCCCCACGTTCTTGCAAGAAAAGCCCTGACTGAGACTGTACTTACTGAAATCTTTCAAAATGCGAGGCTTTGGTTATACTATAATTCAACTTGATTTCTTCCATAGTTGTAACAGTGATGAATATGTTTCAGAATTTCTTTGAAAAATATATTTATATTTTTTGTTATTAGTGCCTCCACCAAACCTCACCTTAAATGGCCTACTTTGCCCTTCCTATGTTGCCAAAGACTTGGAACCTTGCAAATTTCCGAATGTATCTGCATGCACCGGAGATCAAAACCGCTGTGTTCGTTATTCATCGACTACCATACTAGGTAAGTAGCCTTTACTATCATAGGGCAGGGGTCTCCAAACGTTTTAAACAAAGGGCCATTTTACTGTTCCTTAGACTTCGGGTGTGTGTTGGGGGTGGGGGGGGGGGGGGGTTGGAGAACTGGCCAGTGGAAGTAAAAATTGTTCTGTGTCAGTGGGAGTGAATAGTCCCCCATTTTTGGTATTGGGGGGATAGTGCTTTATCTTTGGTTCCATCAGTAGAAGGAATAGAGCCCCAATGGCTGGATAAAGTCAAGGAAAGGGGCTGCAACATGCCCTGGGGTGCAGTTTGGAGACCACTGTCATAAGGTGGCATAAATAACCCTGTCTCATATTTGCTTATTTTTTGCCTGTTAAATGTACCACTTAAAGTGGAACTAAACCTTCCTATCCTTAGAGCAAAGGAAGCTGCCATCATAGCCTCCGTTTCATCTGCAGTTGCCATGGTGCTGCACATGTGATCAGTTACGATACCGGACATTTGGTGGCTTAACATTACCGTTGAGGGCACAAGAAGCGGCGCACCTTGAATGTAACTGTTTTGGTCATTTCTTTCTGCTTTAACCCTTTTGTTGCCAGGTCTATATGTTGTATGGACCTGACAACGGGAGATTTTACACCCATCCGGAGATTGTGTGTAAATCTGACAAGCAGACTGCCGCCTGTCGGATTGAAATAGTCCAGCACCTCTGGCGGCACTGGATTGCTTTCACATAGACATGTGCAATTTGTTTTGTTCCAAATTTGTTTTTTAACAAATTCACTAATTCAAAAATATCCAAATTAACGAAAACCCGTTTAACAAATTTTTCCAAATATTCTAAAATTCGTAAATTCTAAATCCGAAAAAAATGTGAAATTATAACTAACTAATAATAACTTAACTATTACTAACTATTAAATTATAGATATTGGGATTTCCTTTCAAATGTGTCTGTAATGCCCCGTACACACGGTCGGGCTTTCAGTCGGAAAATGTGCGATCAGATCGCGTTGTCGGAAAATCCGATCATGCGTGGGCTCCATCTGACTTTTTCCATCGGAATTTCCGACACACAAAGTTTGAGAGCAGGATCTAAAATTTTCCGACAACAAAATCCGATCATTTAAATTCCGATCGTGTGTAGACAATTCCGGCGGACAAAGTGCCACGCATGCTCAGAATAAATTAAGAGACGAAAGCTATTGGCTACTGGCCCGTTTATAGTCCCGTCGTACGTGTTCTACGTCACTGCGTTCAGAACGATCGGATATTCCGACAACTTTGTGCAATTGTGTATATGCAAGACAAGTTTGGGCCAAAATACGTTGAAAAAATGTTGTCATCGGAAAGTCCGACTGTGTGTACAGGGCATTAGTGGACATAACGAATAGAAATTGAACCAAAGTTACGAATTATCCGAAATAATGAATGCTGTATCTAAACGAATGGAACATAAATTAATTAATAATAATAAATAAATAAATAATAATAATAATAATAAAAACTTTTCATTATTATTATTATTTATTATTAATACATTCTGTTCCATTTTTTAGATGCGGCGTTCCTTATTTCAGATAATTCGTAACTTCGGTTAAATTTGTATTTGTTACGTTCACTACCAGCCAAATTTGAAAGGAAATTCCAGTACCTATAATTTAATAGTTAGTTATTATCAGTTAGTTAGTTATTCTTTCGAATTTTCAGATTTTCTTTCTTATTTTTGGATTTTCGAATTCATGAATTTATGAATATTCTAATTTACCATTTTACAAATTTATGAATTTTCTAATTTAAAAATTAACCAATTTATGAATTGCGACTGACCTGAAAAGAAAAAAAAAAAAAAACGAATGAAACGAAAACAAAAATTAACAAATTTTTCGACAGTGCACATGTCTATTTTCACACACCCCAGGTAATGATGACCCCCCTTCCCCCCCTTCGCATGTATCCTGGGCTCCACTTGCGCATCTGCGGCCCGTGACTGTGCCGTCAGGTGGGGGAGGGAGTTAAGCAGACACACGCCTGCTCTCCTCCCCTTCTTGTTGCTGACCCGGGAAGCAATGGGTTTGATGACACTTCCAGGTCACCCTGTCAGATTCCCCAGCCATCATGGCCGAGTAAGAATGTAATACAATCCGATTTTCATTGCATTACATTCAGGGGGGCACATGGGGAGACATCCAGGATCCTTTAGACAAGAGGAGCCTGGTATGCATGGGGGGGACCCCAAGCCATTTTTTTAATACTCAGCTGTCAGTGGGGAACCCCACTGATAGCTGATGACTCATCCGTTAAGAACCGTGTTGTTTACAGGTTGTTAGGGACACAGGCGGCCGCCCACTCCTTAACAACACCTATTGATTAATTTAAAAAAATATGCTGACTAGTTCCCTGCATTAAATTACGACATGTTTTCACTACTAAAATATCGCAAGACTTCATAAAATAACTCATGCGTTATTTTAGTAGCCTTTGTTTGTGAATGCCAAAAAACTTTTTGAAAAAGCGCATTTTTTAAAGGGAAACCACTTTGTGAATAGAGCCATGTATTTTATTTTTTTGTTTTTATTTTTTGAGTATATCCATATAAATTGTCTGATATATAAACTACTATACAAATTATGAATCATTATTTCTTTGATTCTTAAATGGATACATTTTAGGGAATGCTTTAGGGCCGGTTCACACAGCGGGCGATGCGAGGCGACACGACTCGCCTCGCCTCGCTCCCGCAAGTCGCCCCCGTTCTGTACAATGGAACCGTTCTGAGAGGAGCGACTCGAGTCGCTCCGACTCAGAAAAAAGGTTCCTGTACTACTTCTGGGCGACTTCGGGGGCGACTTGCATTGACTTCTATACAGAAGTCCTCTGCAAGTCGCAGCTGAGGTCGCCGCAGGTCGCGGCGAGGCAAGTCGGAGACGCCTCGCCGCGCCTGCAGTGTGAACCGGCCCTTACATGCAAATATTCAGCAGAATAAAAACACGTTGAATCATCGATTCTCCTAATGCAATGTTCCATATCACCATAGAAGCTTTATTTCTACTTTTTGTTTTTTTTCAGGTTCTTCAAAAAACACTCTCTTTCTTGGTGGTTGTGCCACGGAGAGCGTATGTGTTACAGACCAGAGTTCTGTATCAGCAGATGGCATCAGCTTGCAAATAAAAAGGACATGTCACAATAGTGCCAGCAGACTTGCCTACGGCATGCCAATCATACTTCTATTACTAAGATCAATAATTGGTTCATGCCTCTCATCTTGATGGAGATCTTCAAGACTTTGTATGTTCCTGCCTTCTAAATTTCATTGATGGACAGTTTTTGGTTACTGAATAACTCCAATGGTTTAATGGTAGGAGATGGACAGTGGACAAAGGTGATGTTTACTAATTTTGGAAGTGGAAAGAGGGGACGTTTTTTCCTGCTATTTTTATAGTAAAACACATCAGAATGAGGTCTCCAAATAAGACCTTGGAAAACCAGAGGACATGGCCTGAAACTGGAACATTGAACTTATTGCTGTAATACTGTGGGGTTTGGGAACATAGGTCTCCTGAAAAATATTAAAGCAGTAGATGGAGTGATGGAGTTTGATCCAGTGAAATAATTATTTACATATTCATTTAAGAAGAAGTGGTTAGATTTTCCTAAACTGCTCTGAACTGTGGATATATCCTCAATAATGTCATTGCAATCTGGATGTGAGTTTGAAAAACACCAGTTATCAAATTGTTTCATTTAAAGTGGTTGTAAACCCTTACAACACACTTTGACCTACAGGTAAGCCTAGATTAAGGCTTACCTGTAGGTCCAAGAAATATCTCCTAAACCTATACGGTTTAGGAGATATTTGCCCGAAGACAGTCACCGCTGTCTGCGGCGCATTCGCCATAGACAGCGGCGCGCAGGCGCACTGAGCGCAGCATTTCCAAGAACGGAGCTGCCGCGCGTCGGCTCCCGTGCACATGCGTGGGAGTGACGGCCTCGCCGAATGACAGCGGTGGAGCTGCGAGACCCCACCAACAACATGGATGCGCCGGACTACAGGGGACAGCGGTGACTTCGCTGGCCCCTGTGTCAGGTAAGTGACACATAATGGACTACTATGCGATGCATTGTAGTCCATTATGCTTTGCCTTTGCAGGGAATGAAAGAGGAAGTAAACTCATCAGGGTTTACTTCCTCTTTAACACAGCCTTTCTAAACCTCACTCAACAAGGAGGACCTCTTAAAACAACTTTCCAGGTTTAGGGAACCCTTGCTAATAATTTAGATATCAAGTGTATTATTATGGTCATTTAGAAAAATGCTTCTTATGCCACGTACGCACGATCAGACTTTCCGTCGGACAATTCGATCGTGTGTGGGCTCCAGTGGACTTTTTTCTTCCCAAAAGTCCGGCGGACCTAGAAATAAGACTGGCTTCAAATTTGTCCGCCGGACTCAGCTTTTAGCGGACAATCCGTTCGTCTGTGTGCTAGTCCGATGGACTAAAACCGACACTAGGGCAGCTATTGGCTACTGGCTATGAACTTCCTTATTCTACACCATCACATTCTAATCCGTCTGACTTTTGAAGTGATCGTGTGTGGCCAAGTCCGTTCGTTTTGAAAGTCCGGCGGACCTCAGTTGCAAAGTCCGTCAGATTGTCCGCCGGACCAAGTCCGTTGAAAAGTCTGGTAGCGTGCGTGCGGCATTACATTTGTGGTCATTGGGAAGATCCCGACAGTACAGCTAAAAAAGATAATTGTTGATACCGGTTACTCATCTGAAAGGTAGAAGTTGCTCATTGCTCAAGGAACTCCTAGCAATCTCTGGAGGAACCTTGGTTGAGAAAGGCTGATCTAAAACTCAACAATGATGCCTACGGTCTTACAATCTACTGTATAGACAATTGGAAGAAAAAGTGACGATCCATCAACCAACAGTTTTATTCTGCACTTTCCTATCTTCAAACCCTTGAAGAAGGGTTTAAAGACCCCTGAAGCATGTTGGCCTTTGACTCTATGTGTTGTAAATAAAAATTGAAAAGTACAAAATATATGATTCATCATTTTCCTTTAGCACCCCCTCTTTCCTTGAGCTGACTAATGTTGTCATCTACCAGTCCTTTTAGATTTTGGGGTGCTCAAATTGCTGCTCTTCACCTATTTATAGCTTTGTTTGTTTCACCTTTGCTTTTTGTCATGCAAATCAACGTTATTTATTTTATTACTAATTTCATGTTATTAAAAAAATAAACACTTACTTTAACTTGTCTGTTCATTTATTTCAAGTATACAGTAAATTTCCAATTTTTTTAATTACCTATTAATCAACTCAGCTTTCTCCCAATTCACTGAGATTTGATATAAAAAAAAATGCTCATTTTCATATTCCTGATCTGTGTCTGTTGTACTCCTATCCTCTTTGTATTTATTAATTTGTGTGAATTCCCTGGTGTTCCTGCCAGTTCCTCTGCTTTCCTATTTAAAACTGACTACACTAGACAATAGAGCACATCCATCCAAGTGTGGTCAGTATTCTGGCTGTGCTGGGAGAACAGCCTGGCTGTCCTCCAATGATCAGACTTATGTTGACACGCCCCCCTGCACAGCCATTAACTGAAAGGATCAGTGTACTGCTGCTTGTCCACCCCTAGATCTATAAGCCCCTAATGCAACTGAGAACAGAGATGTGATCAAAAAAAAAATATATATATATATGTATTATTTTTAATAAAATAATTTAAACTGTAGAGCACTTTGAAAGCCACCTGTCAAACTCAGCATGTAGCATTAAAATGCAATGCAAAGCATCATGGCTGCAGCAATGTGTACCCACCCAAGCAATACCCATGTGTGCTTGTCTGTGGGTGGTCAAGAGGTGGTAAAAAAAAGTTGATCAACTACCTGTTTTTGCCATTCTTGTGAAAGCAGCCTTGTAATGCCAGACCCAAACATAAAACATACTTATCTTTACTTTGTACTTCTGGGTATGTGGGAAAATATGACTCTTTCTATTTCACACCAATTAACAGTGCTGGTATTGCCCACTCAAGCAGCCAATGCTGCTACATGGGGCTGGTAAAGAGTCCCGCATGGGCAGATTAATATTAATGTTTTCCCTCATCTTCTACTGGTGGCTCTAGGCCCACTGTACCCTCAGGGCCGGCCCTACCATGGGTCCCAGTGGGTCCATGGGACCCAGACGACAGCTTGAGCAGGGGCGGCTGCGGCCCCACCACTACCTCTCTATGTCCCTACTCCCGCCACCACTGGCCACCGCAAAAATGCACTGCGTGTGTGTGCAGTAGCGTTGATGGACACCATCCCAAGCGTGGCTGAGGGTCCTGGAGGCAGGGCTCTTCAGCCAGAACGCGCTGGCACAACACTTGCCCTGCGTGAGACTCCCTCACTATCACTTTTACCCTTTTACCCTTTACCCCTTGATCACTCCGTCCAATGACGGAGCGATCACTTGTCATCAAACCAGCATCATTGCCGGTTCAGCTCACATTGCTGCGGTGTGAGGAAAGGAGAGAGAAACACCACAGCAGCGTGAGCTGTCACGATCCTGTGTGCCATCTGTGCCCCATCAGTGCAATCACAGTGCCCTATCATATAGACAGGGTACTCTTGCATGTAAATCTGACTTCCTGATAAACTTACTTTTAATTATCAAAATATAAAATAATAGATAATAATAGGATTTCATTCTTGGATTCAAGTAGCACAATGTCTTGGGTCAGCCCTGTGTACCCTCCATTAATATTTTAATCACCTGATTTCAGGAGATCACAGTTCAATATGGGCCATCCATTGCACTAGTCTGCATTAATTTCCATGAAATAAAGATATCAGGGATTTCTATATTAGTGTTTTCCTATTTTTTTTAACATTGACCCAGTATTGGATATATTTGTATATGGTAAGTGCATGCATGATAAGTAATAGGCTATTTTAACACTTCCAAGTATTTATTACCTCTCCCAGAGGTCACAGTACTCCCCATGACAATGCCTCCTATTTTTCCCTTTGTGTAGGAATTCAGTTCAGCATTTACTTCCGGGACTGAGCCGAGTGCATGCTGAGGCCTGACATCAACAGTTCTTCGGTAATGCAGGTTGCCTCCCAGGAGCAGAGGCCCCAGAAAAGAGAGAGCTCTTTCCCAAACATGTACTCTCTCCGCAGCCACACCTTCTGGACCTCCCTCCCGGGGAATGGCTGAAGTCAGATAAATATTCATAACCATATCTTTCCTATTTTAGTTCTGTAAGCTTCTTCAATACACCCTCAGGTTTAGGGATAGATCTGACCAGACCTGAAAAATAAATTGCTGCTCAACTGAGTACAGCAGAGCCAAAAACTACATTTATCCAGCCTAGGGTAAGGGTGCTAGATGTAGAAGAAAAAGATATACACCATGCCCCAAAGAACTGGTAAAAAGAACAGCCAGAGATCCAACCTTGAAAAGCAGAGGAACATCTAAACATTGACCATGCAGTCTTATGCCGCGTATACACGGTCGGATTTTCCGAGGGAAAATGTTCAATGGGAGCTTTTTGTTGTAAACTCTGACCGTGTGTAAGCTCCATCGGACATTTTCCATCGGAATTTCTGACACACAAAATTTGAGATCTGGATCTCAAAATTTCTGATAACAAATTCCGATCATGTGTACACAATTCTGACGCACAAAGTTCTACGCATGCTTGGAATCAAGCAGAAGAGCCGCACTGGCTATTGAACGTCAATTTTCTCAGCTTATCGTACATCACCGCATTCTTGACGTTCGGAATTTCCGACAACATTGTGTGACCTTGTGTATGCAAGACAAGTTTGAGCCAACATCCGTCGGAAAAAATCCCATGGATTTTGTTGTCGGAATGTCCGATCGTGTGTATGCGGCACACGTTTTTTTTTTGTATTGTTGCAATCTGCCATTTTCCTGGAATAATAGGTGCTCCAAGTCTCCAATGGGGTCTAGTCCTAATACCCATTCTACCAAGGAGGGCATCGTTGACGATTTCCAATGGCTCTAGCCACTGATAGGAACTGACGAAGGATATATTTTTTGTCTCATTCAATAGGCCCGGGGAATATAGACAATAATGCAATCTTTGGTGATTGTGGAAGTTTTGTGTCCACAACTGAAGAGAAAAAAACGAAAAATGTTCTCCAAAATGCTTTAATTGATGGGCAATCCCACCATACTGGAGTCATGGTGCCTTTTGAGTTGTGACATCACCAGCAGGTATTTGAATCCTTTACTCTAGTAGTTATTGATAATTTGTGAGTCATTATGAAACAATTTTCTCATTTGTCAGGCCAAATAATAGTTTGGAGTTCACTTTCCCAAACAGACATGTCCGGGGGAAGACTAGGGTAGATCTGATTAAATGTAATTTGGACATTTCAATAAAGTTTCAAGAAAAGGGAAACAGTAAACTTTTTTTTTTTAACATGTGGCTAGTGTGAACCTTAAAAGGCCCACTTTTATTAAGTGAACTAAAGGGTGTTTTTGTATACTAGACATGAGTTCTTTCATAGCTGTGTTTGTTTTCTTCCTCTAGAGAAGAATTTCTCTCCTCTGCTCCTCAGGGACTGGCAGCAGATGTCAAAGAACACGCCTTCCGCACAGAGGACCGCGACATGTTCAGCCACTATGTCGGAAGTCACTACAGCCTGCGTGTTCTGTACAGTTCTGATGATAGGTAAGTGAAGACGACCGTGTCGAGTTTAATCGAGTTTAATTAAGCATTACAAAGCATCGCAGATACCCAAATCCGGTAATCCTGTGCAAGCTTTTAACTGCTTTGGGCAGTCAGAGCAATAGTAGATTAATAAGACTGGTCAAATTCGGTTACTCTCCTTTCCTGATCACTCTGACTTGTTATGTAAAGGTTCTAATATTTTACATATTGCTGTTAATAGGACCAATGTGGTGTACATAGAGGTCAGATTTAAAGAGGAAGTAAACCCTGATGGGTTTACTTCCTCTTTCATTCCCTGCAAAGGCAAAGCATAATGGACTGCAATGCATCGCATAGTAGCCCATTATGTGTCACTTACCTGACACAGGAGCCAGCGATGTCACCGCTGTCCCCTGTAGTCCGGCGCATCCATCTTTTCGGGGGGGGGGGTCTCGCAGCTCCGCCGCTGTCATTCGGCGGAGCCGCGATGACGTCACTCCCGCGCATGCGCACGGGAGCCGACACACGCGGCAGTTCCATTGTTGGAAATGCCGCGCTTAGTGCGCCTCTGCCTGTCTTCGGGCAAATATCTCCTAAACCTTATAGGTTTAGGAGATATTTCTTGGACCTACAGGTAAGCCTTAATCTAGGCTTACCTGTAGGTCAAAGTGGTTTGTAAGGGTTTACAACCACTTTAATGTTCCTTTGCATAACCCTTTCCCGCCCAATTCCCCCTTACACACGATCAGAATTCTCGTCGGAAAAAGCTATGATGGTTTTTCTGACGGAATTCCGCTCAAGCTTGGCTTGCATACACACGGTCACTTAAAAGTTCACTGAACTTTCAACCGTCAAGAACGAGGTGACGTACAACACTACGACGAGCCAAGAAAATTAAGTTCAATGCTTCCGAGCATGCGTTGAATTGTTTCCGAGTAGGCGTAGGAATTTTGCGTGTCAGAATTGCTACAGACGATCTGGATTTCTGATCGAAACTTTTTCTGTCTGAAAAATTGAGAACCTGCACTCAATCTTTTGCTGGCGGAAATTCGGCCAGCAAAATTCAGATGGAGCATACACACGTCGCATTTTCAGACGAAAAGCTCTCATTGGTCTTTTGATGGCCGAATTTCTGATCGTGTGTCCTCGGCATTAGCCTATTTCAAACATATGTTGCTTACATGTTAAAATCAGTATTTTTTGCTAGAAAATACTTAGCCCTTGTACACACGGTTGGAGATTCCGTCGGAATGTGTCCTATCGGACTGTTTTGTCGGATATTCGGATATTCCGACTGTGTGTGGTATGCATCGGACTGTTTCCGTCGGACCAAATTTTCCAACTTGCTGGAAATATTTTCCGACAAACTGCTCCGATCGGACATACTCCGATCATGTGTAGAGTATTCCGATTGGACAAAGTGCCACGCATGCTCAGATCAAATTCCTACATCAAAGCTATTGGCTACTAGCCTGAACGTAGTCCCATCGTAACGAAATTACGTCATCACGCTCTGAAAGATCGGATTTTTCGACAACTTTGTCCAACCGTGTGTATGCAACAGTTTCCGACACAATCCGACGGACAAAATCTGACGGATTTGGTTGGCAGAATGTCTGACCGTGTGTACGGGGGCTTAGAACCCCCAAACATATATTTTTTAACAGAGACCCTAGAGAATAAAATGGTGATTGTTGCAATATTTTATGTCACACGGTATTTGCATAGTGGACTTCCAAACGCATTTTTTTGGGGAAAAAATACACTTTCATGAATTAAAAAAAAACTAAACAGTAAAGTTAGCCCAATTTTTTGTATAATGTGAAAGACGATGTTACACGGAGTAAATAGATACCTAACATGTCATGCTTTGAAATTAGGCACACTTGTGGAATGGCGACAAACTACAATACCTAAAAATCTCCATAGCCGACACTTAAAACATTTTTTTACGGTTACAAGATTAGAGGTACGGAGGAGGTCTTTTGCTATAATTATTGCGCTCACTCTGATGATCGCGGCGATACCTCACATGTGGGATTTGAACACCGTTTACATTTGCGGGCTTGACTTACATATGCATTTTCTTTGTTGCGCAATCACGCTGATCACTTTTATTGCTGTCACAAGGAATGTAAACATCCCATGTGACACTAATAGGTGGTGGCAGGTACTCTTCGTGGAGGAATCGGGGGTCTTAAAGACCCCCCGATCCCTCCTTTGCACTTAAAAGTATTCAGATCGGCAAAATTGGTGATTCTGATAACTGTTTTGGCGTAGTTTGGGGGGGGGGCACAGTATGGCATGTTCACCCTGGGCTCTAGATCACCCTGTCCCGGCATTGGTTTCAGGAAGAGCCTACATGTGATGCTGAACTTGGGGGATTGAAAGGAATGTAATCCAATGAATGAAAGGGACAGGCCAGGAACAATCGAGCTGGGGGAGTCCTAGATAATGTTGGTTGTCCTCCAGCCAGGAAATGATTTATAATGTGCACTACTCTATTATATGCTGTACAGCGCTGCGGTCTATGTTCACATCAAAAATTATTTCTGACTGACCCATGCTTCTGTTTTTTTCAGCACATTCGCTGAAGTGTTTTCATTCTTTCAATACGGTCCCGGGAACCGAAGGTGTGGAAGGGGTTTTATTAAACTGTTCATCCAAACAAGATGCCTGCATACTGATCTTCTACAATATCGAAAAAAGAAGTACGTATTACTCCGTCCTATTGCATGAAACCTTCACACAGAACTTTGGTGACCCAATCGATTTAACCATGAAATTCACTATTTCATTTGCTGACATTTCATTTTAATTAGTCTCTAATTTCATCATACTGCTTTAGACAAAATTTTGTTTGGGGAAAATATACACACACTTGTGCTCATAAGTTTACATACCCTGGCAGAATTTATGATTTCTTGGCCATTTATCAGAGAATATGAATGATAACACAAAAACTTTTCTTTTACTCATGGTTAGTGTTTGGCTGAAGCCATTCGTTATCAATCAACTGTCTTTACTCTTTTTAAATCATAATGACAACAGAAACTACACAAATGACCCTGATCAAAAGTTTACAATGATTCTGGCCTGATAACATGCACACAAGTTTGAATGACTATAAAGTCCTTTACACACGATCGGACTATCCGGCAGACTTAGTCTGGCGGACCAGAGTCTGCCAGACAATTTGACTGTGTGTGGGCTCCAGCGGACTTTGAAAGAAGACTTGACTCAAAATTGTCCCGCCGGTCTCGGCTTTCCGGCAGACAATTGACTCGTCTGTGTGCTAGTCCGCCAGACTTTATAAATGAACGGACTAGCCCATAAACGATCTAAAGTCTGTTCATTTTGAACGTGACTTCAGGTACGACGGGACTAATGAAGGAAGTCAATGTCGCTGCTTCCATCGGCGAGATTGACACCTCACGAGCCCTGGTATGGGTTTTAAGGGTAAACCCTATGCCGAAAAACAACATGGGGGTCCCCCCAAAGTCCATACCAGACCCTTATCCAAGCACGCAGCCCGGCCAGTCAGGAAAGGGGGTGGGGATGAGTGAGTGCCCTCCCCCTCCTGAACTGTACCAGGCCGCATGCCCTCAACATGGGGGGGTGGGTGCTTTGGGTAAGGGGGGCACCCTGCGGCCCCCCCACCCCAAAGTATCTTGTCCCCAAGTTGAGGACAAGGGCCTCTTCCTGACAACCCTGGCCGTTGGTTGTCGGGGTCTGTGGGCGGGGGGCTTATCGGAATCTGGGAGCCCCCTTTAATAAGGGGGCCCCCAGATCCCGGCCCTACACCCTATGTAAATGAGTACAGGGTACATTGTACCCCTACCGATTCACCTGGAGGAAAGAAAGTCAATAAAAAAACACACTACACAGGTTTTTAAAGTAGTTTATTAGGCAGCTCCGGGAATCTTCTTCCGACTATGGGGGTCTTCTCGTAGGGCTCCCCCACTATCTTCTGCTCTTTTGCCGCTCTTTTGTGAGCGGAGGAGCCCGGCTTTCTCCTTCGTCGTCGTCCGGGGGTCTTCCTCCAACTTTGTGGGTCTTCTTCCGACTTCTCCGCGCTTTCCGGCCTCTTCTCCCACTCTCCAATTCTTCTGGCGGGCTCCCCACTATCTTCTTCCAGCTCTTTTACTAGCATTGGCCCGGTCTTCTCGTTCACCATTGTTGCCGCCGTCTTCTTCCTCTTCTTCCTTCTTCTCTTCTTCCTGCTGTAATGCCGGGGACACGTTGCGCAGCAACTTATACAGGCAGTCACCGGGTGATGTCCCATGGTGACCCCGTCCCTTATGATGTCACAGTCCCGGGGGATGCCGGGACTGTGACATCATAAGGGGCGGGTCACCATGTGACATCACCCGGTGACCCCACCCCCTATGCCTATATAAGTCGCCGCATACCGTGTCCATGGCATTACAGCGAGAGAGAGCGTCGTGTCAACATTGGAAGAAGAGAAGAATGAAGAAGAAGAAGAAGACGGTGACGATGGCGGCGACAAAGGCGACCGAGAAGGCTGTGCCAACGCTAGTAAAAGAACTGTAAGAAGATAGCGGAGAAGCTCGCCAGAAGAACCGGAGAGTGGGAGAAGAGGCTGGAAAGCGCAGAGAAGTTGGAAGAAGACCCCCAAAGTCGGAAGAAGACCCCCTGGACGGCAACAATGACGAAGGAGAAAGCCGGGCTCCTCCGCTTGCAAAAGAGCGAAGGAGACCTCTGGCGAGACCTCCGGTGAGAAGACCTCCGAAGATGGAAGAAGACTCCCGGAGCTGCCTAATATACTACTTAAAAAACCTGTGTAGTGTGTTTTTTTTATTGACTTTCTTTCCTCCAGGTGAATGGGTAGGGGTACGATGTACCCCATACTCATTCACATAGGGTGGATCTGGGGGCCCCCTTATTAAAGGGGGCTCTCGGATTCCGGTAAGCCCCCTGCCCACAGACCCTGACAACCAACGGCCAGGGTTGTCGGGAAGAGGCCTTTGTCCTTATCAACATGAGGACAAGGTGCTTTGGGGTGGGGGCCCGCAGGAGGGGGCGCTCGCTCATCCACGCCCCCTTTCCTGACTGGCCGGGCTGCGTGCTCGGATAAGGGACTGGTATGGACTTTGTGGGGACCCCACGCCATTTTTTTGGCATAGGGGTTACCCTTAAAACCCATACCAGGTGACAAACCCGCCGGAAAATCAATTTGTGTGTGGTCGTGTGTGTGCAAGTCTGCTTGTTCAGAAAGTCCGGATAGTCATATTGTGTGTACGGGGCATTTAAGGTAAGCATCCTCACCTGTGATCTGTTTGCTTGTAATTAATGTGTGTGTATAAAAGGTCAATGAGTTTTTGGACTCCTGACAGACCCTTGGATCTTTCATCCAGTGCTGCACTGACGTTTATGAATTCTGAGTCATGGGGAAAGCAAAAGAATTGTCAAAGGATCTGTGGGAAAAGGTAGTTGAACTGTATAAAACAGGAAAGGGATATAGAAAGATATCCAAGGAATTGAGAATGCCAATCAGCTGTGTTCAAACTCTAATCAAGAACAGTCAGGTAGACCAACTAAAATTTCAGCAACAACTGCCAGGAAAATTGTTTGGGGTGCAAAGAAAAACCCACAAATAACTTCAGGTGAAATACAGGACTCTCTGAAAACATTTGATGTGGCTGTTTCAAGATGCACAATAAGGAGGCACTTGAAGAAAGATGGGCTGCATGGGCGAGTCGCCAGAAGAAATCCATTACTACACAAATGCCACAAAGTATCCCGCTTACAATATGCCAAACAGCACAGAGACAAGCCTCAAACCTCCTGGCACAAAGTCATTTGGAGTGACGAGACCAAAATTTTGCTTTTTGGCAACAACCATAAATGCTTAATTTGGAGAGGAGTCAACAAGGCCTATGATGAAAGGTCCACCATTCCTACTGTGAAACACGGAGGTGGATCGCTGATGTTTTGGGGATGTGTGAGCTGCAAAGGCACAGGAAATTTGGTCAAAATTGATGGCAAGATGAATTTAGTATGTTATCAAAAAATACTGGAGGAACATTTGCATTCATCAGCCAGGAATCTGCAGATGGGACGTACTTGGACATTCCAACATGACAATGATCCAAAACACAAGACCAAGTTTTTGTGTTATCATACATATTGTCTGAAAAATGGCCAAGAAATCATAAATTCTGCCAGTGTATGTAAGCGTATGAGCACAACTGTATATATCTTTATACGCTGTATTGCCAAAAGTATTGGGATACCTGCCTGTACACACGCATGAACTTTAATGCCATGCCAGTCTTAGTCCGTAGGGTTCAATATTGAGTTGGCCCACCCTTTGCAGCTATAAGGCCCCTTTCACACTGGGGCGGGAGCGGAGTCGGCGGTAAAGCAGCGCTATTTTCGCGTTGCTTTACCGTTGTTTTAACCCCCGCTAGCGGGCGAAAAAGGGTTAAAACTGCCCACAAAGCGGTGCTTTGCCGGCGGTATAGCTGTGCTGCCCCATTGAATTCAATGGGTAGGAGCGGTTTAGGAGCAGTGAATACACCGCTCCTTCACTGCTCCAAAGATGTGGCTAGCAGGACTTTTTTCACTGTCCTGTTAGATCACCAATCCAGTGTGAAAGCCCTCTGGCTTTCACACTGGAGTGAAAGGGGCCAGATTTTTTCAGGCGTTATAAAGGCGCTATTTTTAGCACTGTAGCGCCTGAAAAACGCCCCAGTGTGAAAGGGGCCTAACAGCTTCAACTCTTCTGGGAAGGCCGTCCACAAGGTTTAGGAGTGTGTCTATGGGAATATTTGACCATTCTTCCAGAAGCTCATTTGTGAGGTCAGGCACTGATGTGGACGAGAAGGCCTGGCTCGCAGTCTCCGCTCTAATTCATCCCAAAGGTGTTCTGTTGGGTTGAAATTCAGGATAGTCATGTTCCTCCACCCCAAACTCACTCATCCATGTCTTTATGGACCTTGCTTTGTTCACTGGTCCAAATCATTTGGTGGAGGGTGATTATGGTGTGTGGGGTGGTTGGGCTTGGCCCCTTAGTTCCAGTGAAGTGAACCAGTATATCAAGATATTTTGGACAATTTCATGCTCCCAAACCTGTGGGAACAATTGGAGGAAGGCCCCTTCCTGTTCCAACATGACTGCACACCAGTGCACAAAGCAAGGTCCATAAAGACATGGATGAGTGTGTTTGGGGTGGAGGAACTTAACTTAACTGCACAGAGTCCTGACCTTAACCAAATAGAACACCTTTGGGATGAAGTAGAGCAGAGACTGAGAGCCAGACCTTCTAATGCAACATCAGCGCCTGACCTCACAAATGCACTTCTGGAAGAATGGTAAAACATTCCCATAGACACACTCCTAAACCTTGTGGACAGCCTTCCCAGAAGAGTTGAAGCTGTTGTAGCTGCAAAGGGTGGGCCAACTCAATATTGAACCCTATGGCCTAAGACTGAGATGCCATTAAAGTTCATGGGTGTGTAAAGGCAGGGGTCCCAATATTTTTTCAGGGACTGGCACTGCCAGACCCTGCCATGTGATACTGCCCCATGACATCACAGGTGGCTTCCCAATCATTTTGGCAATATAGTGTATGTATACTGCATACTGGATAGATAGATAGATAGATGGATAGATAGATAGACATAAATATGTATAATATAAATGAAAAAAAAAAAATATATATATACATATATATATATATATATATATATATATATATATATATATATATTTAACCACTTCCCACCCGGCCAATGTATATATACGGCCGGGTGGGAGCCGCCTGCTCCTGATAGGACGTTCAGGAACGTCATTCAGGAGCAGCGGGATCGCGCGCGCGCGCGCCCGCGCAGCGGCGCGATCCCGATGTGCTCGTGTCACCCGGACACGGCACATCTCAGATCGGCAGGAGGGCTCTGTGATTGGCCCTCCTGATCACATGACGGCCATGTCCAATCACGGCCGTCATGTGATGTAAACAAACAGCCGGTTGCTAGGCAATCGGCTCTCCTCTCCTCACACGGAAGTCACTGCTGAGAAGAGGAGAGCAGAACGCTGCAGCCGGCTGATGATCAGTGAGTATGGGCTGCTTTTCACAGCTTTTTACTCACTGATCATCAGTGTAGTGTAAACACACAACACACCACACAGTACAAACACAGTCCCCACATATGTCCCCAAAACACACATGTCCCCAAAACATACATGTCCCCAAATAATAAAAACACATGTCCCTAATAATAAAAACATGTCCCCCACATATGTCCCACTAAAATCACATGTCCCAATGATTATCTGCACACATATGTACGTGATCACCTGCACACATATGTACATGATCATTTGCGTACATATGTCCGTGATCACACAAACCAATTATTATACACTTAACAGAATTTTTTTTACCAAAAACATGTAGCAGAATACATTTTGGCTTAAATTTATGACAAAATTTGATTTTATTGGATTTCTTTTCAAATAGAAAAAAGAAAATATTGTTTTTTTCCCAAATTTCCGCTTTTTTTGCGCTTATATCGCAAAAAAAAAAAACGGAGTCGTGAATAAATAACACCAAAATAAAGCTCTATTTGTGCGAACAAAATGATAACAATTTCATTTGGGTACAGTGTAGCATGACCGCGCAATTGTCACTGAAAGCGCTAGAGCGCTGAAAGCTGAAAATTGGGCTGGGAAGGAAGGGGGTGAAAGTGCCCTGTATTGAAGTGGATATATATACACATATACATATATATGTGTGTATATATTTTTGCTGTGCATTTTTATTCATCATTAAAATTTGTAGCAGGAGCTTTCCAATATTACTTTATTACTTTCACTTGTAGGTCAGTTCTCCCCTCGGACTTTTTAAACAAAGGGTCAGCTCACTCTCAGTCAGTCTTTTTGGGCTGTGGTTAGTATAAGTAGAAAAATAAGAATTTAATGTCCAGGGTTTGAGGTCAATGGTAGTAATAAATGTTCTTGGTAATCTGCAAGGGTAAAAAGTGTTCCTGTGTTGGAGAACCGTGGGAGTAAAAATACTTCTGTGTTGGCAGACTGTGGGAGTGAAACTGCTCCTACCTTGGTGGACTGTGGAATTAAAATCATTTTAGCATTGGTAGTCTGTGGGAGTAAAGAATACTCATGCATTGGTGGACTGTTGAAGTTAAAATGCTCCTGATCAAGCACCAAACACTACAATGATGGCCATGGGGAACTAATATATTTTAGGTCACAAGATTAGCACACAAACATTACAATGGTGGGAGTGATGAGCTTCTTTATTTTAGGTCATGAGATCAAGCGCGTGGTGGAGGTTCTAAGATTTTATTTTATTTTATGTGTAGCACCCTCTAGTGTGTGCCACTAGAATTAAGATTAGGTAAAAGCATATTTCTGGCCAGGAACAAACCTAAGTCACTGAATAGGGTCAGGGATACTAAAGACCAGGGCTGGATGCCAAATCCTGACAGCTCTCTGGTGCCTCTCCCTGCTATCTAGAAGGTTAGAGAACCTTCTAGAACTAAAGGGCGAGGGTTAAGAGGGGCTGCCTTGAACATATATTGGCTCTCAGCCATTCCCCAGGGGTGGGATGGCAGGGAACTAGGAAACCCATAAATAGACCTAAGCCATGCCAGCAGGGGGAGTCGGATGGAACTGGATGGAAGAGAAAGAAGCAGTGCTGAGCAGAGTCTGTCGGTGGCCCTGGAGAGACCCCTTACTGAAGAGGGGGGGGGGGGGTACCTCGGCAGGAAACTCAGGAAATCTGGCTTGGAAGGATCCTAACACAGGAGGCAGTGGGAGGATTCATGCCAGAGAGGCAGCAGGAAGGAGCAAGGAGAAACAGTGAGTAGATAAGCATGGTGCAGAGCAAGACAAGGGGAGAGACTGTCATCAGTAACAGTGCTTTCTTGAAGATTGCGTAGTGCCAAATCTTCATCTAACCTTGCCCTGGGAGGTCTCCATGTGTGTGTGAAAGTTGGGCAGGTCTGGGGCAGAAAGTCAGTCGGGAGGATTGGAAGTAAGATCAGCCAGGTGATACTGGTGGCAGCCAGGTAGGCTAGCATTCTACAAGCAAGTAGATCTGGGATCAGTGGCCACAGGGAAGCAGAAGAAGAGATGTCATGCTGTTTACTCTAATTATGCCACTTTTGTTAAGGGACTGAGAGTTCCCGCGTGTAATGGGCCTTTGCTGAATTAGCAATATCCTGCTAGTTCCAACAAGAGTGAGCAGCAGGTGCTGTACATTGTAAACCAAGTTTGTACAGGTGGAAGGAAGAAGAGGATTCTTCGTAAATAGCGAGGAAGTTGTCCCTGGTTCTGTGTTTGAACATTTTCAAGTTGGGCATTCCATAATTCCCCAAACCCATCCAAGTTATCATCCCCCAATAAAAACAAGAAAAACAAGCCAAAGAATATTCTCTCAGTTGGAGTGAATAAAGAAAAATGCTATGTGACTGGCTATGCAGCAGTGGGGACCTGAGGACATCAGCAACTCCTAGGGGGGTAGTGCTACATAGGTAATGAGATCAAGAGATAAGAACCACAATGGTGGAAGTGATGAGATTTTTTTATTTTAGGTCATGAAATAAAGCACTAAGGACTACAATGGTTGCAGTTTAGGGATTCTTTATTTTAGGTCATGAAATCAAGCTCTAAGGATTACAATGGTGGTAGTGGCAGCAATAAGTTTTTTTTTAAGAGCGAGCACCAAAAACTCAAATGGTGGATGTGATGAGATTGAGAGTTGAAGTGAAAGAAAGAAAATGCTATGTGACTGGATATGCAGCAGTGGAGACCCAAGGACATCAGGTACTCCTACGGGAGGGTGTGCTACATACAGTAGGATGGCCAGACATCCCCGGTTTCCGTGGACAGTCCCCGGATTGAGGACACTGATCCGAGGACAGTGTCCTCAATCCGGGGACTGTCCACGGATCAAGTCTGTCCCCAGTTTTGTCCCCGGATTGGATTTGAACAGGGACTGGGGCAATTTCAAAGACAGTCAGTGCAGAATAACAGATTAAAAATCAGAATTACACACCTCCGCTCCGACACTCCTACTAGCCAAGGGGGTGTATTTTTTTCCATTATCTGTGCCCCTTTCTGATCATGTGCTGGTCAGAGCGGTGGGAATATTTCTTCAGTTTCAGGCGCAGGCCCATTGAGCTCTGCTTGTATGTTCTTCTGCCTTGGCTCAAGTCCCGGCCAGCTGCTTGCCTGCTTATCTCCTTGCGTTCCCTGGCAGAGTGATCTTCCTCTGCTCCCCACGCAGTAGTAGCCGGGGCCTGGAGAGTAAGACTTGACACGTTGTGAGGCGGGCGGCGATGGGCAGAGAGTCGCTGATTGGTGCCATTATCAGTAAAAAAAAAAAAAAATGCCCCCAGAATTCATTTTAAAAGTCTGGTCACCTTAAAGCGGGAGTCCGCCGGGACTTTTTATTTTTTTTTAAAAGCCAGCAGCTACAAATACTGCAGCTGCTGACTTTTAAAATAGTGACACTTACCTGTCCAGCGCGCCCGCGATGTCGGCACCCGAAGCCGATCTCTAGATCGTCTCTCGGGTCCTGCCACCGCCATCTTGGGTATGGGAATCAGGAAATGGAGCCTTTCGGCTTCATTTCCCGGTTCCCTACTGCGCATGCGCGAGTTGTGCTGCGCAATAAGGACGGTCCCCGCTGCCTCTGGGATCTGTGTGTTTCCCAGCAGGCAGCGGGGCACTTGCGGAAAGGGGCGGGCACTTGCGGAAAGCGGCGTAATCTACGCCCCTTTCCGCAGAGAGCTATCCCGGAAGTGGGTGCAGATACCTGTACTGTACAGGTATCTGCACCCCCCTGAAAGGTGCCAATTGTGGCGCCGGAGGGGGGGAGGGTTCCGATGAGCGGAAGGTCCACTTTAGGGTGGACCTCCGCTTTAACATACAGTAGCTAATCAGATCAAGAGCTAAGAACTACAATGGTGACAGTTACGAGATTCTTTACTTTAGGCCATCAGATCAAGTGCCAAGCACTAAAATGGTGGCAGTGGTGGGATTATTTACTTTAGGCCATGAGATCAAGTGCTGAGCACTACAACGTTGGCAGTGGTGGGCTTCTTTACTTTAGGCTATGAGATCAAGTGCCAAGCACTAAAATGGTGGCAGTGGTGGGATTCTTTACTTTAGGCTATGAGATCAAGTGCCAAGCACTAAAATGGTGGCAGCGGTGGGATTCTTTACTTTAGGCCATGAGATCAAGTGCTAAGCACTAAAATGGTGGCAGCGGTGGGATTCTTTACTTTAGGCCATGAGATCAAGTGCTGAGCACTACAATGTTGGCAGTGGTGGGCTTCTTTACTTTAGGCTATGAAAACAAGTGCCAAGCACTAAAATGTTGGCAGCAGTGGGAATCTTTACTTTAGGCTATGAGATTGAGTGCCAAGCACTAAAATGGTGGCAGTGGTGGGATTCATTACTTTAGGCCATGAGATCAAGTGCTAAGCACTAAAATGGTGGCAGCGGTGGGATTATTTACTAAAGGCTATGCGATCAAGCACCAATCACTAAAAGGGCAACAGTGGGGAAATTATTTCAGGTCACAAGATCAAGCACTTAGAACTACGATGGTGACATGGCTGAGATTCTTTATTTTAGTTCAGGAGATCAAGCACCAAACACTACAATGGTGGCCCTGGTGAGATCATTTATTTTAGGTTTGTTAGATTAACTGCCAAACACTACAATGGTGGAAGTTATGATATTCTTTGTTTTAGATCATGGGAACAAGAGCTAAGCACTACATTGGTGGCACTATAACTCGATGAAAACGTACTACATTTTAAAATAAACACATGCTTGTTGTGTTGTGTAGGTGACAAGAAACTGGAGGGATATCTATATTCAATGCGATGTGCACAGAAATCAGAGTGTAATATGGCAGAAAGCATGACTACAGCTGGATTCTACATATCCTATAATAGCACCTGTTGTGATATAGATAAATGTGTCCCGCGGAGACCTCTCTGTGAGTATACTGTATATTTACGTCATATGAATTGACAACTGCCATCTGTATAAAGCCCAACTGAAGACACATCGATATACACTATATTAGCAAAAGTATTGGAGCGTCTGCCTTTACACGCACATGAAATTTAACAACATTCCGGTCTTCATCCGTAGGGTTCAATATTGAGTTGGCCCACCCTTTGCAGCTATAACAGCTTCAACTCTTCTGGGAAGGCCGTCCACAAGGTTTAAGAGTGTGTCTATGAGAATTTTTAACCATTCTTCCAGAAGAGCATTTGTGAGCTCAGGCACTGACATGAACTAGAATGTCTGGCTCTAAGTCTCCGCTCTACTTCATCCCAATAGTGTTCTGTGGGTGTAAGGTCAGGACCTTGTGCAGGCCAGTCAAGTTCCTCCACCTGAAACTCGCTCATCCATGTCCTTATGGACCTTGCTTTGTGCACTGGTGCACAGTCACTTTGGAACAGGGAGGGGCCATCCCCAAATTGTTCCCACAAAGTTGGGAGCATGAAATTGTCCAAAATGTCTTGGTATGCTGATGCCTTAAGATTTCCCTTCACTGGAACTAAGGGGCCAAGCCCAACCCTTGGAAAACAACCCCACACCATAATCCCCCCTCCACCAAATGATTTGGAGGGGTGGCCCAATACTTTTGGCAATATAGTGTGGATAGTGTGGAGTTTGGGGTGGAGGAACTTGACTGGCCTGCACCTCAACCTGATAGAACACCTTTGGAATGGATTAGAGCGGAGACTGCGAGTGAGGTCTTCTCATCCAACATGAGTAACTGACCCTACAAATGCGCTTCTGGAAGACTGGTCAAACATTCCCATAGACACACTCCTAAACCTTGTGGACGGCCTTCCCAGAAGAGTTGAAGCTGTTATAGCTGCAAAGGGTGGGCCAGCTCAATATTGAACCATACGGACTAAGACTGGGATGCCATTAAAATTCATGTGTGTGTAAAGGCAGGTGTTCAAAAAAAAATGTCCCAATTTTGGTAATATAGTATATATGCAGTACACTTTGTACTAGCAACCTTATCCACATAGTTCAACTGCAACAATTGTGCAGGGGGTCTAAATATATGGAGTGTGACATTTTCTTATGGCAGTCCATTCTGTTATCGCTAGACATTGGCACAAACAGTCTGTTCCTTCCTGGTTGATTGGGCTTGTGAGATGGACAGGTTCGAACACCTGGAATGCATGATAGCCTGTGAGAATAATAAGACTGATTCTCACAAACTTATATGGACCGTCTGGTCACATTTTCTGTTCTCTTCCAATTTTACGCCCTTTGTAGCTGTGCCTTCTGGGACCTCTCGGGTACTCGGGTATAGGTATCACCCTTCTCCGCCCCATCCTCCCTCCTCGTCCCTATTCCTCCCCCCCTCCCTTTTTTTTAGCTCCTCCTTCTCTTATTATTCTTCTATTTCTTTCTTTTGTACTTCGTCTTCTACTTCTCTATGGACTGGGCAGTAACACTGATGTATGTATGCGCCATTTTAATAATGATCTCTACCATTATAATACTGGATGGTCTATGGTGCTAACTCTGCATATTGATGCTCTGTTAATCTTAATGTGTCTTAATGACCTTTATTTTTATTATATTCATTGCGAGGTCTTGCATTATATTACTTTTATCCATATGTATATTTGACATTATGCCCATTTAATTTACTAGAATTTGACATGTACTTTTATATTTATGTTCTGTATTGTTTCAATACTGAATTAAAAACAGATTCAACATATGGAGTGTAACAGGCACCAGCGTTAGCTTAGGTTCACCACCCAATCCTTTTTTCCAAAACGCACTCACAGGGCACCCACATGGAACTGCATGATGTTGTGGCACCATGTGGTTTCCCGCACGTGAAAAGTTACTGTGTTTTCCAATGCATGGGGATGCCATGAAGAATAAAGCCTCGTACACACGATCGGATTGTTGACCAACAAAACCTTGAAATTTTGGCCGAAGGGCATTGGCCCAAGCTTGTCTTGCATACACATGGCCACACAATCGTTGGCCAACAAATACAAGCGTAGTGATGTACTACGTTGTTTTTCAGCTCTTTAGCGCCACACTTTGGGCTCCTTCTGCTAATTTCGTGTTAGTAGACGTTTGGTGAGTGTTGATTTGCGCTTTTCTTTTCACGCTTTTTATTTAGCGTTTTTCAGTTCGTGTTTTTCATTTTGTGCTTTTCGGTTAGTTTCTGAATGGCCGTTCGTCAACCGAACATGTTGCGGAATCGGAGGAGATAACGTGTTATTTATTATTGGCCTTGGAGTTATTGCTTTGACATTATTTTTTTTGGTTGAATAATGATGATTTGATTTGGTATATTTTCTAGATTTTTGGATGCACTTTTTGGTTAAGTTCTATTGGCAGATAGCATGTCTAATTTTATTTGTTTTCTTTTTTTTAATGCACAATAAAAAAAATTGTGGAGAATAATACTTGGCGATGTGTTTTACTTCATATGACAGTTTGGGAGGAGGCAGTTACATTCTGAAAAATACAATGTAAAATGGACAAGGGACACCAACATAGTTGTATCTTTGATCTTAAAAACTACTGGTATTTGCCCAAATAGAAAAAAAAAGAAAGCATAATAATATTCTTGATATCACTAGAAAAATAAAGGCTTTGAAAATTCGTTTGCAATAACTCCATCAGTATCACCAGCAAAGCAGCTTCATTATTATCCCATTAAAGAAGAAGAGAATTGTGCGCTGCATTTCCAGATTTTCTACGTCACGAATGATAATTCTCCATTACGAACGCTAGTTTACAAGACCGACTGCTTCTTGCTCGTCCTTGCTTCCGACCATGAGTGTTTGTACTTTTGCCCGACGGACTAGTGTACACACGTTCGGAAAATTCGACAACAGACATTTGCCCGCGGAAAATTTATAAACCTGCTAACCAACATTTCTCTACGGAAAGTTGGCCAAAAATTGTCTGATGGAGTGTACACACGGTCGGATTTTCCGCCAACAGCCTGTCATCACACATTTCCCGTCGGAAAATCTGATCGTGCGTATGAGGCTTTACACTTTATTTAGCTACAGCAAAGCCAGGTCCAGACTTTTTTTTTTTTTTCTTTTTAATAATATATACAAGACTTTATTTAGGTATATCCAAAATATTTTTTGTTAGCTTTGGAAAGTGTAAGGAAAGTTTTAAGCCAATGCTTTTTTTCTGTGTCCCATTAGGGCAATTTTCCCTTACTTCCTTGTCAGACACAACAAGAAGGGAGGGAATATCTTTAAAATAAGGGGAAATCTATGCTTAGACAGTTTTTATCAAAACAGGCGATCTCTGTTTTGATGATAATCTCCCCAGTAGTAATACAGAGTGCAATACACATCTGGTAGGGGTCTCTTTCCCCTACGTTATTCAAAACTAACCTTGGCTGAAAAAAAAAAAAAAATCTAACCTTGGCTAAAAAAAAATAAAAGAAAATCTAACCTTGGCTAAAAAAAAAAAAAAAAATCTAACCTTGGCTAAAAAAAGAAAAAAAATCTAACCTTGGCTAAAAAAAAAAAGAAAAAAAAAATCTAACCTTGGCTAAAAAAAAATCTAACCTTGGCTAAAAAAAAAAAAAAAAAAAAATCTAACCTTGGCTAAAAAAAATAAAAAATAAATAAAATCTAACCTTGGCTAAAAAAAAAATAAAAAAAAATAAAATCTAACCTTGGCTAAAACCAATTAATCTTGGTTATATATACCTCACTTGGTGAAACCCTTATTGGGGCAGACCCCTCTGGACAGGGTACCCATATCAGATACTTTATCCATACTATACATATCAGATACTTTACTCTATTCTATATAGATATTCACACCTGTAACTTTGCATGGTCTGTACACATTAATGACTTTGTCTCATGGACTTTTGTAGTACAGGAGAGGTCACTGATAAAAAATGGGGTCACTTGTCCCGCCTGTCATGTGGAAAAGCAAGATCCCTGTGTCCCGGAGAAAGCCATGGCCTGTACAGGTGAAGAAACTCATTGTGTCTTCCAAAATTCAACGATGTATAAAGGTAAATAAACCCAGCTAGCAACATTCCATGTTAGTAAACCTGTCACAAACCCAGACATTTCAAATTAAGAATATGATGAAAAATTGCTAAACAGCCATAAAAATAAACATGTTCCTCAAGCCTGGTCTTTTAGAACATGCAGTTTTGTTCCAAAGTCTTTTTTTGCTGTTCTTTTAATTCAAAGTTTTTTGTTTTATTTGTGTGTTTTGTTTATTTCAAATTCATTTTTATAGGTAAAGTCTAATGGCGCGTACACGCAATCGAATTGTCCGGCAAACTTAGTCCGGCAAACAATCCGGCAAACAATCCGCCGGACTTTCTAACGAACGGACTTGGCCACACACGGACACTCCGAAAGTCCGGCGATTTCTAACGCGATGATGTACAGCATGTACGACGGGACTAGAAAAAGGAAGTTCAATAGCCAGTAGCCAATAGCTTCCGTCTTGTACTTGCTTCTGAGCATGCTTCATTCTTAGTCTGCCGGACTAGCACACTGACGAATGGATTGTCCACTGAAAGCCAAGTCCGGCGGACAAATTTTGAGTCAAAACTATGTTCTAAGTTCGCCGGACTTTACGATGAAAAAAGTCCGCTGGAGCCCACACGCGATCGAATTGTCCAGCGTAATGCGGTCTAGCGGACGATTCGATCGTGTGATCAAGCCAAACCTTGTTTTCTTTTGGGTAGAGTGGTGAAGGTTTAAAGGCCATGTAGACACCAAAACCTTGTGGCCTGTTAAAGATACCACTGAAAGTGTTTTGTTATATCTGTTCCATAAGTGCAAAAAAACTGTAGATTTGCCCAAAAAAAGTGTGAGCTGAAAACATCCTGTACTTTCTGCTTGTACACAAGGCGGATTATGGCGATGAAGAGGAGTTGTTATGGAGATGAGGAGTGATTATGGAGATGAGGAGGGGAAGGAGATGAGGGGTTATGGAAATGGGAAAAGGAGAGAAGATGAGAATGAGTTATGGATATTTCCCTTGTGTCGTGGATTGTAGACTCAGCAATATTGGGGTTCCACAAGTGACAGTTCTCTCACCTTTCTTTTTACTGTCTACACCACTGATTTCAGCTACCAGAGAGTCTTGCCATCTTCAGATGTTTTCTGATGACTCTGCAGAAGTGGGATGTATCAGGGATGGGGAAGAAATTGAGTATAGGACTGTGGTGGAGAACTTTGTCACATGGTGTGAGGTTAATCATCTGTATCTCAATGTGACGAAGACAAAGGAGCTGGTTGTGGATTTCAGAAAGAGGAAGCAACCAGTGACCCCGATCTCTATCTAAGTAGTGTATGTGGAAGTAGTAGAGAGTTATATGTATCTGGGGGTACATATAGACAATAACTCATAACACATAGATAATAAGCTGGACTGGAGCAAGAACACTGAGGTGCTCTATAGGAAGGCCCAGAGCCCCCTCTACTTGTTGAGGAGACTGAGGTCCTTTTACATCTGCCGCACGATGTTGAAGATGTTTTACGAGTGTATGGTGGCCAGCGCTCTCCTGTATGCAGTGGAATGCTGGGGAAGTAGGCTTAGCCCTTATACACAAACGATTGGACATTTCGACAACCAAATCCGTCGGATTTTGTCCGAAACTGTTGCATACACACGGTCGGACAAATTTGTCGAAAAATCCGATCTTTCAGAACGTGATGACGTAATTTCATTACGATGGGACTACGTTCAGGCTAGTAGCCAATAGCTTTGATGTAGGAATTTGATCTGAGCATGCGTGGCACTTTGTCCGATCGGAATTCTCTACACATGATCGGAGTATGTCCGATCGGAGCAGTTTGTCGGAAAATATTTCCAGCAAGTTTGAAAATTTGGTCCGACGGTTATTCCGACGGAAACAGTCCGATGCAGACCACACACAGTCCGATTATCCGACAACACGGTCCGATAGGACACATTCCGATGGATTCTCCGACCGTGTGTAAGGGCTTAGGGTGTTCAATATCAACAGACTCAACAAACTGATTGGTAAGGCCAGTAATTAGATTGTAATTGGAGTCTTTTACAACAGTGTTGGAGGAGAGGAGAATGTTGTTCAAGTTATGTTCAATCTTGGACCACTCCTCCCCCCCTACTCCACTATACGCTGGTCAGTCTGTGGAGTACCATCAGTGGCAGATTGTTACACCCACGATGCACCACAGGGCAACAAAGGAAATCGTTTTTGCCTGTGGTGATCAAGATATATAATTATTTTCTGTGACAGCTAGAGGTGAAGATTTATTTCTGGTTTATGATCAGGATGTTGTGTTGTTTTAATAGTATGTTAGCATTGTGTTAGTTATTATTTGGGGTGGTGTTAGAGAAAGTAGTGTATTATTTGTTTTTGGCAGTTTGATTGTTTTTTTAATCTGTGTTATTTATTCTATGTTGTATTTTAATTGTATGGATGTTTTATTTTAGTGTAGTTATAATTTTGTTTATTTGGTGCTAATGGCTGTTATTGGTAATTTTGTTGTGTTTTTGCATCTTGTTCAGTTTATTTTGTGATCTTGTGTTGTCTGTGTTAAGTGCGTCTGCGTCATAATAATTTCTCAGTTTCCCTTTGGGTTTAATAAAGTATTATGTATCTGTATTCTGTATTCTGTAAAGCATGGGGAGGAGATGAGGTGGTTTTACGGTGATGAGAACAGGGGAGGAGATGAGGAGGAGTGGTTATGGATGTCAGGATGGACATGCCAATAGACAGGATAACTCCTCTGGGCAGACTTCTGTGCACAGGCTAATGCATGTTCCCTCTCATGCTCACAGGAATTGGGCACTGGCTAGTGCATATGCACATACTCACACACACACACACACACACACACACACACACACACACACACACACACGTGTCCTCTCATTTGCGCCTGCATGCATCTGTGACAGATGATGGCGCCAAATGGGCTATTTAAACTCAGCAAGTGCTCAGGATCAGTGCTGCATTGTCTTCAGCCTTCTGTGTCCTGAGAACCTGTGATCCTGTATTCTGTTTCCAGTTACTGACCTGGCTCATCTGACAACTCCCTGAACTCTGTCTGTATGGACCTTGCCTTGCCTCCTGACCACTGCTTCTGCCTGCTCTTTTTCCTACTGTTCCACTGATCGGTTCCTGACCCGGTTTGTACCTTGACCACGCTCCTGCCTTTGGCCCTGTACCTGATCTGTCTTACCTGGCTTTGCTATTCCTCCTGCTGTCACCAGGGCCTACCTCTCTACCGGCTGTGCCTGCTTATCCATTGTCTGCTACCAGTGTATGCCTCACCTGCTAGCTTTTGCCAGTACCAGCCTGCTTTGATATGCTGCTCACCAGCTGCCATCATGCCTGCCTGGTTTATTGAAGACCTCTGGAGACTACCCTGACTGGCATGGACACCTTTTCTACTAGCAGGACATATGGGCACTCATGCCACTCTGCACTCCTGCACCTTCTGTTCACACTATCAGGGGCCCGAGTCAGAGGTGTAAGAGAGGCTTTTGTCATCATATCAAGCTCTACTACCAGGCATGTGCCAGGAGATTAGGAGGGGTTATGGAGATGGACAGGGGGGAAGTAGATGAGAAGGTATGGAGAAGAGGAGATGTCCACAATAATGTCTTATAGTGTGGCATTGCAAACCAGGGTTAAATACACTCCTCAACAGTGTACTTTCAAGAGTACATGTCCAAACGTGCTCACATAGTTACATAGTAGGTAAGGTTGAATCCAGGTCAACCTGTGTGGTGTGTGTGCGCGTGTAGAAAATCATTCCCATATCCCCGTATATTGTTTTAGTTAAGATTCTTTTAAAACTATCCATACTTCCTGTGGATCTCACCAATTATGGAAGAGAGTTCCACATCCTTACCACCCTGATAGTGAAAAGCCCCCTAGCTTAACGTTAAACAACTTCTCTTCCAGTCTCATCGCGTGGCCCCGTGTCCTCCTAGGACTGAATCGTTTGATACTTAAGCTGGGATTTCTGCTATGTTGTAGTCATATTGAGTCACACTGAGGCCCACCTTTATGAATAAGGGAATGTCCAGGTGATTGGTGTCAGACACTTAAGGTGTTGTCACATGTCAACCCTTTCCTATAGCAAGCTATTGAGGCAGTTGGCCAGCTTGAGCACGTACATTTCTCAATTTCTGTTGCATGGTGCAGGTTGGTAACTATAAAGGGCAGGGATGCCTAATGTTGCTATATTACTAGCTACAAGTGCATACTTACTTGGTAATATATATATATATATATATATATATATATATATATATATATATATATATATATATATATATATATATATATATATATATATATATTACATACACACACTAAAATGTTTTGCTATTTTTCAGCATATAATGTATATTCATATGGTTGTGCAACAAAGAACATTTTCAAGAATAACGGAGAATTTGTGAATTCATTCAGCTTACTTACTAGATTTGTAATAAAAGGAATCAGCAGGGAACATCAGCTGCCAGTGGGTGAGTGTAAACTATTTAATTGTGTTGTCTTACATAATAGGTAAAGCTGCAAATACTGAATAAGACAAATTATATATATATACAAATATATATATATATATATATATATATATATATATATATATATATATATATATATATAATTTGTTTTTTGAGTAAAAACTGAGTATGCTAAACTGAGTAAACTTTAACATTTTTGAAAATAGAAAAGAAAAATCCAAAAGGTAATACCATTCGTTGACTTTCACTCCAAATTATATTGAGTAAGCCATCAAAAGACAAAATATGGCCATAGCTGATGTTTTGTGGGCACCTGGATATTACACTTGCCTATATGGCCAAAAGTATCTGGAGACACCTCCAAATGATTGAATTCAGGTATTTCCAGTCTAAGGTACTAGAAACGCTCCAGTGCACAAATACATTTTAGATAATTGTGCTCTTCTAACCAGGTCAGGGGCGGATCCAGAGTCTAATCTCGGGAGGGGCACTGCTATAAAATATGTTTTTTTGGGGGCAATTTATATGGGAAATGGCTGGTATTGGCGCTTCAATCATTACGGCACCATGGTTGTTATGGTGTCAGGATGATTGAAGCGCATTATTTCTATAAATACATTGTAATATAAAATTAAATGGTTCATCTCACCATAATGCAGAATCAGTGGGAGCCCTGAGGATGTCACTTGCCATGTCGCCTGCCACCAAATGTGGATTGTCACTTGTCACCAAATGCGGATTGTTACTTGCCACGTCACCTGCCACACATTGCGGATTGTCACTTGCCACGTAGCCTGCCACACATTGCAGATTGCCACTTGCCATGTCACCTGCCACACATTGCGGATTGTCACTTGCCACGTCGCCTGCCACCAGATGCGGATTGCCACGTAGCCTGCCACACATTGCGGATTGCCACTTGCCACGTCACCTGCCACACATTGCGGATTGTCACTTGCCAAGTTGCCTGACCCACATTGCGGATTGCCACTTGCCACGTCACCTGCCACACATTGGGGATTGTCACTTGCCACGTCACCTGCCACACATTGCGGATTGTGACTTGCCACGTCACCTGCCACACATTGCGGATTGTCACTTGCCACGTCGCCTGCCACCAGATGCGGATTGCCACGTAGCCTGCCACACATTGCGGATTGCCACTTGCCACGTCACCTGCCACACATTGCGGATTGTCACTTGCCAAGTTGCCTGACCCACATTGCGGATTGGCACTTGCCACGTCACCTGCCACACATTGGGGATTGTCACTTGCCACGTCACCTGCCACACATTGCGGATTGTCACTTGCCACGTTGCCTGCCACACATTGCGGATTGCCACTTGCCACGTCACCTGCCACACATTGCGGATTGTGACTTGCCACGTCACCTGCCACACATTGCGGATTGTCACTTGCCACGTCGCCTGCCACCAGATGCGGATTGCCATGTAGCCTGCCACACATTGCGGATTGCCACTTGCCACGTCACCTGCCACACATTGCGGATTGTCACTTGCCAAGTTGCCTGACCCACATTGCGGATTGCCACTTGCCACGTCACCTGCCACACATTGGGGATTGTCACTTGCCACGTCACCTGCCACACATTGCGGATTGTCACTTGCCACGTTGCCTGCCACACATTGCGGATTGCCACTTGCCACGTCACCTGCCACACATTGCGGATTGTCACTTGCCACGTTGCCTGCCACACATTGCGGATTGCCACTTGCCACGTCACCTGCCACACATTGCGGATTGTCACTTGCCACGTTGCCTGCAACATATTGCGGATTGCCACGTAGCCTGCCACACATTGCGGATTGTCACTTGCCACGTCAACTGCCACACATTACGGATTGTCACTTGCCACGTCACCTGCCACACATTGCGGATTGCCACTTGCCACGTAGCCTGCCACACATTGCGGATTGCCACTTGCCACGTCACCTGCCACACATTGCGGATTGCCACTTGCCACGTAGCCTGCCACACATTGCGGATTGTCACCTACTGGTGGTCTTTTGTTGGGTCCCAGAGTGAACATAGGCAGCAGAGAGATGATGCAATCTCTCTGCTGCACACAGCTTCCTACACAGTGAGGGCGGAACTGGAGGGACGCAGGGCAGTGAGAGATGATGTCATCTCCCTGCTCCCTTGCCTGCTGGCTTCCTGATTGGCCAGCAGCCCTCCTAAGCTGCCCAGCTGCCCCCCCCCCTCACCCGTCCACTCAGCGCGGGTACCCGCGGAACCGGCCGCGCGGGTACCCGCGGAACCGGCCGCGCGGGTACCCGCGGAACCGGCCGCGCGGGTACCCGCGGAAACGGCCGCGATTGGACCCGCGGAACCGGCCCGCGGGTACCCGCGGAACCGGCTGCGATTGGACCCGCGGAACCGGCCGCGATTGGACCCGCGGAACCGGCCCGCAGGTACCCGCGGAACCGGCCACGATTGGACTCGCGGAACCGGCCGTTCTGTCATCAGCTGGCGGTATTCTCGGAGGGGGCAATTGACCCGTTGCCCCCCCCCTGGATCCGCCCCTGAACCAGGTAGCAACAGTTTTGGAAGGTCCTTTTCTGTTCTACCATCACTATGCCCCTGTGCAGTGTCGGGACAAGGTCACCTAGAGCCCAGGGCAAACATGCCAAATTGCGCTCCCCCAAGATGTATGAGAATTATGTGTGTAAGTCAAAACCACCTCGCCCCTAATCTGCATGCTCATCCCCTAAGCACCTATCTCAAATCCTCTCTTCCCATATGCTCCAGCACAAATTCCCCCCCCCCCCCAATAACATCTTCCACCTCCAAGCATAAATCCCCCTTTCTGGCACAAATTCCCTTCCACCGATCCCTCATCCTAACACAAATTACCCCTGTAGCACAAATACCGCCAATCATCCCTACTAGCATGAATACCCCCCACCCCAAAAAAAAAGAAAAAAACTATTTCCCCTCTACCATATTACTTTTATAGCACAAAACCTCAAATCCCCCTTCCTAGCACAAATCCTCATCTTCCATCCCCCTATCCAACATAAATTCCACCATATCTCCACTCCTAGCACACCGCCCCAACTTTTTCCTCCTAGAACAATTCTTATCCTGTGCTGTCCCCCAAAATCCTCTTGTCAACACAAATCCCTTCCCCACCATTCTTTTTGTGGTCCCTCCCAACCCCACATGATACCACAGTGCCCCAGGGAAGCTGCCCCTCCTGTACACCCCTTGTCCCGGCCCTGCCACCATGCCAGGGCCAGCTAAATAAAGATATGGTTTGATGAATTTGGTGCAACAACTCCAATAGCCTGGACAGGGGCCTGATCTCAACACTTTTGGACATCTCTGGGATTATTTGAAATGCCACTTGTGAGCCACGTCTTCTCATCTAATACCAATACCTGATCTCACAAATGTTCTTTTGGCTGAATGGACATACATTCTCCCGGACATTCTCCAAGATCTTGTAGAAAGTCTTATGAGAATAGTGGATGATGTTATAGCTGGAAATGGAGGCAGCTCCATATTAACGCCCAAGGTTTTGGAATTGGGGGACTAACAAGCTTGTTGGCCATATAGTGTATCTTGCTGCTATCTCTGGGTAACACAGTACAACACTTCATTTCTAATCTTTGCAAATATGTACTTCCTTCTCGAAAGGATAAATAAGGTAGATCACTATTTACTGTCCCCTGTTGCCTTGAATTGTTATTTTTGTTTAAAAAAAAGTTTATTGGTTTTCAAAAAGACATATAACAGGAGTTCACTCGGGAGCCGATGCACGTGCCCAGCCGGCCGCGATGTCTTGTCACAGAGCAGAGACGTGGATCTGTGTCTATAAACACACAGATGCATGTCCTGTCAGAGCAGAGGAGACCGATCGTGTGTTCCTTGTATATAGGGACACTGATCGGTCACCTCCCCCAGTCAGTCTCCTCCCCCCACAGTTAGAATCACTTCCTAGGTAACACATTTAACCCCTTGATCGCCCCCTAGTGTTAACCCCTTCCCTGCCAGTGACATTTATACAGTAATCAGTGCATATTTATAGCACTGATCGCTGTATAATTGTCAATGGTCCCAAAATAGTGTCAAAAGTGTCCGATCTGCCTGTCGCAATATCACAGTCCTGCCAAAAATCATAGATCGCCGCCATTACTAGTAAAAAAAAAAATAATAATAATGAAAATAATAAACGTTTGCACAAACCAACCAATATACACTTATTGCGATTTTTTTTTTTTTTTACCAAAAATATGTAAAAGAATACATATGGGCCTAAACTGAAGAAGAATTATTCTTTTTTTTTTTATTTGGATATTTATTATAGCAAAAAGTAAATAATATTGGGGGTTATTTACGAAAGGTAAATCCGCTTTGCACTGCAAATGCACTTGGAAGTGCAGTCGCTCTAAATCTAAGGTGTAGATCTGAAAGGAGTGGAAGCTCTGCTGATTTTATCATCCAATCATGTGCAAGCTAAAATGCTGTTTTTTATTTTCCTTGCATGTCCCCCTCCGATCTACAGTGACTTTACTTCCAGGCGCACGTTCAGTGCACTTGCAGTGCAAAGTGGATTTGCCTTTAGTAAATAAACCCCATTGCGTTTTTTTTCAAAATTGTTGCTCTTTTTATGTTTATAGCGCAAAAAATAAAGACTGCAGAGGTGATCAAATACCACTAAAAGAAAGCTCTATTTGTGGGGAAAAAAATTATCAAAATTTCATATGGGTGCAGTGTTGCATGACCGGGCAATTGTCATTCAAAATGTTACAGTGCTGAAAGCTGAAAATTGGTCTGGGCAGGAAGGGGGTGAAAATGTCCAGTACTAAAGTAGTTAAACAAAGTTATAGAAAGAGAAATCATTCTGCACAAAAGTATTTTTTAATAAGATGTTGCATGGGAAAATATTTTCTTTTGACCTTGCAGGAAACTTCTTGTGGTGCCATGAGTGCCAAGATGCTAAATCTTCTTCTTGTGCCAAGTATCAGGTTTTGTGTCAACCGGATAATGATGTGTGCCTTACAGAAATGAGAAGGATTACAGAAGGTAAGCTACTCAAGATTTTGTCTGGAGATGACTGGACATTGCACCTTTTTGTAAATTATGAGGCCGCATACACACGCGCGGACTGTTCGCCCAACCTTGTTCGTCAAACAGTTTGACAAACAGTCCGCTCAAAATTAGCATGAACGGACTTGACCACACACGATGAACGAACAGTCCGCTGAAACCGTGCGCGATGACGTGAACGGCACGTACGACGGGACTAGAAAAATGACGTCCTATACACTGCAATGCAACCTTCGGCGTGTAAATCCTTTCTGAGCATGCGCGGAACTTAGTTTGACGAACAAGCCTACACACGAGCGGACTGTCCGCTCAAACCAAGTTTCAGCGGACAGTTTTACGGAAATTCCGAAAAACTTTGTTCGTCAGACTGTCCGCTGAAACTGTCAAACTGACAAAGTTGGGCGCACAGTCCGCCCGCGTGTACGCGGCCTGAGAGCAGAATACCTGATCTCATATGGTTTACATAAAGGATATAACATATTGCTAGGTTGAATTAGATGGACTTGTTTCGTTTTTCAACCTATGTAATTACATCTTTGCCAAATTTGCCAAGTAAGCCAACAATATATGGACTAAAATTTGTGTGAAGCAAGTTTTGGAATTATAGAAAAAAAGAGTAGGGCGGTTAGTAAGAAGTCCAGTATTCCCAATTATACTCAAATATATGCATGGTATCAAATATAGTGTGATGAATTCTCTTTATCAGCTTAATGGCTTCCATCCTTTGTGTTACTTGGGAGCAGGAAGCTGAGAGAGGGTTAAAGCCCAATGAATGGCAATAAAAAGAGTATGCGTAATGCTACGTACACACGACTGGACTTTTCGAGGGACTAGGTCTGACGGTCTTTCCAACGGACTTTCAGCAGAGTTCCGATGGACTTTCCGAATGAATGGACTTGGCCACACACAATCACACCAAAGTCAAACGGATTCGGCTGTGATGACGTACGACCGGACTAGAATAAGGAAGTTCAGTAGCCAATAGCTGCCCTAGCGTCGGTTTTTGTCCGTCGGACTAGCATACACACGAACAAATTTCTTGGTCCAGCGGAGTTCCGGTGGAAAAATTTAAAGTATGTTCTATTTCTAAAGTCCGCCGGATTTTTGGCAAGCAAAGGTCCGATGGAGTCCACACACGATCGAATTGTCCGTCGGACCTTTGCTGTCAAAAAGTCTGGTCGTGTGTACGCGGCATAAGTCTCAGTTCAGGGTTTGACACCTCAGGGATTGTAGTAAAAAAGAGACACATGGGCGCCATCAAGGTGTTTTAAGCCTGTAATTTGGGGCACCTTGATGGCTGCTTTTTGGCAGATGGGCCAAAGAGCCATAAAGCTCCAAAATGTTTGGGGAAAAGTACCTAGATCTATGCAGTCCCTAAAGCATGTGTCACCCACCCCAGGGATAAGGTACCATTGTGTATGTCATTTCACCACCATTTCTTCAATATCTATTGATTGAGTGCTTTTGTGCATATTTAATAGCATCTCCAACCTGTTCTTGACAGAGTAATCTACTCCTAGCTCCCAATGAACCATCAAGGAGGAATTATCTATGGAATGTATCCCTTTAATATTTTTTTATTAAAAATGTATAGGGTATAAATAGTACCACATCTCTGGAGGAATTCAAGGAGAGGTACAGCCAAAGCTGTACTTCTCCTGCGGATCACAGGAGTGCAGTTCGTTCTGCACTTCTGTGACCCATTTTCAGCAGACAGCTGGCTGAAGTCTGCAGTCACAGAGCCGGTCCAGGCTAAGGAAAGATTGCAACCATATGGTCGGGATCTGCTCACTTACCTGAACCAACACCCGGCTCAGCCTCCCAGTGAGCATGAGAGGCAGGGGGCAAAGCAGACAGTCAGCAGCTCTTTGCTCAGGAAGCTGCAGTGGCGATTGATCGTTTGGTTCTCAGTGTTAGAGCCGGTGGGGGACAAAGGCCGCATTGGACATAGTTTGTACTGTTGAAATATTGGTGAGTTGACACACTGGACACATTGGCTGCCATGGTGTCCACTACACCCCTGTGCCTTTAAGGAAGGGTGGGATCCCTCCAGGCTCACCTGCTCTCTGCCTATCTGGTAAAATGCATGTACTTCCACTGTGGAGGCTCTTAAAATTTAAAGTTAGGACTACAGAATACAGGGGTGCCTTGAAGGGTCTCTGCAGCTTATGCATGTATCAAATGTGTGCAAACTAAACCCCTGTTTTTAACACATACTGTGAGACAGGATCATTTGGTTGGTTGGAGACTGGTCGGTAAGTTGAGTTTTGAATCGCTTTGGATTTGTTTTGCATGCAATGCCCTTCCATGTGCTCCTTGCTGCAAAGGCCAGTTGTAGGTGGAGGCAGTGGTCATTTGTTTGTATTCTATGGAGGGTTACAAGAAGGGTAATTGTTAGGGCTACAGGGAGGGTTAGTTAGCTATTGCTCTCCACACTCAGAGCTCTGCACCAACCCACCAGAGCCAATGTCCATTGCTGAAAGATAAAGTATCAATTATAGGGGTTTATGTGTGTCTTTGGAGGCTTTTTAAACATGAACCCTCATTTATAGATTTTGGTAAATTGCAGGACCCATGCATAAGGATGGAAGCCATCCTCTCACTGGATTGCTTATCAAAGGTTAGTCTTAAATCTGGGAATTCCATTGTCTTGTTTTTCATTCTTCAGATCCAAGCCGGAAATTAACAATGCAAACGGTCAAAAGATGTGGGAATTCTGATGAATGTAATATAGATGGCACCCTAACTGGTCGAGGAATAACATTAACCATCAAAACATTAACCATCAAAACATCTTGCTGCGAAACAGACATGTGTAACGCCCCAGATGGTTCATGTAAGATCATTTCTTTACATCATTTTATCATCTATGATTAAAACAGTAGCTTTGTTCCAAAATGTCCTCATTACATAGTCCCTCTTCTGGAGCTTACTCCCTCTGCCCATCTTTCTTCCCCAGATTGCCTTTTTTTAATGTTTTAATAAATACAATCTTTCTCAATCTTTTTCTTTTCTCTTAATGTTTAAAGTCTAATCAAAAAGGTAAAGAAATCTATTTCTGACTATAATTATTCCAGCAAGATATTTTAAATCCAGTCTATTACATAAAAAGAATAGAGTCACCCATCAGAATAAACACAAATACTATGTATCAAAAGTTTGACTATATAAATAAATAATTGCATCATTGTATAAAGTCTACCCCAGGGGTTGGCAACCCCTGGCACGCATGCCAGACACGGTACATTGCTGCATTTATGTTGGCACACAAAGGCTTGAGATACCCGACACATCAACACAGCCAGCTGACGGATGCTTGCGGCTGGCAAGGATGTGATTGACAACAATCGGAATGAACTAGAAGTGAACTGGACTTTTAACACTATTGTTTTCCAGGATGATTGTAAGAACAGGCCTTTTCTGCAGTTTGTTTGGAAGTAACTTCGATGAAGGTGGAGTTTTTAGACCCCCAAATTTTGTTGGATACTTTTTGAGTTATCCTCCAGACTTTTATTGGAATAAAGTTGTATCTCAACCTCCTAGCAGTGTGTGGGGAAGATGCAGCGTGCTGCAGTGGCAGTGATTACACAAACTTTGGTTGTATTAATGCAGAATACAGTAATTCACAACAGACCTGGTAACTGCTGGGAAACACTCATAGCATGTAATGCCGCGTACACATGATCGGAATTTTGGTTGGAAAAAGCTCTGATGGTTTTCCCAACGGAATGCCAATGGGATTTCCCTCAAGCTGTCTTGCGTACACATGATCACACCAAATTCCGACCGTCAAGAAAGCGGTGGCGTACAACATGTACGACGAAACTAGAAAAGGGAAGTTCAATACCCAGTAGCCAATAGCTTCCATCTCCTATCAGTTGAATCTGAGCATGCGTGAGTTTTTGCACAACAGAATTGCATACACACGATCAGAATTTCAATTTTGCGATGAAAATCTCTCATCTGTCTTTTGCTGGCCAAAATTCCAATTGTTTGTAGGTGGCATAACAGTAATGTGTAGCAGAGCAGGTCTCAAATGTGCCATCAGCGTCTGTCTTGAGGGGCAGAATGCAGCCTGGACAGTCCAAAAATCTGGAGGTCTTCAGGCAGAATGGCATGTCCCTATACTATCCCTATACTATCCCTACTCATCAGAAACCTTTCCCTGCCACTAATCACTGCCGCTGTCAGACAAATGACCTATCCCTACACTACCCACGCATGAAATGGGCAACAAGCCTAGAAGCCAGGGTCTCGAATAGGCTCTGTGACTCAAGATATCTGTGTGTGCCACTCAGGCCAGTGCTACTCAGGCTTGGTTGGTGTGGGGTGTAAGTGTGAGTTCCTCTGCATCTGCTGCTGGGAGTGCTGGATGGGGATGGAGCCCACCCTGGCTCCTACAATGGCTCAAGAAAGAAAAGGGTGGTCCCTAATGGTGCACATCCACAAAATCCTGTAGAGGTGGAAGGAGTGGCAACCCCAGCCTGGAACTACCAGGCCATGCCCCCGAATAGGTTCTGCCTGACCCAAGATGGCTCTAGAGTCACATGGGGTGGCAGCATGCAATCAGATAACTTTCCCAGTGGCACTGGAAACCATAGAGGAAACATGTTCCTCTCAACTTCCTCTCCCCTGCTATACTGCTGCAGTCGAGTGCCACCTGCAGAGGAAAACGTAGATTGCACCTGCGTACAAGTGGTGTGGTGCTTCAATTTCCATTTTTGTTACACTACAAGCCTAGGAGACTATGGAAATCCTCTGGGTTTTAGATGCTCCTTGCCCGGGAACCAAACCATTTACATCAACACTTTAAGATAGCAATACCACTGGGATAACCTAAGTATCCAGCATTATTTTTCTAATTTCCTCAAGTGAAAAGATAAAGAGTCATGTGGTGTAATAATTCTAATGTCCACCAGGGTCTCTGAAGAGGAAAAAACCGAATGGGAAAATGTGTCCTATTTACTCCTCCTTACATAAGGACTATCCAGAGTTGGATGTTGTCCAGTGCACCGGTGATGAAACTCGTTGTGTTAACTTTACATCCTTAATAACTGAAGGTAGGTGAGTCTGATTTAATAAATCTTTGGACAGAGGACATAGTGAAGTCATCACATTTGGAAAAGGGCTTAAAGAGTATATCCAGGCAAAATAAAATAAAACATTTAGTATATTCCTCAATGTTTTATCACTTGTTCCAGCATGCATAGAAAAATGCCCTCCTAATTCCTGATCTAGGCTTTCAACACACAGGTCTTCTGTGTTGTTAGCCCTGCCCAGTTGTCTTTTGCTTAACTACATAACTCCTGTCTATTGGTCAGACTTTTACAACCTAAAGGTTAATCATTCTGTAATCCAACATAATAACTTAGAGCAGTGGTCCCCAAACTTTTTGGCATCGGGACCGTCGGAAGAAAATTGTGACAAGGCCCGGTTTTGTGTGGCCCATGGGGGGGGGTAAGCGATTTTTCGTGGCCAGTTTGTCAGCACTTTATATTATTGCATTGTAGTAATTAATAAAATAGTACAACTCACCATAATGCAGAATTAGTGGGACCCCTGAGTGTGTTACTTGCCACGTTACCTGCCAACAGATGCGGAATGTCACTTGCCATGTCACCTACCACGTTGCCTCTCACCAGATGTGGAATGTCACTTGCCACGTCACCTGTTATGTTGCCTCTCACCAGATGCGGCATGTCACTTGCCACATCACCTGCCACGTTGCCTGTGACCAGATGCAGAATGTCACTTGCCATGTCACCTGCCACATTGCCTGTCACTAGATGTGGATTGTCACTTGCCACATCATCTGCCACGTTGCCTCTCACCAGATGCAGAATGTCACTTGCCATGTTGTCTGCCACAAGATGCGGAATGTCCCTTGCCACGTCACCTGTCGCGTTGCCTGTCACCAGATGTGGACTGTCACTTGCCACACAGCCTGCCACTGCATTGGTGGCAGCACTGGTCCATCTAGCATAGAAGGGCGCCGTGTGAAGGCAGGAGAGCAGTGAGAGATGATATCATCTGCTCCCTGCTGCACTTCCGACATTGAGGCTGACAGGGTGGAAGAGCAGCGATGCAGGGGGTGGAGAAAGATGATGTCACCTGCCATGTTGCCTTCCCGCTCGCTATCTCTTCCACCCGGTGCTTACATGCTGGCCGCCCATGCCCGCGGCCCCACTGAAGAAAGGCCACGGCCTGGTAGTGGGCCGCAGCCCGGGGGTTGACGACCCCTGACTTAGAGGACTAAATAGCCTTCAGTCCATATCGCTCCTAACCTCACATGCAACAAATTTCAGTCCTGAAAAAGTATTTGGAAGAATGGGGTACTGTCTTTTTTTTTTACTTGGAGTTTTTTTCTGTTCTGAAACAAACTGAACCCAAATATCTCAAACCCAAGGTTATTGTATGCAATTATAGGAGCGAAACATGATTTTCTGTATTTGCACAACAAATGTAATTTATATAGTCTGGATCTCCATCCGACTTGGTTAAGGCGATAACAAATACTTTTTGACCTTTCTATATTTTAAGGGTCAAAATTGTATGGTGAGCTGTTTTTTTAAGATGTGGTGGCACAACATGTGTGAATATAGCTTTTTTTTTTCATGGATTTGGATCTCTACAGTTTGATATACAGTATAAGAGACATGTTGTGCACACTTTGCACATGTTTTTTTTTTTTAGATGTATTTTACTATAAATTTAAATCCTATCTTTACCCATTAGAAATAAAAATAAATCAGCACAAGTAATTTACTTTCTGTGAAATACACTATATTACCAAAAGTATTGGAGTGCCTGCCTTTAGGCTCGGTTCACACCGGAAATGGCTGCGGATCATACCAGAATGCTATGAATCCCTGTTCTCCATTGCAGGGATGAATCAGAGCCGGATCTTTGCCTGAATTTGGCCGTGAAACAAAGCCAAAGATGCTCCGCAGCTGCTCCCTAGATATGTGAACCGGCTCCATAGAGAGCCTGTTACAATCTCCTGCTATACAGATTGGATGCGGGGAAGCCTGCATCCAATTTTCAGAGGTGTGAACCCAGCCTCACATGCACATGAACTTTAATGGCATCCCAGTCTTAGTCCGTAGGGTTTAATATTGAGTTGGCCCACCCTTTGCAGCTATACAAGCTTCAACTCTCTTTGGAAGGCTGTACAAGCTTCAACTCTTCTGTGAAGGCTGTCCACAAGTTTTAGGAGTGTGTCTATGGGAATGTTTGACCATTCTTCCAGAAGCACATTTGTAAGGTCAGGTACTGATGTGGTTAAGAAGGCCTGGCTCACAGTCTCCACTCTAATTCATACCAAAGGTGTTCTATCGAGTGCAGATCAGTTAAGTTCCTCCACCCCAAACTCGTTCATCCATGTCTTTATGGACCTACCTTGCTTTGTGCACTGGTGTGTAGTCATGTTGAAACAGGAAGGATCCATCCCCAAACTGTTCCCATAAAGTTGGGAGCATGAAATTGTCCAGAATGTCTTGGTCTGCTGATGCCTTAAGAGTTCCCTTTACTGGAACTAAGCGGTCCAACCCCTGAAAAACAACCCCACACCATAATCCCTCCTCCGCCAAATGATTTGGACCAGTGTACAAAGCAAGGTCCTTAAAGATATGGATGAGCGAGTTTGGGGTGGAGGAACTTTTCTGGCCCACACAGAGTCTGGTACCTGACCTCACGAATGCGCTTCTGAAAGAATGGTCAAACATTCCCATAGACACACTCCGAAACCTTGTGGACGGCCTTCCCAGAAGAGTTGAAGTTGTTATTATAGCTGCAAAGGGTGGGCCAACTCAGTATTGAACCACATGGACTAAGACTGGATTGCCATTAAAGTTCATGTGCATGTAAAGGCAGTCATCCCAATACATTTGATAATATAGTGTATGTCTCTGCTGTGTCCCCTGTTCACCGAAATCTTCCTCCTGTACCACACCCCTCCTGCTGTAAACTTCTAGTGTGGCATGGGCTAATAGAACTAAGTGGCTGTCACAGGGTCTCATCAAGCGTGTCCAAATCTGCTCATCCTATCTATCCAGCTCCTCCATTCATTGAAGCTTTACTGCAGCCACTATAATAGAAATACAACCTATGAATGGAGGGGGCGAACCTATCTATCATCCACCTATCCTCCATTCATCAATCATGAAGATTTCAGATAAGGAAGACAAAGCAGCACAATGGACATATCACACTGAAGGTAAGTAATGCCTCTTCATTTAGGCTTCATTTAGAACTTGTTTACTCGTTTAGCACTTAAAGAGGAACTTCAGCCAATTTTGTGTTTATTCAGGCCGGGTTCACAGATATGCGGGTCCAGTTTCTGTGCAAAATCCAGAGCGGTTTCCATTCAGCAGTTCAGGTGCGATTCAAGTGCGAATTAGACATTTAAGTCGCACCTGAACCAGACTGAAAAACACACAGGACCCTTTTTTAATTCGCACCACAACCCTGCCGCTCTGCGAGGATATCATTTGGACGAAACGTGCATTGAGTGGGGCAGGGACGCTGATGATATCGCGTGTAGTTTGCACTAACCTACTTTGCAATTTCATTTGTATACTTGCACAATTATGCAATCAATTATTAGTAGGAATATTTGTTTGATTTAATTTATACTATAGCACTGAACACTTTTTATGTTGTAGAGGACTTGCACTAATCTGTCGTTTACCCATCTAATTACTTATGGATATGGTCAATAATTGAGAAATCTGCAGTCCATTTACAATATGTGCACATACCAACCTGTGGCACTGTTATCTTGTTATATCAATTCGCACCACAATCAGCCCGCATATACAGTATATGAATCAGCTCCATTGAAAGCCGGTCTGGTTCCCATGTTATGCAAATCGGATTCAGTTCAAAATGCATCCGATTTTCAAATATGTGAACACAGCCTAAAAGTCAGCAGCTACAAAAACTTTAGCTGTTGACTTTTACAAACAGACACTCACCTGTCCGGGGATCCAGCAATGTGTTCACACAAGCTATCCCTTCCCTTTTGTCTTCTCTCCCAGGTGCCGGCACCTCAACTGTGGGCGCCCAGTTGCAACAGCTTGAGGCTTCACAGCCTAGTGCCCACTGCACGAGCCATGCTGAACATTGTGAATGGTCCCGCAGTCTTCTGGGACCTGTGACGTGCCCCAGATGACTGCAGGGAGGGTGAAGAAGAGGAGAAGTTCCGGTGGGATCGCTTAGGTGATCCGGGTGGAAGTGGGAGCAGTTACCTGTCAAAGCCAGGTATCTGCCCCACCCCCCAAAAAAATGTGTTGGAAAAGGAGGTGGGGAGGAGGCCTTAAAGCTGAACATCCCCTTTTGGATGGAGATTCTTAGTAAAAAAAATTCCATTTGCAGTTGTCTAAAAAGGTTATTCCCCTCACTTCATGTTGTGTCTCTGGAACAGGAAGTGAATGAAAATCTCCCCAATTGGGCTCGAACAGCGAAATATGCTGTAACCCCCAAATATATATATATATATATATATATATATATATATATATATATATATATATATATATATATATATATATACTGTATATATATATATATATTTTTTTTTTACATAAATGTTTAAAATGTAATTTTTTTTAACACTTATTCCGTCATTTTCCACCATTTTCTTTGAACAGGATCTATTTCTAGAGAGGAATTGTTGCATGGATGTGCCATGGAGAGCATTTGTGAAAATAAACTCATCAAAGAATACCGATCTACCAGTAATAAGATGTTAGTAAAGAATGATATTATATGTAGTAATGGCATGACAATTATGTTTTTTCTTCACCATCTGATAATATTTTGCATTGCTGCTCTGGCCGTGCTAAGAGACTGATCATCATTCTAGTTAAATAAAAATAAAAGCAAAGGCGATGGTAGGTTTCCTTCTAGCAACTAATTCCAAAACTAGCTATGGATTTTGAAGAGGTATTGAAGAAATGCAAGGAAACACTTGATACACATACAATTTTTAAAATAAATTATATACATAAATATAATTTGAAATAATTTGGAATATAATTTTAAACTTAATTAATTGTGTATGTTAAAATGTTAAATGAAATGCAATAAAATGATCAAATATTATGGCAGAGGGTCTCCTACAGAACAGATGAGTATAATTTGCACATCTACCACCAGGGCCTCTGATAGAAATCATGGGGCCCGTACAGTCTACCTGATGGGGCCCCCTTCAGCTCCACCACTGGCCCTGCCCATGGTCCCTCCTTCAGCCCCGCCCTGCCCCTGGCCCCTCCCCTGACCCCGCCTTTAAACAAAGTGCAGGTTTGTCTACAAGTGATAGGCATGGGTGGCACTGTCTGCAGCACATTGCGGCATTGGCGGCATGGGTGGCAATGTCTGCAGCACATTACGGCATTGGCGGCACTGTCTGTAGCACATTATGGCATTGGTGGCATGGGTGACACTGTCTGTAGCATATTACGGCATTGGCGGCACGGGTGGCACTGTCTCTGCAGGCAGCACTTGCGTTTATCTGCTTTGCTTGCCCGGGCCCCCCTGCTGGTCAGGCCCGGTACAACAGGGCCAGTTGTACTGGCCTATCAGCAGCCCTGTCTACCACTGATCCACTCTTCAACTACTATATAATAAAGCTGAAGTTGAATCTGATTATTCCTTGCCTTCCTTGGTTCCTCCCCCAACCTCTTCATCAACATGCTAATGTTTAAGGTTTAAATGAAACCCTTAGTTTTTCTCTCTGGTAACAGATGGCAGCTGTCAGAATACAATAACCAACAGGGGAGCTTCCTCCATCCATGGAAGAATCCATACATCTAAGCCCCTGTACACACGGTCGGACATTCTGCCAACCAAATCCGTTGGATTTTGTCCGACGGATTTTGTCCGACGGATTGTGTCCGAAACTGTTGCATACACACGGTCGGACCAAGTTGTCGGAAAATCCGATCGTTCAGAACGTGATGACGTTATTTCGTTACGACGGGACTACGTTCAGGCTAGTAGCCAATAGCTTTGGTGTAGGAATTTGATCTGAGCATGCGTGGCACTTTGTCCGATCTGAATTCTCTACACATGATCGGAGTATGTCCGATCGGACCAGTTTGTTGGAAAATATTTCCAACAAGTTGGAAAATTGGGTCCGACGGATATTCCGACGGAATCAGTCCGATGCATACCACACACAGTCAGATTATCCGACAACACGGTCCGATAGGACACATTCCGACGAATTCTCCGACCGTGTGTACAAGGGCTAAGAGTATGGCCAGCCTTAGAATGCTTTGTATATTCTGAATAAACTTTTCCTTGGCTGGATTAAAAATAGGTTTATGACAATGAATAAAAATATAACCCAGACTTTAGTCTCGCTTGGCTTGTCATGGCACAGGTAATAACAATAAAGTCAAAACTTATTTTAATACTGTATTGCAAGATGTAGTGCTAATAGGCTTTTTGCTGACTTGCCTTCACAACTTGTAAATGCAGATAGGTATACTATATACAGCAGTAGTATTACAATTTTGATGTATTTAGCAGACAAAATTGTAGACTTATTTCAGCAGATAAGGATGTACCGCATATGGTTCTGCTGTATAAATTTACAAAGGCATCCAAATCATGGGTTTAAACCGCTCTAATACTGTGAGAATGCCTTAGAATAACCACACACAGGTCCAAACTCACCAAGGTCCACCAAAGTTTAATTCTTGTCTATCTCGGTAGCATTACTAGGTCCGAATCCAGATAGGTAGGTAAAAAGTATCATGGTTCATATGGAATTTTAAAGATGAATTTAGGAGCATACATTAGTCCCATATTGACTCTAGCATCCCTGTGAATAGGGTTGTAAACATGTATCCACAGTCTCTTGGCCATTATAGCTGATCCATAAAGGTCAAACTGTGAAGCTTCAGTGGTTACAGTGAGCCTGTCTTCCTTTCCAAGGGGAACTCTTGGCAAATCCATTGGACTGTTTCGTACAGAAGAATACACAAGAAAGGGCAGGTGGCAAAATTCCAAAAGTCACAATGCAATGAAATTCCAGGTTGCTATGGTGCTTCTCTGGTAGAAATTATGGTCACGAGAAACCAGAAGCTTGAAATGTGAAAGGCTGAAAGGGAAGAGGCATTTAGGGCTGCCAAAGAAAGAAAGCTACCAAAAGACTATCAAAAAAGCTGTTCCTGGCTTCAAAAAAAGTTACACCTAAGCAGTTTGCCAAGCCAGGAAAAAATGCAGGCTCCTCGTGTTGGAGATAAACGCTAGGCAACAGGTTCCTTTTGGATGTGCTAATAAATTGCTATTTTAAATGTGAAAAAATACAATGCCCTATCATTAGCTAGCTCCATTATGCAGAGTTGCAGTGTGATGTGTAGAACTCTAATTGAGAGCCACAATCATCTGGGTGGCCAGTGACTTTTGGAATATGTACTATTTATTTTCCTTTCTTATAATTTCTTTATTTAAATGCATTTTAATATATACAAAAAAAAGGAAAAATGATCAACATCGTACATTGGATCACAGTCAAGATGACAGTGATATAATATAATGTATTAAAAGTATGATTGAAGCATTCATGAAATATTACAATTATAAACAGAAATATAAACAATAACGATATGAAAGAAGGAATTCATAAAATAACTAATATTTGAAATACAGGGTATATGGTCAATTCCTGCTACGTTTTTTGGATAAATATAGTAGGAAAAGTAAGAATGACAGAGGAACATTGGCATTCCTACAGGAAAGCTAGACATAGGCACATAGTGGATGGGAGCAGAGCTATACATATGGAACAGAAAATGATAAGGGGGGGGGGGGGTGGAGAAAAAAGGAAAAAATTTAAAAAGGGGGACATGGGAAAGTGAGGGGAAGGAGTCAGTGTGGTGGTAAGTTTCAACATTTCTCATGGCTTTCAGTAGCATATATAGTCCTTCAAATTGGGAAAGTCTATCCGTAAAACACTGTGTGTTTTACAAAATTTTTGAAATGCTGCAAAATTTTCTCATTTTGGCTGCACATGTGCTTGCAACTCTTTGCTATTTAAATTACTGAAATGACCTTGACGAAGCTCAATGTATGCCCTTCAAGCATTTTGATGGATATATTCATGCCTGCTCGCCCAAGTTTGATTGCAACTCTGAATTCAACTGCTACATACCACTTTACAGCTCTGCATATTGCTTAAAATTCGTAAATATTTTTTTTTTTTTTTGGGGGGGGGGGGGGGGGGGGTTGAGTCAATATATGTTGTAAAGTGTCCCTTTCAAAGTGTTCAAATTCTTTGGGAAGTTACACAGACGTGCACCTTCTGTATAGCATCTGCTGTGTGTCTGTTTTCCAAGATTTGGTCTCCTGTGTTCAATAAACAGGTCCCATGAGATAAAATGTACAACAAATAATCCCATTACTGCAATCAACAAGTAAAGTGTTTCCAGTAAATGAAAAGATTTTTGAAGGGTTATGGGTCAGTTCACTAAACAGTACGAGTTTTTTTTTTTTTTTTATTATTTTTTTTTTCAAAGGTATATAGGAACAAAAACAATTCAAATTACCATCAAGTAAATACAAGTTTCATTTAAATTACATACTTATTCATGAGATTAAACAATATATTTTTATACAAATAAATATGATGGTATTTAGAGCAGAATCATTATTTCAAAAATAGTAGGCAAAGATCGAGCAAGTTGAAAATAGAATAGTTCAATACAATACAAAGACATGCAGGTAGGTTAATTGGCTTCTGTCGAAAATTGGCCCCTAGTATGTGAATGGGGACCTTGGGTTGTGGGCTCCTTGAGGGTAGGGGCCGACGTGACTGTGCAATGTACAGGGATATGGACAATTATAGACACTCACTCAGGTTGAACTGGATGGACTGGTGTCTTTATTCAACCTAACAAACTATGAAACTATGAATACGTTTCTAGATCTGTAATTTAGGCTAGTCCCATATAATAAGCAGTAACTAGGAGTAGGACTGACAAGGAATGAGAAACAAAAACAAAAAAAAAACAGAAAGAAAGAAAAGGAATGAGAAACAAAAAAACAAAACAAAAATGTAAAAAGTGGGGAGTAGGGGAAAAAGTAATCTTCCCTCTGAGGTGAGTTTTTATAACGTTTGAATTATATTTGCATGTTGTGCAAAAGGTAGGTGGTTGGCATATTTGGAAGAGACCAGCCAGTCAAATCTTTAATGAAAGTCTTGACACCACACCAGAAGTCACCTAACATTGGGCAGTCCCAGAAAATATGTAGTAGTGATCCCTTTAACTGCTCTCTTTATTTTACCTCAGCATAATTTTATTCCTAATTCACACATAAATTTCCTAACCGGGTGACATTCCGACGGAAAATGTCCGATCGAATCGTGTTGTCGGATAATCCGACTGTGTGTGGGCTCCATCGGACTGTTTCTGTCAGAATATCCGACCGACAAAGTTTTAGAGCTGGGCTATAAAACTTTCCGACAACATGATCCGATCGGTGTGTAGAGAATTCCGATCGGACATCTTGCTTCATATCTGGGTATCACTCGAGGTCAGTCACTTCACTGGGTATCTGTAAGCCTTGCTACACACTGTCCTCTGGTATCCACATTGAGGAAGGCCACACACTTGTGAGTTCCTCCTGTGTTACTGGAAACCCAGTAGGTATAGTTTTTGGTCTACATGTAAAGAGGTGGGAGCTCAGGGATAGGGCAAAGACTTCCCAAGGCTCCCAAAAAAAAAACACTAAGGGGTTCAGGCCAACCAGGGAAAGTTCACCCCTTTGCTGAATTATTCTCTACAAACGTTTGTAGACATCTGACCATGAAACTTAAACTGTATAGGCAAATGTTTTAGGACATTACCTACAAATCAATAATATTTGATGTTTCCAGTAAAGAGTATAGTTAATGCTAAAGTATACGAAGACAATTTCGTTGTGTGACTACAACCTTATGGCAACAGTTTGGGGAAGACTCTTTTATGTTCCAGCATGACTGTACCCCTGTACACAAAGTCAGCTTCATAAGGACATGGTTTGTTGAGTCTGGTGTAAAGGAACTCAAGTGGCCTACACAGAGCTTAGACCTTAACCCTACTGAACACCACTGGGATGAACTGAAATGTTAATTGTGAACAAGATCTTCTCATCCAACTTTAGGACATACATTCCCACAGATACACTTTAAAATCTTGGGGAAAGCCTTCCCAGAAAAATGGAGGCTGTAATTGCAGCAATAGAGGGCTAACTCCACATTTCATGACATAAAGGGGTACTGATTGTATAAACAAAATAAATAAATTAGGTTTTATATTTTTTTAAATTTCATGATGTGTTAGCCCTTACACACGGTCAGAGATTCCGACGGAATGTTTCCTATTGAACCGTTTTGTCGGATATTCCGACTGTGTGTGGTCTGCATCGGACTGTTTCCGTTGGAATATCCGACGGACCAATTTTTCCAACTTGACGGTAAAATTTTCCGACAAAATGCTCCTATCGGACATACTCCGATCATGTGTAGCCTACTCCAATGGACAAAGTGCCACGCATGCTCAGATCAAATTCCTAGACCAAAGCTATTGGCTACTAGCCTGAACATAGTCCCGTCATAATGAAATAACGTCATCACATTACGTACGATCAGATTTTCTGACAACTTTGTCTGACCGTGTGTATGCAACACAAGTTTCGGACAAAATCCGACGGATTTTGTTGTCGGAATGTCTGACCGTGTGTACAAGGGCTCAGAGTTATTTTTTTCCCTACAATTTTTTTTTTTAACCATTGCAAGGCTTTTTCTTAGGAAACAGTTTTATTCTGAGACATGCAAAAATCTTAATATACTTTGTTTTTTATCTGCCAAAATTACAATCGCCATCACTTAGAGAAGCCCTGAGGTAGATCTGGCCATGATGAAACAAAAATTTACATGGATAATGACCAACATTAAAAACGATTAGTGTCCTAAAGGATACCTCTTATGCCACATACACACTATCGGATTATCCGGCGGACTTGTTCCGGCGGACCAGAATCCGGCGGACTTGTTCCGGCAGACCAGAATCCGCCGGACAATCCGCCCGTGTGTGGACTCCTGCGGACTTTTTCTCTCCAAAAGTCCGGCAGACTTAGAAAGAAGTCTTGACTCAAAATTGTCAGCCAGACTCGGCAGACCAGCGGACAATCTGCCCGTCTGTGTTCTAGTCTGCCGGACTTTTGAAATGAATGGACTTGCCCACACATGGAGTAAAGTCCATTCATTTTGAACGTGGCTCCAGGTAGACAGGACTAGCGAAGGAAGTCAATATCTCTGCCTCCATTGGCAAGATTGAAACCTTGCGATCCCTGTTACCTGGTATGGATTTAAAGGGGAAGCCCTACGCCAAAAAAACAACGTGGGGGTCCCCCAAAGTCCATAGCAGACCCTTATTTGAGCACGTAGCCCGGCCGGTCAGGAAAGGGGGTGGGGATGAGCGAGCGTCCCCCCGCCTGAACCGTACCAGACGGCGTGCCCTCAACATTGGGGGGTGCTTTGGGGAAAGGGGGGCCCTGCGGCTCCCCACCCCAAAGCACCTTGTCCCCATGTTGATGAGGACAAGGGCCTCTTCCCGACAATCCTGGCCGTTGATTGTCGGGGTCTGCGGGGGGCTTATCAGAATCCGAGAGCCCCCTTTAATAAGGGGGCCCCGAGATTCCGGCCCCCTACCCTATGTGAATGAGTATGGGGTACATCGTACCCCTACCCATTCACCTGGGGAAAAAAAGTGTACATAAAAAAACACAACACAGGTTCTTAAAAGACAGCTCCGGGGTCTTTTCTTCTTCCGTCTTCAGGGGTATTCTCGCCGGACTCCTCCGCTATCTTCTGCACTTTTGCTAGCTCTTTTACTAGCGGAGGAGCCCGGCTTTCTTCTTCGTCACCGCCGCCGTCTGGGGGTCTTCTTCCGACTTCGGGGGTCTTGTGCCGCTCTTCGGTTCTTCTTGCCGGGCCTTCGCTTTCTTCTTCCAGCTCTTTTACTAGCGTTGGCCCGGTCTTCTGTCGCCGCCGCCTTCTGCTTCTCCTTCTCTTCTTCTTCTTCCTTCTTCTTCTCTTCTTCCGATGTTGACACAATGCTCTCTCGGGCCGTAATGCTGGGGACGCGTTGTGTGGTGACTTATATAGGGACAAGGGGCGGGCTCACGGGTGAAGTCACATGGTGACCTCACCCCTTATGATGTGACAGCGCATCCTCCGGATAGTCCGATCATGTGTACGCGGCATGAGTGGTTTGAGTGAGTCTGGAATCCCTGTATATCATATATCCAAACTTCATCTTGATCATTGATAGGTGGCGGAGGTGAGTGGTGTTGGGCAGGCTGTGATTTTCATATGGTCTTCCCTTTCCTTTCTTTTTCTTCATTTTATTTCACTTTTGTATACCAGTTTTGTACAAACTGGATGTATCAGCTTGCAATTCCAGTCCCGGCTATAAGGGGTTGGCAATGGCCTGAGCCTGAGGAACCTTATAACAATGGGTTCTGTATTGCACTGCTAATACCATTGGGCCAGCATACTTTTATATCCTGTCCTATTGAGATGTACTAGGATGTAACTGATGGATGTTTGCTTTTTCTCAGATTTTTGTATTCTTTTCTTTGTACCTTTTACCTGCTTATATGGCAGGACTCTTATTTCTCTTTCATGCTGCATCCTGTTGTATTGTGTCTTTGAAAAATATTAAAATAGAAATAGAATTTTTTTTTCTCATTAGACGGTTTTCATCTTCACATCACATGGCTACGTTTTATGCACAACAGCCACACAGGTTCCCAAACTAAACCTTAACCAGGCAACCTAATTGAACATGCAAATCCACAGACATAACACCATAGCACTAAGGTGTTGTTAAAGGCCAGAGTTGCATCAATTGGGGACCACCCTCGTAACATTTCCTAGCAAGAACATGTATGCTTCATTAATGCTTCCCTCTTCAGGTGGAGGAATCTAACCAACATACAACAAAACATAAAACAAGAGGGTGCAAAGGCCTAGTGTGTAAGTACATAATATAACTGGGTACTAACATTTATAGGTAAAGTTGGATCATGCTCTGCTGGGGTTTTTTGCCTTCCTCTGGATCAACTGTGGGTATAGAATTGGGTATTTGGGATTGTATATTATTATTTGTTTTGTGGTTGAACTAGATGAACTTGTGTCTTTTTTCAATCTGACTAACTATGTTACCTGATAACATGTATGTCTCTAACATCCACCAGCTCCGTGATGATGTCATAGAGGAGTGGAGACTCCAGTGGCAATCTGTAAAGCTCTGGTGAATTCCATGCCCAAGAGGGTTAAGGCAGTGCTAGAAAATGATTGGTGGCCAAACAAAATATTGATACTTTTGGCCCAATTTGGTAATTTTCACTTAGGGGTGTACTCACTTTTGATGCCAGTGGTTTAGACATTAATGGCTGTGGGTTAAGTTATTTTGAGGGGACAGCAAAATTACACTGTTATACAAGCTGTACACTCACTACTTTACATTGTAGAAAAGTGTAATTTCTTCACATGGGAAGATATAATATCTTTTCATGTTGTCACATGGAAAGATATAATAAAATATTTACAAAAATGTGAGGGGTGTACTCATTTTTGTGAGCTACTGTACATACTCACAGGCAAAGGAGCAGCGACCTCTGCTGCGTTTGGTGATGTCTCTCCTTGCTGAGCCACCTGGAATGCTGGACAGCTCCCTGGACAATTATTTGAATGATCTTGCCTTCAACCTTGTTTCTTTTGAACCTTGAACCTTTTGCTCCTCCTATGAACTTCCTATTTTTGGCCACGCCTTTACACTTCCTGCTTGCCAGATTATTGTGCTATCTCCAGCTAATATCTCGCTATTGTCATGCCTGCTGTCATCTGTATGTCCATTACCACTCATTACCGACCTTTGGATTGTTCCTCAACTAGGCTGCTGCCTCATCCCAACCTATGACCACTTGTTACATAACATATATATATATATATACTGTGAGGGGTTAGCTCGGCAGCGGGTGTGTGTGACCCCCTGGATGGGTTCACAACACAAAGTCAGGCACAGCAGACAGCGGTGTAGGTTCAAAAAACAAAAGATCCGGTTTATTTAGGCTACATGCAGTGATACATATAACAGCCAAACAAAATAAAACAAGAAAATAAATCCTGGTCAGCTTGACCTCTAACTACACACGTAGACTCCCTGTCTAACAACTGGGTGCAGCCTTGTGCTGCCCCAGTCCCTGTCTCTATTGTAGGGGTTTGCCACACAGGCGTTAACTCACCGCACAGAACAGATGACACACTCCCCAGTCTATACAACACAAAACTGGTTCCAGGATGGAGCATCTCCCTATGCATGCTGGGGTTTTTTGTAGAGGTCTTAATGAGCCCACTTACTACAGCTGGGCTCATTAACTCTTCCCCTCTAATTGTAAAAGTCTGCAAAAAGCCTGAATCTAGGACACACATATTTCCCATCCTGGATACAACCAGGTGATTTTACCTGCGTGCTGCCACATACCCCCCCCTCTTGTTTCAACCTTGGGGTTGTAACACAAGCAGCCAGACACGCATGTATCCGAGACAAAGCATCCACATTCCCCATTTTAACACCAGGGCGATGCTTAACTGTAAAGTTAAATTCCTGTAGGGCCAGGAACCACCTATTTACCCTTCTATTGGTCTCCTTGTTTTGAGCCATCCACTTTAAAGGAGCGTGATCAGTCACCAGGTCAAAGTGCCTACCTAGCAGATAGTACCGAAGGGAATCTAGAGCCCACTTCACTGCTAAACATTCCTTCTCAATCGTGGAGTAATTTACCTCATGGGACTTCAACTTCCTGCTGAGGTAAATGACTGGGTGCTCTTCCCCGTTCCAGACCTGGGATAACACTGCTCCTAACCCAACGTCTGATGCATCAGTTTGTACCACGAAGTCCTTAGAGAAGTCTGGTGAGTACAACACTGGCTGGCTACATAAGGCTGTTTTTAAGGACTGAAATGCTTCTTCAGCCTCTGGGGACCATTTAACCATGACCGACTCTTTCCCTTTCGTCAGGTTGGTGAGGGGCACAGCCTGAGAAGCAAAATGGGGAATGAATCGTCGATAATAGCCAGCGATTCCCAGAAAGGCTCGTACCTGTTTCTTGCTGTTGGGACGTGGCCAACTCTGTATGGCCTCGACTTTATTGACTTGGGGTTTTATCACCCCCCTCCCAATAGTGTACCCAAGATATTTGGCCTCCTCCTGTCCAATGGTACACTTCTTTGGATTGGCCGTAAACCCAGCTTCCCGGATAGAGTCTAGGACTGCTTGTACTTTTGGCAAATGTGAGACCCAGTCTGTGCTATGGATAATCACATCATCCAGGTAAGCTGCAGCATATTTCTGATGGGGCCTCAGAATCTTATCCATTTTCCGCTGGAATGTTGCCGGTGCATTCTGTAACCCAAACGGCATTCTCTTATATTGGAATGCCCCATCTGGGGTTACAAACGCAGTTTTCTCCTTGGCCGACTCGGCCAGGGGAATTTGCCAATACCCTTTGGTGAGATCAAGAGTTGTCATATATCGGGCTGTTCCCAGCCGGTCAATCAACTCATCTATACGTGGCATGGGGTAGGTGTCAAATTTTGTAACTTTATTTAATTGTCTAAAATCGTTACAAAACCGCCAGCTCCCATCAGGTTTGGGCACTAGTACGATAGGACTGGACCAGTCACTCTGGGACTCCTCTATCACACCCAAATCCAACATCCTTTGAACCTCCCCACGTATTGCCTCCCGTCGGGCCTCTGGTATTCTATAAGGTTTTAGTTTTACCTTTTCTCCTGGCGGGGTGATAATGTCATGCTCTACGCCAGATGTTTGTCCCGGAAGCTCAGAGAAAATCTCTTTGTTACGAAGTACAAACTCTTTAACCTCCTGTTGTTGGACTTTCGATAAGGTGTCTGCTATTCCAACCTCAGGAACTAAGCAATCAGGCTGTACTTGTGACAAAGTCTCTGCGACTAGGGATTCCCTATCCCTCCAGGCTTTCAGCAGATTTACGTGATAGATCTGCTCCGGCTTTCGCCTTCCTGGCTGTCTAACCCTGTAGTTCACCTCACTAATTTTTTCAATTACTTCATATGGACCTTGCCATTTGGCCAGAAATTTGCTTTCAACCGTAGGGACTAGCACCAAGACCCTATCCTCCGGGGAAAAAGTACGTGTCTTGGCCCCACGGTTGTACACTCTCTGCTGTGCTAACTGCGCTTGGGTTAAATGTTCCTTTACAATTGGCATTACCTGTGCAATTCTATCTTGCATCAGGGCAACATGCTCAATCACACTCCTGTGAGGAGAACTCTCATTTTCCCAAGTTTCCTTGGCGATATCCAGCAGCCCTCTTGGGTGTCTCCCATAGAGCAACTCGAAGGGTGAGAAACCCGTAGAGGATTGGGGTACCTCCCTAATGGCAAACATCAGATAGGGTATTAGACAATCCCAATTCTTTCCATCTCTATCCACCACCTTCTTTAACATTTGTTTTAGGGTTTTGTTGAATCTTTCAACCAACCCATCTGTTTGGGGGTGATACACAGATGTACGCAATTGCTTCACTTTGTACAACTTGCATAATTCTTTCATAACCCGGGACATAAAGGGTGTACCTTGGTCCGTAAGCAGTTCCTTACAAATACCCACGCGGCTAAAAACAAGAGATAGCTCTTTGGCTATGATTTTGGCCGAGGTATTTCGAAGAGGAATTGCTTCCGGATAACGGGTGGCATAGTCCAATATAACCAAAATGTACTGATGCCCCCTAGCGAACTTCATTATCGGACCTACCAAATCCATTGCGATCCTTTCAAAGGGGACCTCAATGATAGGAAGAGGTACCAGCGGGTTACGGAAATGTGGCATAGGTGCCGACTTCTGACACACAGGGCAGGAGGAACAATAATTTTCTGTTTCCTTCATGACCCCAGGCCAATAGAATCTCTGCAGTACCCTCTCTCTGGTTTTTTCGGTCCCCAGATGACCTCCCAGAATGTGCCCATGGGCCAATTCTAACACCAACTTCCTGTAAGGTTTGGGCACCACAAGTTGCTCAATGGTTTCTTCTGCCCTTTGAGCCACTCGATACAGCAGGTCCCTTTCCACAGTGAAGTATGGGTAAGTGCAAGTCTTATCTGGGTTCACTAACTCGCCATCTATTTTCACCACATTTTCCCGTGCCTTTATTAGGGTGGGGTCTTTTAACTGTTCTGTGGCAAAATTTTCCCTGTGAACCTCAAGGCCCGAAAACTCCACAGACGGCATGTTTTCAACTGAGGATGTTGGCTCCTCCCCAGTTTCTCGAGTTTCCCCCGCCAATACCGACAAGGGAAATTCAGGAGAGTCCTCACCACTCCCAGAGGAATTCTGGTCATCTTCCTGGTCTATAGGGGCACCAGTGGGGGGCTCAGGACAATCCCAGAGTTCCCAGAATTTTGGAAAATCCCTTCCCACAATAGCATCATGTGGTAAGTGAGACACTAACCCCACCTGATGAGAGAGGTTACCTTTGGGGGTCTCAAAAAACACTGAAGTTACAGGATACTCTCGGGTGTCCCCATGCACACAAATAACAGCCACCCTGTTCCTCCCAGAGACCTCTGTAGTAACTAATTCAGCTTTTATCAATGTTACCAGGCTACCTGAATCTAGCAACACATCAACATGCCTACCATTAATACACATTTTACATAAATGTCTCTCAGGTCCCCGAATGGCAGTGCATGCAACTGTCGCAAACAGCGACTGACGTCTCTCCCTTATAAAGTCACATTGCATAGGCTCATCCACAACTGGGCAATTGGCTGCAATATGTCCCTCTTGCCGGCAGCGGTAGCAAATAATCTTTTTCGCTGCCTCTTGCAGCATGGGCTTCCTGGGCTGCTCCCGCCAGACCTTAGGTAGAACTCCCACCCTCTCACTCTCTCCACCCTCACCCCTTGGAGTCATCTTACCCGTCACTGGGGATGATCTGGTCTTAGGGGGGAAAGTCCATGAGTCCCTGGAAGAGGTGGTCAGGTTCTCTGTAGCCAAGTACCTCTCAACCAGATCCACAAGTTTATCTGCATTTTCTGGGTCTCCATGGCTTACCCATTTTTGGATGGCAGTAGGAAGAGCTCTCAGGAAACGATCCATAACCACACGTTCCACAATGTTTGGTGCAGTCAAAGTCTCTGGCTGCAGCCACTTCCTGCTCAGGTGAATGAGATCATACATTTGAGACCTGGGAGGTTTTCCAACCTGAAAAGTCCAGTTATGCACACGCTGAGCCCGGACGGCCAGGGTGACACCCAGCCGTGCCAATATTTCTGCTTTTAGCACCACATAGTCTTTTGCTTGGTCAGGCTCTAGGTCATAATAAGCTTTCTGCGATTCCCCAGTTAACAGAGGGGCCACCAGTCCAGCCCATTGCTCCTTAGGCCACTTTTCCCTTTCAGCAGTCCTTTCAAATGTGGTCAAAAACACCTCCGGATCATCCTCTCCAGTCATTTTTGTCAGTAAACGGCTCACACCAAAGGATGCGGTATTATTGTAACCACTTGCTTCATTGGTCTGCGGACGTTGCTGTATTAATGTCTCTATTTTCTGTTGAAAATTCTGCTCTTGCTTCTGCAACAGGTCTATGAAGCGGGCTTCAGATCGCTGCTGGGCTTGTTGCTGAGCTTCCAAACTCTGCTGGTGAGCCTTCTGCTGATTTTCCAAACTCTGCTGCAAAGTTGCATTTATCTGCTGCTGGGCTGCAAGGCTCTTTTGTAAACCTGCATTTGTTTGCTGCTGATTTGCATTTGCTTGTTGCTGGTTTGCATTTGCTAGAGCCAGCTGTCTCAGTATCTCCTCCATGCTGGCCTTAACAAAAAAAAAGTGCCAAAATTCTCCACCAACTGTGAGGGGTTAGCTCGGCAGCGGGTGTGTGTGACCCCCTGGATGGGTTCACAACACAAAGTCAGGCACAGCAGACAGCGGTGTAGGTTCAAAAAACAAAAGATCCGGTTTATTTAGGCTACATGCAGTGATACATATAACAGCCAAACAAAATAAAACAAGAAAATAAATCCTGGTCAGCTTGACCTCTAACTACACACGTAGACTCCCTGTCTAACAACTGGGTGCAGCCTTGTGCTGCCCCAGTCCCTGTCTCTATTGTAGGGGTTTGCCACACAGGCGTTAACTCACCGCACAGAACAGATGACACACTCCCCAGTCTATACAACACAAAACTGGTTCCAGGATGGAGCATCTCCCTATGCATGCTGGGGTTTTTTGTAGAGGTCTTAATGAGCCCACTTACTACAGCTGGGCTCATTAACTCTTCCCCTCTAATTGTAAAAGTCTGCAAAAAGCCTGAATCTAGGACACACATATTTCCCATCCTGGATACAACCAGGTGATTTTACCTGCGTGCTGCCACAATATATATATATATATATATATATATCATATATTAATTTAGCATACACTATCTTCCACTCTTCTGTTACCCCCTGCGTTGTGAAATCACTTCACTGTGTCCTCAGATCTTCTCGGATATTCTATATAGCAAGTCATTTTTTTCTGCTTGCATAAACCATTTATTATACAAATGTACACAGCACAGATAATGATTATAATATGACTGTTACTATAGATTTTACTGACTTTGGACGCGTGGGATTAGGGCACAATGCTGCCTAAAGCCCACAATTTCACGCTTGTCATTAGAGTCAAAACAGCACAAAAGAAACAGAGAGGCAGCAGGAGTCTGAAATTGGAGCTTCAACCTATTAAAGGGTAATCAAATATCTTTTCTAAGAAAACGGAAGACTTTAGAAGCTGTAACTAAGGAAAAATTAAGAAAAAGTGGAAAGTTAAACAGACAATATAAAAAATAAACTGCATATGTGGCTGCTAAAGCTGAACTCTAGACAGATATAAAAGAGACAATTAATGCAGATCTGTATACATTTATACGTTTTCTTTTTTCTTTTGTTTTTTATACAAGCAGTGTAAGTATCTGAATGTATCTGAATGTGATCTGGTATCAGCATCTTGGAGTCCCTGTATAGCAGGGCTGGGGTGTGAGAGGGGGCGGAGCAACACAAAGAGCCAATCATTTCATGGGATGACAAGAAGCATGCTCATAGGAGGAGAGAGCATCACTGTGCTGCTTATCCTTTCGATGTCCATTCTGTATCATATGTAGTGGTGTACAGATTGTCGGTGTGAAAGCAAAGGAAGAATAAAAAGGATTAAAAAAGGGGGGTTGGGGGAGATGATTGAGCCCTTATGATGTGGTGTGTGTGTAGTTATAAATCATTTATACTGAAATGAGATTGGGTACATGTAGTGTCAAAATGAATGGTGTGACTTTCATCTGGTAGGCTTTGAATAACCATAGACCCATGGTAAACACAATCTCGTCAAGGTACCTGTGGGTAATATATCGTATCTGCCTTCATGCAGAGGCAGTTCAGTTTACTCTTGATGCCCGAGGAACCCAGTCCTAGGTCAAAGAGGAACCAGGAAGGTGTGTTGGCTGTATAATAATGCAAAAAGTTATGCCCCGGGGTTTTTTGTTTGTGTAGCAGATCACATGCCTTGAGACAGGGTCCCTGACCCTGAAACTTTTCTACTCTATATATAATGGGATCACTTCAATAAACTTCTGGAAATGTTTTCAAAGATCATTGGTGTGCTGGTGATATACAGTATCTCACAAATTACACCCCTCGCATTTTTGTAACTATTTTATTATATCTTTTCATGTGACAACACTGAAGAAATGACACTTTGCTACAATGTAGTGAGTGTAAAAGTAGTGAGTGTACAGCTTGTATAACAGTGTCAATTTGCTGTCCCCTCAAAATAACTCAACACACAGCCATTAATGTCTAAACCGCTGGCAACAAAAGTGAGTACACCCCTAAGTGAAAATGTCCAAATTAGGCCCAATTAGCCACGCTCCCGGTGTCATGTGACTCGTTAGTGTTACAAGGTCTCAGATATGAATGGGGAGCAGGTGTGTTAAATTTGGTGTTATCACTCTCACTCTCTCATACTGGTCACTGGAAGTTCAACATGGCACCTCATGGCAAAGAACTCTCTGAGGATCTGAAAAAAAGAATTGTTGCTCTACATAAAGATGGCCTACCGGCAGTTCCCTGGGACCAAGTACTACGACACATGGAAGTGATCCGTCTTATGGAAAGAGTCCACCACACCTTGATGGACACTATGTTGGTATTTGAAAGAAAAGGGGCCCCCTAATCATCCTATGATCTTTAAGGTCCAAGGAGTGTGGATTTAATTATGCTGGGTAACTCACAGCCAATATGCGCCCCCCTTTTTTTCCCCTTTTTCCTTCTTTGTTCTTCCCTCCTTATGGTTTTACACATGTTGTGCCCTTAATATATTCAGATAATATAAAAATGATAGTTCCAGATACCGGATAGGGCAGTCATGCGTTTTGGTAATGTTATTCAAGCTGCCTGTAATCATTTACCTTTGGAATGAGAATATCATCCGATTATCACTTAATAGATTACAATTGTTATGTACGTGACAATAATTTGGAATTTCTATGTATGTCTTGTTCTTCACATTAAAAAAAAAATTGTTGGTAAAAAAAAAAAAAAAGAAAAAAGAAAAAGATGGCCTAGGCTAGAAGAAGATTGTCATCCCAGAAGGAAGCCTCTTCTAAAGATGATGCACAAGAAAGCCTGCAAACAGACTAAGGACATGGATTACTGGAACCATTTCCTGTGGTCTCATGAGACCAAGATAAACTTATTTGGTTCAGATGGTGTCAAGCGTGTGTGGTGGCAACCAGGTGAGGAGTACAAAGACAAGTGTGTCTTGCCAACAGTCAAGCATGGTGGTGGGAGTGTCATGGTCTGGGGCTGCAGGAGTGCTGCCGGCACTGGGGAGCTACAGAACATTGAGGGAAAGATGAATGCCAACATGTACTGTGACATACTGAAACAGAGCATGATCCCCTCCCTTCAGAGACTGGGCCACAGGACAGTATTCCAACATGATAATGACCCCAAACACACCTCCAAAATGACCACTGCCTTGCTAAAAAAGCTGAGGGTAAAGATGATGGACTGACTAAGCATGTCTCCAGACCTAAACCCTATTGAGCATCTGTGGGGCATCCTCAAACGGAAGATATAATAAAATATTTACAAAAATGTGAGGAGTGTACTCAATTTTGTGAGATACTGTATTCCTTAATTTTGTGTAGTAGACGCATCAATTCGGGGAGGGCAGTGCCAGGACAAGGTCATCCAGTGACCAGGGCAAAGATGGCAAACATGAAGATGTCACTGTATGGCATGATATCTGAACTGAGGTGTGCGGACACAATTGCAGTGCTGTCAGCATACCTCCATCAAGTGCTTGCTAGCAGTAGACTCCAGAAAATAAGTGTCGTCAAGCACATAGACGTTCTACTCCCACAATTCAGCAGCACAATGCAGGGATTGATATTGCAGCAGGCAGCCCTGCTGTGGGACAAAGGTGAACCCTGCTTAATGTCCAAGCGACAGACTGTCAATGACTCACACACAATGTTGTTGACATTATGCCCCTTGCCTTTTTTGTTGCTGCCCCCCAGATAGAATAGACTAGATCTGATCCTGCGCCATAGGATGCGGTAAAAGGCAGGAGCCACCCTGAAAAAGGAAACTTTGAGCAGTGGTAATAACACCAGCCAGTGGCGTAACTAGAACCTTCAGGGCCCCGATGCAAGAAACCATGAAGGGCCCCCCTGAACCCCAGCCAGGGCCCTTCCCTCCAAGTCTGGCGGTGGAACTCCGGGGGGGGGGACTCTGGCTGGGGAGAACAGACATCGGACTGAGTGGCAAAGCATGGAGCAGGAGAGGGGTACTCTGAGGAGCCAGCTGAGGACACAGGTCATGCGGGGAATGCACAACTAAAGAACAGCCAGTGTGATAGTCAAGCATGGAGCTCTGCTAGTTACCCTCCACCTCCAGCCACCTGTGTGCATGGTGCACTGGTACACCTAGCTGCCTATGCTGCTGCCAGCCATATGTAGAGGGGGCTGCATGGGCCCCCTGCAGCACAGGGCCCAGTTGCGGTCGCGACTGCTGCACCCCCTATAGTTACGCCCCTGACACCAGCTTAAACTGGAACATAGGCAAGGATTAATACAAAAAAAAAATTGCATACTCAGTAAGTATCCAAGTTTTAAAATAATGAATTATCATTATTATTAATAATAATAATAATACAAAAATAATAATAAAGGTCAACACAATAGATTTTCTTACTTAATACACAGTTGCAGTGAGGATAGCATTAGTAGCCAAACACTGATTTTACTTTTTCGTGTACAACCTCAAATCTTATGAAAAGGAAAATATTTAGTGGCAATATTTTGTGTAATTAACCAATAAGCGCACCAATAAACATTGCGGTCTATGTAGGTCTATGAAAAACTAAAAAATTCAAAAATAATCATATGATTGATTGGCTACAGTCTTTTTCTCTTTCCGATGGCATATCAAATGGATCGTTAGCTTTCAGCCATATACTGTTCCTCACCAGTGGGGGAACTTATATTGTAAAGTAGCAAAAGTTTCATTAAATGGACCATACAAGAGAATGGGTCTAGATTCGTGACACTTTGTGTTGCAGAATTAGTTGTCACACCAACTAAATACACCAACATAACAACAAAAGCAATACAATAAAATAAACACAAAAACATTATCCATGGGCATTGGTGCATCTGTAAACATGATACATGGCTATTATGTAACTACAATATTCTAATTAGACTGTATTGTAGTGCAGCATAATGTGAACTGTTACTGAAAATAACAAAAAAAGTCTTAGAAATTAATAAAAATGTAAGATAATGAAAACCAATTGCATAATGATGTGTCAATACAAGTAAAAACAAGAAAAAACAATTTTTTTTTCTCAATCTCCATTGCTGTCACTTTTGATGGCCAGCTTGGTTTGCATGTAAAGAAAGAGAAAAAAAAAAGAAAAACATAAATTAAACAAAATTATTTTAATTATTGCATATTAGCACTACATGTATTAAATCTAGACAATTGGCAAAATACAATATTTTTTCATATAGCCTTCTGTTAAGAGGAATTCTGTGTGGTCAACCAGCCACTGATTGCTTTCAAACTTACAAATATTTGTTTGGCAGTTGTTTAATAAAAGTTGGAATCAATATGATATTTGTGGAGCAACGCAGAATAGTTCCAACTGAGGGCAAAACATTTTTTTGTTTAGATATATACTATATTTCTTCCAAATGTTTACCCCCCTTTATTAACCCTCTTTATAAAATACTGCATATGGCCACATGACTATGGACATTTAATTATTGCATCTATATGAGCTTTTTTAGAGGTTGCACTTCAAAGACATTGTTGGTAATAGTGAATCCCCAACCCCCCACCCCCTTGCTTATTGCTATAACAGCCTCTACTTTTCCAGAAAGGCTTTACACACGATTTTGGAGTTTGTCTGCACTAATATGTGCACATTTACCTAAAAGAGCATTTGTATGGGCAGGTAGTGATGTTGGATGACAAGACCTAACTCTCAGTTGGTGTTCATATTCATCCCAATTGTCACGGTCAGGGGTTAGGCTCAAAGGCCAGTAGCTAAAGCAGTAGAGATGCTTCTACTGACTAGCTGTATAAGTACACAAGCAAATCACCCTGGCAGATGATCTGTTGGCCCAGTTAGAGCACTGACGAGTTAGAGCAATAACTGGTATTCATGATAGCTACTGATGGTGGAGATGTGTTTTGCTGCATGTTAGTACCAGGTCATGGTCCTCAGGTTTGACCCACCAGGAAGTGAGCAGGCTGAGGTCCAGTGGCAGATGGAGCAGGTCAAGATAAAGCAAAAGCATAGTCAGTAAACAAGCCAAAGATCGGAAACAAGTCGTTGCAGGTTGAGATCAAGCGAAGCGTAGTTGAGGAAAAAGCCAAAAAGTCGGTAATGATTAGTAGTGAAGATACAGATGGCAGAAGGAGAGGCAAGAGCAAGATATTGGCTGGAGAGAGAACAGTAATCTGGAAAACTTGATGTGCAAAGGCATGGCTTAAATAGGAAAATCATGGGAGGAGCAAGGGCTTCAAGGTTCACCAGAAACAAGGCAGGATTGTTCAAAGGATCCGACTGGTGCTGTCTGGAATCTCAGGTTGCTCAACAAGAAGAGCTACAATCGGATGCAGCAGAGATCTTAGGTTCAGGTCCCACTCCTCACATCAATGGTGTTCAGTAGGGTTGAGATCAGGGCTCTGTGTAGACCATTTGAGTTCCTCCTCATCAAACCATGTCTTTATGTAGCTAGTTTTACACATAGAGGAACAGTCATATTGGAACAGAAAGAGTTTTCATCAAGATGTTATCACAAAATTGGAAGTGCACTGTGATGGAACCGCTTCGGCACCCTGCTTGGGTGCTTCCTTCCGCCAAACTGTGCCTCCCGCCCTCCAAACTGTTCCAGCAGATTGAGAGCTAATGTCAGCCCTGTTACTCTGAGCATCATACACAGACAAGATGTTGAGGTAAACTGCAAAGGAATGACTGTTTATTGAACAGAAACACAGGTTTGTAAACAATTCAAAAGTAGGTCAGTCACCACATGAACAATAAAACCAAATATTTACCCCAATCATCACAAAATGGTTTAGATATTGAGGTAGCGCTGACACAAGGCTAATCTCAGCAAGGCTGGTTTGGGCCTAGAGACCCCAAATAAGTATATGGGTCTTCCAGTTCCCAGAGTCTGTCTGTTTTAGGGAAACCTGGACTTGAATCCAAAGCAAGACCACTCCAAGGGTCCCCAAGGCACACACCTCCCATAGAGTAGTGTTCCCTTAAAGTGGTTGTAAACCCTTACAAAGCACTTTGACCTACAGGTAAGCCTAGATTAAGGCTTACCTGTAGGTCCAATAAATATCTCCTAAACCTACACGGTTTAGGAGATATTTGCCGAAAGACAAGCACTGAGCGCGCCGCAGTTAACAGCGATATGCCGCGAGTGGCGGCTCCCGTGCGCATGCGCGGGAGTGGCGTCATCGCGGCTCCGACGAATGACAATGCAGGAGCAGCGAGACCCACCAAAAAGATGGAGGCTCCTGACTACAGGGGACAGTGGTGACTTCGCTGGCCCCTGTGTCAGGTAAGTGACACATAATGGACTACTATGTGATGCATAGTAGTGCATTATGCTTTGCCTTTGCAGGGAATCAAAGAGGAAGTAAACCCATCAGGGTTTACTTCCTCTTTAAAAACAAGGGCCCACAGTCAGTATGAAAGAGGCTAGCCTGCAGTCCCCTCCAAAAGCCTCTGTCCTGGTTGGGTCTGTCACATGCACAATTGTATAAATGGATTTGTATGCTGTAGCATTATCAGTGCCATTCACTGGAAAAACCTAAACTCAATAATTTGGTGACGTACCCACATACTTTGATCATAGAGTAGGTAACACTATAATCAAATGGGAGGTGTCGTGATGTACATATCACTGACTGTAGTAGGTGTCATGGTCAGATGTCTCCAAAATTTTAACCTTATAGGGTCGATTTACTGAACGAGTAAAATATGTTCACTTTGCAAAGTGAATTTTTACTTAGTACATACATTGAAACTAAGCTAAAATTTACTTTCCAAAGAATATACATTCATGTGTAAGGAAAATTTGTGCGCAAGGAAAATAAAAAAATGCTGCTTGAGGTAAGCTATTTAACCACTTGCCAACCAGCTGCCACAGTTGTACTGCAGCAGAATGGCTCGGCTGGGCAAATCGACATAATGTAACGTCGCTTCGCCCTGCGGCCACTAGGGATGCGTGAGCGCGCCGGAGGCACACGCCCCCTGCTAGCCCATGGAGTCAATGCGATCACAGCCAGGCTCCCGCGATTGCTGTGTGTGTAAACACAAGGTTTCAGGTTCTCTGATGGGAGATGTGACAGACCGTCTGTTCATACAGACTATGAACAGCGATCTATCTCTTCCCCTACTCAGTCCACTAGCCCCCTTCAGTTAGAACACACACTAGGGAACACATTAACCCCTTGATCGCCCCCTAGTGTTAACCCCATCCCTGCCAGAGACATTTTTAAAGTAATCAATGCATTTTTATAGCACTGATCGCTGTATTAATGCCAATGGTCCCAGAAATGTGCCAAAATTGTCCGATGTGTCCGACATAATGGCACAGTCCCGATAAAAATCGCAGATCACCGCCATTACTAGTAAAAACAAAAATGTATAATAAAAATTCTCCTCTCTCGTAACGTGTAAGCAGTTTGTGATGCCATCTGGTTCCCCTTAACACCCAGTCCAGGTTGCAGGTGTTTAGGGACATGGTTCCACTTGCTGAAGCACTAAGAAGCCTTTTTTATAACTTTCGTTTGAAGGTTTCTACAATCTCTATTCCATTATACGTGAGCAGGCACTATCTTGCAAAAGCGCTGATTGACTATCTTTCTTAGGAAAGAAGTCAAATTGGTCTGGTAAGCAAATCACTTATCCATTCACTTTTGGGTGTTGATTTTCCTAAGTTTCGGTGAAGGATCACTTAACCTTCGTTGGAAGACATCGTCACATGAAGATTGATATTTTTTTTGTGGATTTTTATGAATTTTTTTTCACTGATCTGGTTTTATGTTTTTTTGCAATTATGTTGGGACTTTATTGATTTACACATTTTTTCTCAAGGCGGACGATCTGAAACAACACTTTTATTTGTGACTTCATATATGATTTTTCAATTTACTGTTTGTTATGGGATTACTAATAGTCAATGAATATCACTAACCACAGAGTCCCCTATAGCTACTTTTTCACATTCTGCAAACCTTGGTTGTAACGAGTGGTTATTTGAGTTACTCTTGTCTTTCTATCATCTTGAACAAGTCTACCGCTTCTCCTTTGACCTCTGACATCAACAAGGCATTTTCCTTCACACATCTGCTGCTCACTGGATATTTTTCTGGACCATTCTCTGTAAACCTGAGCGATGGTTGTGCCTGAAAATCCTAGAAGATCAGCGGTTTTTGAAATACTCAGACCAGCCCGTCTGGCACCAACAACCATGCTTCATTCAAAGTCACTGGAATTGCTGTTCTTCCCCATTCTGATGCTTGATTTGAATATCAGCAACTGGCCTTCACCATTTCTAGATGCCTAAATGCATTGAGTTGCTGCCATGTGATTGGCTGATTAGCAATTTGTATTTTCAAGCAATTAAACAGGTGTACCTAATAAAGAGGCTGATGAGTGTATATTTACTTCATAAAGTTAGTAATATAACATTTTTATTTCATAAAATAAAATAAAAAATACAAATGGTTGTGTTCCTTTTATATATATATATATACTTTTGGTTCACATTACAGCACAGAGATTGATCTGAGCTGACCCATAGAGTGCGCTGACAGAGAAAAATGGTGAAGTCCAAGCACTCTGCCATAACGTGAACTAAAAGTCTATAAAAAAAAATAGTAAAAAGGTAAAAAAAAATGTAAAAAAATATTTATACTAAGCTAATCATATTTTAATATGGGTCTAAAAATGGCAAAAAATAATTATAGTTCATCTTTTAGAAAAATGATAAATTAGACCCCTTATCTTTATTATGTAAGAACTTTGATTTTTTTTTCTGTATTAAAGTTATTCTTTTGACTTGGACCACACTATGCATTGTTATCTCTGCCCATTAAATGAAACACCTACTCCTATTCATCAGTTGTGTCACCACCTCTCTGTTTCTATGACAAGCTGTACCTATAAATGATGGCCATATCCTAGAGACCAGCAGACAGTAGTGGTGTGTGGACATACCAGCATCATGATAATCTCATTCACAGTTCTTTTCTGCCTTTGCGGCTTGCTGGACACGGGTAAGAGAGGAAATGCAATTGCAATACTCTGTTATGCTAACAAAAGTTCAATATTCTTTTATGGATAATGAAAGGACTATATTACAAGCCTCAACCAAAAATAAATCTCCACAAATTATTCACAGGTCTACAATTATGGCAATCCATGACCATTAACAGCTATATGATCTGCAATATACAAACCATTATAGTAGACATTGACATTTATTTATTTTTATTTTATCCCATTGTATTATTTTATTTATGCATTTATTTATTGATTATTTTTAATACATAAAAAAATAAGGTCCACCCAAGTAGGAAATATTTAGCATCAAGAGTTATATCAATGTCACAGGTTTTGGTTATATTTTAGTTTTACTTTTTTAGGTTTAAGCCTTTGAGGACCATAAGATTACCATCATCAATATAAAATAATTATATTTAAGGGTTAATGGCAAATTAAGATAGTTTGGGGACAATTTTTAAAAATTTTTTTTTATGTATTTATCAATTTTGTTTTTAGTTATATATGTTTAGCAGTGCATTTATTTATTAATTTTTTATATATATCATTGTTATTTTATAAATGAATCTTGTACATTAATTTCAATGTAGAGTTTTCCATTGTTGACCTCTAGTTCTAGTTTTCTGGCTGTCATGGCAGACCAATAGCTTTAATACTTTCTGAGACACGAGAGACCTGGAACTAGTAAGAAAATCAGGGATTCTGACTTAAAGTGTATTTCTACTTTTGCAGCCCGATTGGGATAACACCTACTTTGTATTTGTTGCATGCCCCCATTCACATAACATAGCCTAAAAAAAATATATAAAAAATATAAAAAAATGGCAGTTATCTTCTTTAGATGCTCTTTTCTGGAACTTCCAGCAAGGAAAAATCCTACCTAGTTCTTTTTGTTTATGAGGGTCTGGGGAGTTGTGTTTGTCATAAATGATCTTGTGTATACTATAAAAGCATCAACTGTATTACATTTGAACACTGTCTGTCTTAACAAAGGCTTAAGACGCCTTTCACACTGAGGCGCTTTACAGGCGCTATAGCGCTAAAAATAACGCCTGCAAAGTGCCTGTAGATCACCTTACCTTTCACTCCAATTTGAAAGTCCAAGTGCTTTCACACTGGGGCGGTGTGGTGGCAGGATGCTCAAAAAAGTCCTGCAAGCAGCATCTTTGAGACGCCGTCGGAGCGGTGTATGTGCCGCTCCTAAAGCGCCCCTGCCCATCGAAATAAAGGGGTAGAGCCGCCAAAGCTCTTTTAACCCTAACGCTAAAAATAGTGGTGATTTACCGCGGATGCCCAGGTGCTGCCTTTTAGTGCCCTAAAGGTTTAGTAGCTGGGATTATCCATTAGACTGTCCAGTTGAACTAGACTCCCAGCCAGTTCCCAGCTTTTCTATTTTAGGCAAATCACAGAGAACTGGTTGAAAAATTCTTGCACTCAGCCATGACACCTTCTCAGAAATATCTAAAAAGTAAGTTATATATATATATATATATATATATATATATATATATATATATATATATATATATATATACAGTGCCTTGAGAAAGTATTCGGCCCCCTTGAACTTTTCAACCTTTTGCCACATTTCAGGCTTCAAACATAAAGATATAACATTTTTTTTTTGTGAAGAATCACCAACAAGTGGGACACGATTGTGAAGTGAAACGAAATCTAGTGGATTTTTGAAACTTTTTGAACTAATAAAAAAATGAAAAGTGGGGCGTGCAAAATTATTCAGCCCCCTTGCATTAATACTTTGTAGAGCCACCTTTTGCTGCGATTACAGCTTCAAGTCGCTTGGGGTATGTCTCTATCAGTTTTGCACATCGAGAGACTGAAATTCTTGCCCATTCTTCCTTGCAAAACAGCTCGAGCTCAGTGAGGTTGGAAGGAGAGCGTTTGTGAACAGCAGTTTTCAGCTCTTTCCACAGATTCTCGATTGGATTCAGGTCTGGACTTTGACTTGGCCATTCTAACACCTGGATACGTTTATTTGTGAACCATTCCTTTGTAGATTTTGCTGTATGTTTGGGATCATTGTCTTGTTGGAAGATAAATCTCTGTCCCAGTTTCAGGTCTTTTGCAGACTCCAACAGGTTTTCATCCAGAATGGTCCTGTATTTGGCTGCATCCATCTTCCCCTCAATTTTAACCATCTTCCCTGTCCCTGCTGAAGAAAAGCAGGCCCAAACCATGATGCTGCCACCACCATGTTTGACAGTGGGGATGGTGTGTTGAGGGTGATGAGCTGTGTTGCTTTTATGCCAAACATATTGTTTTGCATTGTGGGCAAAAAGTTCGATTTTGGTTTTATCTGACCAGAGCACCTTCTTCCACATGTTTGGTGTGTCTCCCAGGTGGCTTGTGGCAAACTTTAGACGAGACTTTTTATGGATATGGAAATGGCTTTCTTCTTGCCACTCTTCCATAAAGGCCAGATTTGTGCAGTGTACGACTGATTTTGTCCTATGGACAGACTCTCCCACCTCAGCTGTAGTTCTCTGCAGTTCATCCAGAGTGATCATGGGCCTCTTGGCTGCATCTCTGATCAGTCTTCTCCTTGTCTGAGCTGAAAGTTTAAAGGGACGGCCAGGTCTTGGTAGATTTGCAGTGGTGTGATACTCCTTCCATTTCAAAATGATCGCTTGCACAGTGCTCCTTGGGATGTTTAAAGCTTGGGAAATCTTTTTGTATCCAAGTCCAGCTTTAAACTTCTCCACAACAGTATTACGGACCTGCCTGGTGTGTTCCTTGGTCTTCATGATGCTCTCTGCGCTTTCAACAGAACCCTGAGACTATCACAGAGCAGGTGCATTTATACAGAGACTTGATTACACACAGGTGGATTCTATTTATCACCATCAGTCATTTAGGACAACATTGGATCATTCAGAGATCCTCGCTGAACTTCTGGAGTGAGTTTGCTGCACTGAAAGTAAAGGGGCCGAATAATTTTGCACGCACCACTTCTCAGTTTTTTATTTGCTAAAAAAGTTTAAATTATCCAATAGATTTCATTCCACTTCACAATTGTGTCCCACTTGTTGGTGATTCTTCACAAAAAAATAAAATTTGATATCTTTATGTCTTTATGTTAAGCCTGAAATGTGGCAAAAGGTTTAAAAGTTCAAGGGGGCCGAATACTTTCGCAAGGCACTATATATATATATATATATATATATATATATATATATATATATAAATATATATATATATATATATATACACACACACCCACACACTATACCGTCAAAAGTATTGTGATGCCTGCCTCAAAACACATATGAACTTTAATGACATCCCAGTTTTAGTCTGTAGGGCCCAATATTGAGTTAGCCCACACTTTGCAGCTATAACAGCTTCAACCTTTCTAGGAAGGCTGTCCACAAGGTTTAGGAGTGTGTCGATGGGAATGTTTGACCATTCTTCCAGAAGCGTACTTGTGTGGGTCAGGCACTGATGTTGGAAGAGAAAGTCTGGCTTTATCCCATAGGTGTTCCTTTGGGTTGAGGTCAGGACTCTGTGCAGGCCAGTCAAGTTCCTCCAAGCCTTTAAAGTATTTAGCCAGAAAGGCACCTGCCTTGTTGAGGGCATAGAAATCAGCTTTGAGTGTTTTGGTTGTGTTTTTCATACTGGTGTAGTAATAGATCTCTAAGTAATATTCCCAGTTTCATGAGGTCTACTGAGGTTTGGGGAGTGGGATTGTGTTTGTTCACTTTTTCCAGTGATCGAATATCTTTTCAAAATTTGTTTGATGCATTTTGAGCGCAGTTTTTTAGAATGGGAACTGAGCTGAATGCCTCTCATGAACGCCTTGTGAGCATTCCATAATATGAAACGGTCGGTGGTGTCTATATCATTAGTGGAGAAGAATAGATTGTATGCTTCGTCTATGGCTTTCTGGTTTTCCAGGAGTGAGAGCAGGTAGGTATTCAGTCTCCATATGGAGGCTGGCCTAAGTTTGGCTTAATCAGAGAAAAGGTTATTGTAATAGGGACATGGTCCAACCAGATATGGTCTCGATCGTGGAAGAAGTGACATGTGGAAGGGCCCATTGGTCAGTCAAGACGAGATCTATGCGTGTATATGTGTGGTGGGCCATAGAGAATAAGGTATAAGCTCTTTCAATATTGAGGTGACACCTCCAGATGTCATACAGATTGTGTTTATGGTAAAATGTATTGAGACAGCATGGTTTATGCTTGGCTTTAGTGGATGAATCAATTGTAGGGTCACCAACTGAGTTAAAGCCTTGACCAAGTATTAAAAAACCTTGTCGGCAAGAGGAAATCCTCTTTAGTATTTTCTTTAAGAAGGCAACCGGTCTGACATTTGGGGCATAGATATTTATCAGGGTATAAAGTACATACTAGAATAAGAAAACCGCCGTTGTCATCTTCCTGTAAAGAGATGAGTTGAAAGTTCAGAGAAGCAGCAATGGCAATGAGAACTCCAGCTTTTTTTCTTTTCAAAGTTCGCTGTAAAGTTTTTCAAATAGAGCTGAGGCGCTCTATTTTTTACAAAATTAGTCTCTTGTACAATTAGGATGTCTCCATGGAGGATCTTACATCGTTATTTAAAGCTTTTTGTTTACAGGGACTGTGCACATTAAATGAAATGAGTTTAAGAGCCATGGGAGAGCAGTAGCCAGCTAATTGTGTTGTTTCTCCTTAAATAAGGCATGAATAATGTGGTGGTGTTGTCGTAAGGGTACCCATTGATGTAAGTTTAACAAGAAGTCTCTTTGAAGCTGTACCTGTAGAGTCCGCTTCTGTGATAGAGGTTTTAGATTTATATGTGCTGCATCAGAGCAGAGGTTAGGATCATAAGGAACTGATAAAAGAAAAGCCAAAGGGATAGTAAAAAAAAAGTCTGGAAAAAAAGCCCAGAAACCATGTGCAACTTGACTGTTGCAGTGCCGAGGGGGCAGCGTAGTTAGGAGTAATTAAGCAGGAAACTTTGACATAATGTCAGTAGGCCTTAGAAGGAGACGAGGGTAGTGAATTTCCTTATTTTCATCCGGGAGTGAGCTAGACATAATTTGTGGAGTATTTAGGACCAGTCTATTGCCACTTTGGGTGGTGGAGATTTGTCTGGGATCGTAGCGTCAGGTGGTAGAATCTTCCAATCTTTTAGCAACTTGAGGCTTTTCTCCAGCGAGTGTACTGCATAGATGTTGTGTTGTTTTGTAATCAGCAGCTTGGTAGGTCGACCCCATTGATATGGTATGCTATGATTGTGGAGTGCTTTAGGCAGCATAATGAATTACTTCCTGGTGCAAATAGTGGCTGCGGACAAATCTGTGTATAGGGAAATTCCAGCAAATATTTTGGATAGTGTGGGGTTAGCTCTTGATGCCTTCATAACTTTTTCTTTAATATGAAAGAAGTGAATCCTGGCCAGGACGTCTCTTGGGATTGTGTCCACCAAAAAGGTGGCTTGCGGATATGGTGAGCTCTATCAATTATAAGATCCATGTTCCCAGCTTCAGGCAGTAATTCGGACATAAGTTGGTGAAGGAAGTCATTCAGTGACGTTTTCTGGGATTTCTCTAAATTTTATATTGTTACGCCTCAATCTGTCCTCGAGATCGGCGAGTTTGGTGAAAATTCTGTGGATTTCTGTGTCGTGATCATTATAGGAGTCAGTCAGTTCATTCTGTGCATAGCACACATCTCCAATTTTTTCTTCTGCTTGGGACACCCTGAGGGAGAGGTCTTAGATGGTTGTTGTGACTCCAGCAAGCATTCTGGACATGTCAGCATAGAAAGAATTATGCAGGCATAATAGCATGTCCTTTAGATCCTTTAGATCAGTCTGGGAGGCAAGCTGGGAGGATGCTGGCAAATCCTCTAGTAATGGCATGGAGAGAGGATAAGCTGAGTCTGAGTAGGAAGCATGAGGTGAGAGGGCTTCCTCTTCTCCTTGCTTACTTGTTTTAATTTTAGTAGGGATGCGTGTGGTGAGGCTGTCTGGAGGTGTTGACTCGCCCTGTAGTTGTGATGAGACAGGTCCTGTGCTGCCAGGCTGCAGTGTTAGCTGCACTGTGTCTATGCCAGTAGGAGCCAGTGCACTATAGCTTTAGCCGATGCCATCTTGACGGCTGTGAGCTGAGGCGTAGGGAGGATAGAAGTCTGCCAGCTTCTGTGGCTCCGATGGAGTATTCAGCCACTTTGTCATGTTGGCAGCAGTGTCAAGAGTGGATCGCTGTAGCTCCGGTGTGTGTAGCACATCCTGTGTCACCGTGACTGTTGCTTCAGTGCACCTTGTCCCCGGAGCTCCTTCACTCGGCGACCATCATTGTCCACGCTCGGCCACACCCTCCAAAGGGAACTCTTTAGGCATTAGCAAACCAAGACATTTTGGACAATTTCATGCTCCCAACTTTGTGGGGATAGCCCCTTCCTGTTCCAACATGATTGCACACCAGTGCACAAGGCAAGGTCCATAAAGACATAGATGAGCAAGTCTGGGGTGGAGGAACTTGGCTTGACTGGAGCCAGGCCTTCTGCTCCACATCAGTGCCTGATCTCACAAATGCACTTCTGGAAGAATGGTCAAACATTCCCATAGACACACTCCTAAACCTTGTGGACAGCCTTCCCAGAAGAGTTGAAGCTGTTGTAGCGGCAGAGGGCGAGCCATCACGAGTCCTGGCTCAGGTCTGTCCCTATGAGCCAATTCCTCAGACTGAGGAGGAACAGTTCCTTGCAGGAGGACTATTTTAGGGAGGTGGAGTTCTTGAAAACTTGCTTCCTACAGAAGGGATATGCAGTCAGTGATCTAGACATGATCATAACTAATGTCGCCTTAAGGGATAGAGATGATTTATTAAAACCTAAAATAAGAGATGATGGTGGACAACACTCTTCTTGTTTTTTGTTTTATACCACTTATTCGGACCAACATTTTTCAATGAAAAAGATATTTAGAAAACACTGAGGTGTCCTAAAAAAATACAGAATACTAGGTCCTTTGCTCCTGGAACAACCCAGGGTCACCTATAGAGGATCACAGAGATTTTTTGAACCATTGTTTATCCAAACATTACTCTTTGTGCCATAATAAAAGCTTAAAGGGTACATCCTTTATGGTTATAGACAAGTTTGACCCTCATTGGAGGGGCAAAAATATTAGGCGAGAGATTTCAAAGACGGAGACCTGGTGGATTTTTCGTTTAAATTGTTTTGGTTAGGTTTTCTCTATGTCATTTTTATACATTTGCATTTTCTGTACTATCTGTTTCCAACCACTAGATGTCAGCATTGCTTTTATCTCATAGCCAGCCTTTGATAAACTGTTTGCTAATTTTAAAAATTAATTTTCAATTTGTGGATGTTTTGGATGCTTCCATTTTTATCTATTACATTTGTTTCCAACTTGGCCTTTTTCTCCTACCCTCCCTTCAGAAACAGGATTAGTATATTGTATATATTTCTTATCTGATCTCCCAAAACATGGCCACCTTGGGTGTGTTTTAGCCATGTAAGTCTAAACTGTGGTGTAAACATTCGGTTATGAAGAGGTTCCGCTTCCTGTGAATGAGAGAGAGGCTTGGAGTGCAGGGGGAAAGGGCGTTCTTATCCCACCCTCCCGCCTCTATAAAGAGGATATGAAGAACTTTGACCACGCCCATGACAATGTTCCTATTGGACGAAACATCACGTAGGGTGGAGCTCTGACATCACGACAATGTAACGTGCCAACTGCAGCCATCTTTGTGGTTGGAAACATCTGCTATCCATGACGAATTGCAACTTTTTATATACCTGTTTTTATTTCTCAAAATGTGAGTACCCTGGCTTTTTTTAAAAATAAATTTACCTTGGTTTTAAATATTACACCATGAGGAGTTACTTTCTTGTAACCTATGCATGTACCTATGAATTACCATTGAGTGAAACTACAAGATCCAGCCTTCTATGATCCAATTGAAGTGGTTCCGTGGCGCTGTGGATATATCATGCTTGTTTGACCACCTGTAAATCAGTGGTCCATTTTCTTTGGTAAGAGGCCCGGTGTGTTGATGTTCGGTGGAGGATAATCTCATGTTGACCTTATTGTATCTCTGTCGGCAGTGTGGGAGGTTCCAGTATTTCCTCTTAACAGACTTTGTTTTAACACTATGAACTCTTATTTTATCATTTAATGCTTCTAGCGCTGCCTATACTTAACCTTTACCATAATGCCTAACAAGGTAAAAAATAGGGTTTACATACAGAATACATTAATGAAGTTAAATACTGAGTTTTACATTATTATCTTGTTGGTAGAATAATTGTTTGCATTATTTAGGCTGCTTTACATAGCCTGTAACTCATATTTTTTTTTATTTTTTCAGCATTTAGTATATCCTGTGTCATCTGTACTACTAATACATCAACCTCGTGCACAGCAACTGCATTGCAATGCGCTTCATCCAGCTATGTGTGTTTATCTCAATTAACCAAGCAATATACAGGTGAGACCACATAAAAACATATTTTAGGGATTTAAGACCATTCTATAGCTAGATATATAATTAAATAATTCCATGTCTTTGCTGGGGATATTATAAGGACCCTTAAAGTTAATGGTGGGTATGAGCTCCTCAAAGATTTAAGAGACATCAGGTCTTTATCAGGGAACCCAGCAAGAAGGCATACGTTGAACCTAAAGCCCCGTACACACGAGAGGACTTATGTCCGACAGACTTCCGAAGGAGTTCCGTCGGAGTTCTGCTGGAATTCCGACGGAGTTCTGACAGACTTTTCGGCTGAGCGGACTTGGCCACACACAATCACACTAAACTCCAACGGATTCGAACGTGATGACGTACGACTGGATTCGAATAAGGAAGTTCATAGCCAGTAGCCAATAGCTGCCCTAGCGTCGGTTTTAGTCCGTCGGAATAACATACACACGAGCGAATTTTTTGAAGGGACCGGGTCCGGCGGAGTTCCTTCGGAAAAATTTGAAGCATGTTCCATATTCTAAAGTCCTTCGGACTTTGGCGAGTCAAAAGTCTGTTGCAGCCCACACACGATCAAATAGTCTGACGGACTCAGTCCGTCGGACTTTGGATGTTGAAAAGTCCGCTCGTGTGTACGGGGCTTAAGTGTTTTCCCATGATTAGCTCCTCAGTGGTTTCACCAAGGGGACTGGAGTAAAATACCATGTAGCAAAGAAGTCCTAACAGTCCATTCATATTTACTTGTAAACCCCCCTAGGAGCCCTGAAGGCCCCAGATCTCCCATATGCAAATGAAGGCTTCAGTTCCTGTTATTCATTTTTTTTGGGTACTTCTAAAGCCCCGTACAGACGAGCGGACTTTTCAACATCCAAAGTCCGACGTACTGAGTCCGTCAGACTATTCGATCGTGTGTGGGCTGCAACGGACTTTTGACTCGCTAAAGTCCGAAGGACTTTAGAATATGGAACATGCTTCAAATTTTTCCGAAGGAACTCCGCCGGACCCGGTCCCTTCGAAAAATTTGCTCGTGTGTATGCTATTCCGACGGACTAAAACCGACGCTAGGGCAGCTATTGGCTACTGGCTATGAACTTCCTTATTCGAATCCAGTCGTATGTCATCACGTTCGAATCCGTCGGAGTTTAGTGTGATTGTGTGTGGCCAAGTCCGCTCAGCCGAAAAGTCTGTCAGAACTCCGTCGGAATTCCAGCAGAACTCCGACGGAACTCCTTCGGAAGTCTGTCGGACATAAGTCCTCTCGTGTGTACGGGGCTTTAGACTTTGAAGAAATACCTTCATAGATGAGAAGCGCTCAAAGATAAAATATACTATTCTGTACTTGCATAAAATTACTGTTGTAAAAAAATGTATAGCAACAAATAGAAAAAAAAATATGATAACAAGACAAAAAAAAATACAAAATATAAATAATTAAAAAATTATAGCAGAAGAATAAGTTACTTGTGTCTGTTTGCTTGTGTAGTCTGAAAAGTATAAGTCAGAGTCCTGATTCCAACTAAGAGTATAGAGTATGATGTACTTTGAATCTCTTTGTTAACAACTGACCAGTAGAAGAAGGAGATGGAAAAGTCCATTATTCTACATCAGCCATTATCACCCAGGGTTCCACAGAACCCTAGGCTTCTACCACAGGTTTCAGAGGTTCCATAAACTGTGGCTAACAGACAGGGCTAGACTGGGACAGAAATTCGGCCCTGGACTTCATCCAGACCAGCCCACTTACATTTTGAGTGTCCCATCAGCACCCCCTTACATCAGAGTGTCCCATGAGCAGCCCCCTTACATCAGAGTGTCCCATCAGCACCCACTTACATCAGAGTGTCCCATCACCAGCCCCCTTACATCAGAGTGTCCCATCACCAGCCCCCTTACATCAGAGTGCCCCATCAGCACCCCCTTACATCAGAGTGTCCCATCAGTAGCCCCCTTACATCAGAGTGTCCCATCAGCACCCCCTTACATCAGAGTGTCCCATCACCAGCCTCCTTACATCAGAGTGTCCCATCAGCAGCCCCTTACATCAGAGTGTCCCATCAGCCCCCTTACATCAGAGTGTCCCATCAGCACCACCTTAAATCAGAGTGTCCCATTACCATCCCCCTTACATCAGAGTGTCCTACCAGCACCCCTTACATCAGAGTGTCCCATTACCAGCCCCCAGGGGCGGACTGACAACTCGTGAGGCCCCCGGGTAATAGGAGATTATGGGGCCCCCAGGCAATCAGTGATTACGGGCCATGCAGTATACAATCACACGGTATACACAGACATGTTTCTATTGGACTGAGAAGACACTGTAGAGGTGGGGCAGCTATAATCTCAGGATTTTTAGACCAAAGGGATGTCAGTAAGGGATATTTCAGAGACAGATGTAAAAAAAAAACACAGATTTTTACATACTGTCCTTGGTTTTACTGAGGCTGTCAACCCTGATGGGGCCCCCTAGTGGCCCAGGGCCCTCGGGCAGTGCCCGAGTGGCTGAATGGTCAGTCCGCCCCTGCCAGCCCCCTTACATCAGAGTGGCCCACTGAGCCATCGGCCCACCGGGAAACTCCCGGTAGTCCCGATGGCCAGTACATGCCTGCTAACAGACCTCCCACCTGATGGTGCCTGCAGAGTTTCAAGGCCAGCACCGATTGGCAAGGACATTACACCATTGGTCTTTTTAGCTTTATGTAAGGGTAGCAGACCACCAATGACCACCATTGGCCATCAATATAAGTGACATTTGATCCCATTAAATTTATTTTAGCAAGGGTTACCTGAGACCTGGAAATTACTTTAAGGGTTCAATGTTAAGAAAGGATGTTCTACATAGTAAATATAACTTGCAAGTTTTCAGGCAAAAGTTTTAATTTCTTGGATAAGTCTATAACAAGTCTATAAGTGCTATAACAAGTAAACCCAAATTTACAGGAAAAATAGAGGGGAAACCTTGTCCCAACTGTAGACTTATCCAATAATAAAAGATAGTAGGGCTGTTAGTGATTAAAATTGTCGTTTTTTTTAAAATCAATTAATCTACTAATTGTGATTAATTATAACGCACATACAGATCCAACTACTTTTAGCTGATCTTCTTGCATTGCAAGTCTGCATTAGTCAGTGGTAAATGTGGTATACACTATATACAATCACCCGACACTAGTTCGTTTCCACAATCCATGCCTTAACTTCACAGTTCACACAAATACGTTTTAAATTCAAACTGTAGCACTGACGTAAGTCCTTTTTTTTCCCCACAGTAGCTTGACAATCCCTCCACCTCCAGTCTAACTAATCACTCTCACCTTATGGCATGGACCCCTGTGCAAACAGGTGGTTATGCAAGTGGGTATCAAAAGGGTTAACACAGGCCATAAACTTCTCTTACGTCTCCTTAGATCTTAGCAAGGATGCCAGGTCATGGGTAGAAAGAAAAGATCTACATGCTTTTTTTGATCGATCAAAAGAATCTTGATCAATCAAAAAAAGTAACAATTAATCAAGGAATTAATCTTTAATTTCCACAGCCCTAAAAAATACAATGATGGACTTTCTTGGTACCCCATAAACAAGACCACACACATGCAGTATAAAAATACTATTTAATTACAACATTACAAACATATCCAAATAGACTAAAAAATTGTAACCCCTCAAAACATACTGAATGATAATAATGACTGTTGTTCTATAATCCAAAAATATACACTATCTCAAAACAATGGGTAAAAACATAACAATTGTAGAACATGAACAACAGACTCCAAATATGGTGCTTTTCTCTTCTTCAGGAGATGGAGGCTATACAATTTGAAACATAAGCAAAAAAAAAGGCAGCACGATATAAACATAATGCATTATGCATAGTATAAACAAGTATAGTAAACACCACTCAGAGCACCCATACTCACCCACTGTAAACTGCAGAAGGGGTTACACATGAAGCACATCCAAAGCCAAAGGCACTAGCAATTGACCAGTAAGATATAGAAAAATTTCATCATTCTACATCAGCCATTCTCAACCAGGGTTTCATGGAACCCTAGGGTTCCTCCAGAGGTTGTCAAGGGTCCCATGAGCTGTGGCTGATAGAACTCCCACCTGATGATGCCTGTATAGTTTTTAGGCCAGCAGCACTTGGCAAGGGCAGCAGCATTACACGATGGGTCCTTCTAGCTTCATATAAGGGTGGAAGACTACCATTGTAAGAGAGAGGGGGGAGGGGGGGGGGGTTCATTCTATCCATTGGTCATCAATGTAAGAGGCATTCTTCCCATTGAATTGATTTTAGCAAGCTTTTCCCGAGACCTGAAAATTGCTTTAAGGGTTCAAGGTTAAGAAAGGCTGCTTTACATAGTAAATATAGCTTGTAAGTTTTATGATTACATTTTTAATTTCTTGGATAAGTCCACTACTACTTAGATTGCGGGAGAGAATAGTGTTTGACTCTATACATTTCTCTGTTTGTAGATAGTGGATACCCCCCAATGTATGTGTTCAAAAGAATGTGCTCCCCCACCACTTATTGTAACCTTAAGAGCACAATGACAGACTTACAATTTAAAACGGTGTCATCAACTACTTGTTGTACTACGAACTCATGCACCCCTACAGTGCCAGTCTGTAAGTATATTAAAGAAAATATTTTTCAGTGTTGTCACCACATTTTATATGATTTACCACTTCTAATCTTTAATTTGATCCTTCCATTCCTTTCTTCTCCCTTTCTTCCTTCCTTTCTTGCTTCTTTCCATTCTTCCTTCCTTCAATCCTTTCTTCCTTCCTTCTATCCTTCCATTCTTCCTTCCTTCTATCCTTCCTTCCTTCCTTTTATCCATTCTTCCTTCCTTCAATCCATTCTAATCCCCTTCTATCCTTCCATTCTTACTTTCTTCTATCCATTCTTCCTTCCTTTTATCCATTCTTCCTTCCTTCTATCCTTCCATTCTTCCTTCATTCTATCCATCCATTCTTCCTTCCTTCTATCCATTCTAATGTCCTTCTATCTTTCCATTCTTCCTTCCTTCTATCCATTCTTCCTTCCTTCTATCCATTCTTCCTTCCTTTCTTCCTTCCTTTTATCCATTCTTCCTTCCTTCTACCCTTCAATTCTTCCTTCCTTCCATTCTTCCTTCCTTCAATCCTTTCTTTCTTCCTTCAATTCTTTCTTCCTTCCTTCTATCCATTCTTCCTTCCTTCAATCCATTCTAATGTCCTTCTATCCTTCCATTCTGCCTTTCTTCTATCCATTCTTCCTTCTTTCTATTCTTCCTTCCTTCCTTTCTTCCTCCCTTCTATCCATTCTTCCTTCCTTCTATCCTTCCATTCTTCCTTCCTTTTATCCATTCTTCCTTCCTTCCATCCATGTTTCCATCATTCCTTTTTTTATGCAGTGCCTGCAGTCAACACTGTGCCCAATGCTTACTCCTGCCCTGCTTGCACCAGAACGGAAATTGTACCGTGCCCCATGGACTACGTCATACAATGTACAGGCAGTCAGAGCTGGTGCATGGAGTATGTGGAAAATGAGGTTGTCACAAGTAAGTGTATAATGATACATAACCCAGAAAATTATAATACTCAATCCATGTCTACCTCAACTGCCCTTTTTGGGTGAATTTTTTTTAATATATATATTTATATATTTTTTTTATTTATATTTTTTCGCATTTAATTACATTTTTTACATTTATACATTATGAAGATTTATATCTGTTCTTGTCCCATATGTACACAATTTTTGCTTAATAGATACACCTTTTGATACATAACAAATGATTCTCAGAGAACTATGGGCAGCTAAGTGACTGCACAGCAGAAGTAGCTCCTTTTCTGGCACAGCTGTCTCTCATTGGCTGATTGGTCTGATAAGGGGTTATTAACTGCTGTAAGTCATTGAGTGTGCACATTCTAGATGAAGCTGTTTAGCTCTGATAATAGCATGCGGATAGAGAATCTGAGAGCTCCTCCTGCTTGCTAAAACTTTTTATAATCCTATAATTGGCTAAGATCACAACAATCAAATAAAGCAGCTTTGAGTCATTTATCCCTCCATTACTATACAAGGCTTTACTACTCCAGATTTGTATAGAGAGCTGTCCATTTGCTGAACCATATTTTACTTATTTACTATGTCGCCAACAGTAAGGCCAGCAGTAAATAAGATCCTCTACGGGGAATGTTTTGAAATAGACAGTATCAGCAAAAATGAGCATCCTGACGTGGGTGCCACCCATGGCAGCACTATCACCCTAGGCGTGGTCGCCAATAGGGGGGCAGAGCCAGTCTTTCTGTACTGGTCCCAGACTAGGGGACTTTTTGTTCTCTATGGGGTGCAGGTGGAGGATTAGTGCAGGCAGCAGCTGCTTTCAGGAGCAGGAGAAGTAATATTACATATTTCTGACACCTGCACTCGGTACGTTACATGCTCCTGACCCCTGCACTCTGTATGTAACATACTACTGACTCATACACTCTGTACGTTGACTACTCCTGATCCCTTCACACTGAATGTTACATACTCCTAATGCCTTCACTCTGATGGTTACATACTCTTGACTCCTGCACTCTGTATGTTGCATACTCCTGATCCCTTCACTCTGAACGTTATATACACCAAATCCCTGCATTCTGATGGTTACATGCTCTTGACTCCTGCACGCTGTACGTTCCATACTACTGATTCCTGCATTCTGAATGTTACATACTTCTAATCCCTGCACTCTGTATGTTACATACTCCTGACTCCTGTACTCTGTACGTTGCATACTCCTGATCCCTGCACTCTGTATGTTGCATACTCCTGATCCCTGCACTCTGTACATTGCTTACTCCTGATCCCTGCACCCTGTATGTTACATACTTCTGACTCATCCACTCTGTACGTTGCATACTCTTGATCCCTGCACTCTGAATGTTACATAATCCTAATCCCTGCACTCTGTATGCTACATACTCTTGACTCCTGCACGCTGTACATTGCATACTCCTGATCCTTGCACTCTGTATGTTACATACTTCTGACCCCTGCACTCTGTATGTTACATACTTCTGATCCCTGCACTCTGTACGTTGCATACTCCTGATTTCTGCACTCTGTATGTTGCATACTCCTGATCCCTGCACTCTGTATGTTACGTACTCCTGATCCCTGCAATCTCTATTTGTATACTCCAGATCCATGCACCCTATATGTTGTATACTCCTGATCCCTGCACTCTGTATGTTACATATTCCTGACTCCTGCACTCTTTACGTGGCATACGCCTGATCCCTGCACTATGTATGTTACATACTCCTGACTCATGCACTCTGTACGTTGCATACTCCCGATCCCTGCACTCTGAACGTTACATACTCCTAATCCCTGCACTCTGTACGTTACATACTCTTGACTCCTGCACTCTGTATGTTGTACAATCCTGACCCCTGCACTCTACGTTATATGCAACTGGTGACTATCTGGTATTCTGACAGATGAATGCTACTTGTTGCACCTTGAATTTTAGATTATGCTAATATTAGAACATTGATAATCCCAACATGATAACCACATTAACCTTACTATTTATTATAGAATTTCCTAGGATACCAGTCTAATACCATGTCATATTTTGCTTCTGTTTTAGCCGGAAACGCCCGATATGAAAATATGACCGGCTGTTGTGATACGGCTTTCGCATTGATACTTCTTCCATTATTTTACAGTAGTTCATCTGGGTACAAATCGTACATCTCTGCTTACCAAGCAACAACCTTAAAACCAAGTAATTTGTTTATCATCAACATTTAGGGATTAAACCCAAACTCCAGGCAGAGGTAAAAGATATAAAATAAGACAGCTCTGTGGTCGTTAATACATCCTTAAAGAGGACCTTCCATCGTTTTTTTATCTTTCCATCTATTTAATCTTCTGCCCTTGTTGTTGTTTTAATTTTGGATAGTAAAACATTTTTTTTCTGCAAGTAAATCCCTTATACAGCCCACTTCCTGTTTCTCGTCTGGTAAAAAGCCTAGGATTATGACATCATGCACAGCTCTCTCTCTCATTCTTGTAAGAGTTCGCTAGGAAGGGAGGGGGGATGAGTCGTAAGAGGGTCAATGAGAGCTGCAGAGCTGGAGACGTGCCTCTGTGTAAATCCAGGAAGTGAACAGGCAGCAGCTTCAGCTGCCCACAGTTAAAATGGATGCAGCCAGATTCAGTGGAGGGAGATTTCTATGTCAAATTTGACAAGTAGAGAATCACAGTGTATATAAAATAATAAAATAAATAAATAAAATAATATGCAAAGTGGTTTGAGGTAAGCTGGAGAATGGCAAAGACGTTTTTATTACAAATTATGTGAGCAGACTGCAGCTCCTCTTTAACCACTTCCCACCCGCCGGCCGTCAAATGGCGGCTGGGCGACACGGCTCTCTTTCTGGGTGGACGTCATACGACGGCCCTCCAGAACATGTGGTGTGTCTGTCTGAAACACCGCTACACCGATCTCGGTAAAGAGCTTCTGACGTGATTAGCCGTGTCCAATCACGGCTCATCACAATGTAAACAGGAAGAGCCGTTGATTGGTTTTTCCACACTCTCGTCTCACAGGCGCGAGTACAGGAGAGCCGATTGGCTGCTCTCTTGACAATGGGGGGTCTGTGCTGATTGTTTACCAGCACAGCCCCCCCTCGGATTCCCACCCAGGACCACCAGGATGCTGCCAGGACCACCAGGGATGGCCACCACACTGGACCACCAGGCATGCAAACCTAGACCACCAGGGAAATGCCAATCAGTGCCCAGGCAGCTGCCAATCAGTGCTCATCCCCAGTGCTTGTCAGTGCCAATGGTGATTTTGTTGTCAGAATATCTGAGAACCAGATCTCAAATTTTGTGCGACGGAAATTCCGACTCTGATGCCTGCATATTCATCTCCGATTTAAATCCTTCTGACAGGAAGAGAGAGATGACTCCCATCTGTGTTCTGCTGCTCGTTATTAGCTCAATCACAGATTGGGGTGGGTCCTAAACCAGACCTACAGCATAATCTATAGGGAAGCCTACATTCTGGCTTTGACGTATTTACAAAAACTGGTGCACACCAAATCTGGTACAGCTGTGCATAGTAACCATTCAGCTTCCATAAATTCCTTTTTGGCCGGGTTCACACTGGTATGACAAACGCTCTGCCATTGGGATCTCATGTCGCATGACATGTGAAAATCAATGTTTCCCTATGGGGAGCTGTCTTAACTAGTCCGACACAAGTCGGTCCGACTTTGAAAATGCTCCCTGTACTACTTTGGTCCGACTTTGATCCTACTTCAGCCCATTCCATTGACTATCATCGAAGTAGGATCAAAGTCGGATCCTTGTCCTAAACATCCAACTTTGGCATCCGGCATTGTGTTATTTCCTGCCCCTGCTGTAGCCCCTCCCATTGTGTGTTAGTTTTGATTGGTCAAGGGACAAGTCAAACTATCTGAAAAGTCAGATCAAAATAATATCCTGTTCATTAAAGTCGGATGGATGTAGGACCAATGTAGTACTGATGTCACAGAGCAAAGTAGGATGAAAGTCGTACTACTGTTGTGTAGTATAGTGTGAACCCAGGCTTTCTGCTGCTGTACTTACCATGTTGGATGGTTAGGACAAGGATCCGACTTTGATCGAACTTCAATGATATTCACTGGGCTGAAGTAGGACCAAAGTTGGACCAAAGTAGTACAGGAACCTTTTTCAAAGTCGGACCGACTTGTGTCGGAGCAGTTAGGACAGCTCTCATAGAGAACCACTGATTTACACACATCACGTAACACATGCTCCCAAAGTCGGAGTGTATACCATACCAGTGTGAACCCAGCCTTAGGTCGGATTCACACTGGTATGACACAACTGTCGTACGACTGTGGATCTGACTTTGCCCTGCGACTTGAAGTCTGACATCCAATTGACTTCAATAAAAAGGGATCCAACTTTGATCCCAACAATACCATGCACTTTGTGTCTGGTATGAATCTTTAGGGGAAACTCAACAAAAAAAAACAAAGGCATGGGTTTCCCCCTCCAAGACCACACCAGTCTGGTATGGATTTTAAGGGGGACCCCATGTCAAACAAATGGCGTGAGTCACCCCCAAATCCATACCAGACCCTTATCTGAGCATGCAGCCTGGCAGGTCAGGAAAGAGGGTGGGGACGAGCGATCGTCCTCCTCCTGAACCATATCAGGCCGCATGCCCTCAACATGGGGGGGTGGGTGCTTTGGGGTGGGGGGGGCCTGGCCTGCTGGGCTGCCTGGTATGGTCTTGGAGGGGGACTCTATGTCATTTTTATTTTTAATTATTGGCGTGGGGTTCCCCTTCAAGATCATCAGAGAACAAGTCGCATGCCAAAGTCGGGTAAGTTAAGACGGTGATCCGACTTTGATCCGACTTTGATCCGACTTCAGTAATATTCAGTAGGCTGAAGTAGGCTCAAAGTTGGACCAAAGTAGTGCAGGAACCTTTTTCAAAGTCAGACCATCTTGTGTCAGACCAGTTAAGACGGCCCTCATGGGGAACCATTGATTTGCACACGTAATTGCGACATGAGCTCCCAATTGTGCATGCGTCATGAGCTCCCGATGTCGGAGCGTTTGTCGTAAAGTGTGAATCCGGCCTAACGCCGCATACACAAACGTCACACAAACGTTCGCTGAACTTTCGACCGTCAAGAAAGCGGTGATGTACAAAACTACAACGAGCCGAGAAAATTAAGTTCAATGCTTCCGAGCATTTGTCAAATTGTTTATGAGCATGCGTATGAATTTTGCGTGTCGGAATTGCTACAGACGATCGGAATTTCCGATCAACACTTTTTCCAACCAAAAAATTGAGAACCTGCTCTCAAACTTTTGCTGGCTGGAATTCCACCAGCAAAAGTCCGATGGAGTATGCACACGGCCGCATCAAAAGCTCTCATCGGACTTTTGCTGGCGGAATTTCCGATCGTGTGTACGAGGCATTATTGTCAAAGTTTGATTGAACAAGCTGAGATTAGAAGCTGACTGGTTACCATGCACAGTTGCACCAGATTCTGTGTGCACCAGTTTTTTAGTGTATACCCCCCACTGTGTGTGTGGCTCCCCCCCCCCCCCTTGGAAGCCATCCTACATCAATTCCTGACAAGCATATTTCATATTCACCAACTGTTAATAACTTATTTTTAATATCTTTTCTAGACAATATCCTCTTCTGTAACAACTACATAAATTCAACCAACCTAAAGCTTCTGTACAACCCTTATATATGCTTACCAACGGAGGACGTTTGTGTGACGGAGCTCTACCAAACCACAGATGGTAACTTCTGATACTATATTACTTTATCATACAGAAAAAAAAAGTCAAGTATAGAAATAGATTAATGGACAAATTAACAGTTTTAGATCAATGTAATTTTAATTTTATGTTTCTACAGTTTTAAATATACGTAAAAAATGCTATAAATGAAGAATGCTTTCATAAATAGAAGTGTTAATAGTTTATTTTTTACCAATTAATATGATGGAAAGTAAATGAACAGAAAACAAATCCAAATTGAATCAAATTATGGTGTGACCATCCTTTGCCTTCAAACCAGCATCAGTTCTTCTATGTACACTTGCACACGGCTCTTGAAGGAACTTATTTATTTATTTTTTATTGCATATGTTTTATAGCAGAAAGTATTATTACTAAATATTGGGTCTTTTTTAATTTATATCTGAAAAAAAAAAAAAGTGCCGATCAAATGCCACTAAAAGAAAGCTCTATTGAGGAATGAAGGAAGGAATGCATTTTATATACAACTATACAGATCAGACCAAAATGATGGACAAATGAGGAGGAAAGAGGGACAGAGGGACATTGCTCGAAATCAGGGACAGTTGGGAGCTATGGGTATGCTGTTCCTATGTTTTCATGCATAGTTGAGGTGTTTAACCTTGTTTCCATGTCGGAGGGGTGGCTTTATGGCCGCAGTTCTTCCATGAAGACCACTTATGGCCAGACTTCTCCAGATAGTAGATGGGTGTACCTGAGTCCTACTGGTTCCTGACAGTTCTGGGCTGATGGCACTTCTGGACATCTTCCAATGGCGAAGGGAAGTAAACATGGTGTGTCTTTCATCTGCTGCATTAGGTTTGCTTGTCCGACAACGGCATCTACAGTCAACAAAATTGACAGTTTCTTTGTGCTACTTAAAGCGGGATTCTACCCTAAAGTGGAACCTCCGCTGATCGGATCCCTCCCCCCTCCGGTGTCACAATTGACACCTTTCAGGGGGGAGGGAGGTGGAGATACCTGTCAAAGACAGGTATTTTCACCCACTTCCGGGCATAGACTCCCGCGGGAGTCTACGCCATTTCCTTGTCCTGCCGCGCTGTCTGCTGGGACACACACGGGTCCCAGTGATAGCGTGGAGATTTCCTATTGCGCGGCGCAAGTCGCGCATGCGCAGTAGGGAACCGGGAAGTGAAGCCGATTCGCTTCACTTCCTGATTCCCTCACCTAGAATGGTGGCGGCAGCAGCCGAGGGCCGAGCGATCGATCGGCCTCGGCTGCCGACATCGCTGGAACCCGGGACAGGTGAGTGTCCATTTATTAAAAGTCAGCAGCTGCAGTATTTATAGCTGCTGGCTTTTAATATTTTTTTTTTAGGTGGAATCCCTCTTTAAAGTGGAAGTAAACTCCCCCATCGTTTTCAGCCAAGGAAGCTGCCATCTTTGCCTCTGTTTAATCTTCAACTGCTATGGTGCTGCACATGTGATTCGTTATGACACCAGCCATTGGATGGTTTGATAGTTTGGCTTAGAGCACAGCCAATGTGCAGTTAGCATTCCCGACATGCCTTTTTTTTTTAACTGTTTAAATCGATGGGTTTACTTCCACTTTAAAAGAGCTTGAACAGCACATCTTGAAACCCTGGTCTGCTTAGAAATCTTTGCATGGGAAAGACCTAACTGATGCCGTATCTGTGACATGAAACTGTTTTCCACAACCTCACCTTAGTAGCAGAGTTTGTCTGTTCCTCACCCAGTTCTAAGCCTCCCACACAGCTGTTTTTGTTTTAGTTAATGACTGTGTTTCAGCCCACATATGGAATTGATGGTTATTAACACTTGCTTGAGTATAATTGGTTAATCATACACCTGACTCTAATCCTATACAATCCATGACTCTGTGCAAGTGTAAAAAGTGTACACCTGTAATGCCTTGCACACACAATCTGACTTTCCAATGGGAAATGTTGGATCTGACCTTGTTGGTGGACAATCCAACTGTGTGTATGCTCCATCGGACAATTGTTGTTGGACTTTTCACCAACAAATGTTGGCTAGCATGTTTTCAAATTTTCCGCCAACAAATGTGTGTTGTCTGATTTTCCGATTGTGTGTACACAAGTCCGTCAGACAAAAGTCGAAAGTACAAACACACATGCTCCAAAGCAGAAGCAGTCGGTCTTGTAAACTAGCGTTCGTAATGGAGAATTAACATTCGTGATGCGGCAAATTATTAAATCTCCAAATGCAGCTCACAATTCCCTTCTTCTTTAATTGGATAATAATGAAGCTGCTTTGCTGGTGATACTGATGGAGTTATTGCAAACACATTTTCAAAGGCTTTTTTTTTTCTAGTGATATCAAGAATAATATTATTATGCTTTTTTTTCATTTGGGCAAGTTACCACAACACCATTTTCCCGAAGTTTTTAAGATTAAAGATGCAACTATGTTGGTCAATTTTACTTTAAACTGTAACTGCCTACTCCCAAACTGTCATTTGAAGTAAAACCCACAGCCAAGTATTATTTTCCACAATTTTTTTATTGTGCATTAAAAAAAAAAATTTGACAATTTGCCAATAGAACTTAACCAAAAAGTGCATTCTATTCATCCAAAAATATAGAAAATATACAAAATCAAATCATTATTATTCAAAAAAAATAATAATGTCAAAGCAATAACTCCAAGGCCAATAATAAATAACACTTTATGTCCTCCGATTCCGCAACATGGCTGGTTGATGAACGGCCGTTCAGAAAGGAACTGAAAAGTGCAAAATGAAAAGCGATAAATGAAAAATGTGAAAAGAAAAGTGCGAATCAACACTCGCCAAACTTCTACTAATACGAAATTTAGCAGAAGAAGCCCCTGCTAAAGAGCTGAAAAACCATGTAGTACGTCTAGTACGTCACTTCGTTCGTAATTGTTGGCCAACAATTGTGTGACCGTGTGTATGCAAGACAAGTTTGAGCTAACGCCCTTCGGACAAAATTCCACGGTTTTGTTGACCAACAATCCGATCGTGTGTACGAGGCATAAGAAATGATGCTGGTTTGAAGCCAAAGGGAAGTCACACCAAATGCTGATTTGAATGAGATTTTGTAAATTTTGCATTTTGTAAATTACTTCAAGTTAAATTAAAATGATTATTTATAATATAAAATATATATAATATAATATATATATAATATAAAGTATAAATTATTATGAATTAAATTATATACTAATCAATATTATATCAAAATAAATATTGTTGAAAGCATTCTTACTTTACAGCATCTCTCGCTCTCTTATATATATATATATATATATATATATATATATATATATATATATATATATATATATATATATATACACTGTATATATATATATATATATATATATATATATATATATATATATATACATACACACAAACTATATCATAACCATGTATGTGTTTTAGCTTTAGGTAATGTACTTTCCATGGACCAAGTAGGGAGATGTGGGAACTCCAGTGAGTGCGGCCGGGCCATTGTGATCAGTTATCCAACAAGAAACCTTGTAATCAGCACCACCTGCTGTAATACAAGTAGATGTGTCCCACCCACCACCACCACCGGTATGCACACATAACATGTTACGGTATTCATACATATAGCTATAGTATATGATGTCAAATTACACTGCTCTTTATCCAATAACACATAATTAAAGTAGGACTAAAGGTAAAACTTGTTTGTTCCCTGTTGGATAGAGTAAGGATGGGTTATAACCCTTGTCAGGTTTTTTTGCCATCTGTGTCCTATTGGGGAGATTTCCCTTCACTTCCGGTCCCATAGCCAAACAGTAATGCCGCGTACATGTGATCAGACTTTCCAGCAGACTCGGTCCGGCGGACCGGAATCCGACAGAAAATTCGATCGCGTGTGGGCTCCAGCTGACTTGTTTTCCCCAAAAGTCAGACGGACCTAGAAATAAAACAGTCCGGTCGAAAGATCCGTTCGTCTGTATGCTAGTCCGACGGACGAAAACCGACGCTAGGGCAGCTATTGGCTACTGGCTATGAACTTCCTTATTCTAGTCCGGTCGTACATCATCACGGACTTTGGTGTGCTTGTGTGTGGCCAAGTCCATTCGTTTGGAAAAGTCTGTTGGAACTCCGCCGAAAGTCCATTGAAACGTCCAGTCGTGTGTACGTGGCATAAGTGAGAGGAAATCCTACCAAAGTGAGGGAATCCCTGGTTGTCACCAGAACAAATGTCCCCCATTGGAAGATTTTCCCTTTATTCCTGTTCTGGTGAAAAAAAAACAAAAAACTGCATGTAATTTTTTTTAATGTAAATTGGGGTAAGACAATATGCCATTAGGCTATTTTCTCTCCAGGTTGAATGTCTTTCATTCATACAGAAGACAACGAATCAGGAAAATATTGCATTATGGCCACTAGATGGAGCTGATAGCCATATTTAATAAAGCAGACCATTGGTTATGCAATTTTCTTTCCTTCTACCACACATCGATTCATCACATCGTCACTTCCGTTTTACTCGGAAGCCAACGGCGCCATTTAAAAAAAAAAACACAGTATTCAAAAACGCTGATCTTGGCATTTTGAATACTTTTAAGTACAGAGGAGGGGTTTGGGCTCTTTCAGACCCCAGATCCCTCCATAAAGAGTACCTGTCACTGCCGATTACTGTTTACATTCCTTCTGACAGCAATAAAAGTGATCATTTTTTTTTTTTTAAAAGGCAAAGTATGAAAAGAAAAACAATAAATTAATTAATTTTAAAGAAAGAAAAAAAAAAGCTTCTCATCCTTCCGTGCTTGCATGTCAAAGCAAACATATACGAAAGTCACTCCCGCAAATGTAAACAGTGAGGTATCCCCAAAATTATTAGAGCGAGAGCAATAATTCTACTAGACCTCCACTGTACCTCTCAACTAGTGACCGTTAAAAAATCTTAAAGTGTCGCCTATGGAGATTTTTAAGTACCATAGTTTGTCACCATTCCACATGTGTGCGCAATTTTAAAGGGTGACATGTTAGGTATCTAGGGAAAAAGGGGTGTTATACAGATGTGGCTTTAGGAGTGTTATTTCAGTTTTTGCATGTTAGGTATCTATTTGCTAGGTGTAACATCATCTTTACTGTTTAGTTTTTATTTTATATATTGAAGTGTATTTTTTCAAAAACAATTGTGTTTGAAAGGCTGGTGCACAAATACAGTGTGACATAAAATATTGCAACGTCCGCCATTTTATTCTCTAGGGTCTCTCCAAAAAAAAAAAAAAAAATCATATATATATATATATATATATATATATATATATATATATATATATATATATATATATATATATATATATACACACACACACATGTAATGTTTGGGGGTTTAAAGTAAATTTCTAGCAAAAATACTGATTTTAACTTGTAACAAAATAAAAAATAGGCTTGATCATGAAATGTTGATATCTGTAAGTCATTTTTGTTATCTAACACTCCTTGTGACTTTCCAGCTCCTGCAGTGAGTCAAAATAATGCCAACCTGTTCTGCAGATCTTGTTACTCGAACAGCTCTAACACGTGTCTGTTGGACAGCACCGTGCAGTGCTTGGGCAATCAGAATCGCTGCGTCACGTATAGTGCAGTAAAAAATGGTAAGTGCCCGCCGTATGATCAACACAAGGAAAACATTGAGTTGGGTTGATTCTGCATTCAGTAACTGTGTTATAATCATGACTTTGCTCAGATGGGCATTAGGAGGAAGCACCAATGAAGGAAAGCTCAGCATTAAAACACAGATAGCGCAGTCTGCTTTAAAGCTGAACTTCAACCTTCTCTTCAGTTTTACACAGTGGTACCGGCTCCTCTCCTGAAATGGTTTACTCTGATTTCACTGCACACTGTGAACTTCTCACAATGTGCAATCAAAGTGGATAGAGGCCATTTCATTTCCTGGCTGGAGGACATCCATTGTTGTCTAGCTCATTTCTCCCCAGCCTGACTGTCCCTGGTCCACCCCTATCATTCATTGGATTTCAGATGTTTCAATCATGGAGGCTCAACATCACACGTGGGCATGACTTAGGGTGGTCTGCATTCAAACTGGTCTACATGCAAAGCCTACCTAGGAACGTCCACCCATCCAGAATGACATCCACCCATCAGGGCATTTTAATACTTGTATAGCTAGCCATAAATTATACCAATTTCCTATTCAATTTCCTGTAGATTTACCATTAACTATATAGTACAAGGACCTGCCTGATTGCATACAAATTGAAAGTTTAACCTCATATTATATGGTTTTGGTAAATCTAATGGAAAACTGTATAATGTATGGCCAGCCTAACTTCTTCCAAGAACCGGGCCACCAGGTCCATCAGCCATAGAGACCCAGTGTTGACTAAAATTAGGCATGCAATGAAAAAAAAAGGTATTTATTAGCATTTTGGGGGGAGGAATGGAGGAGATTCCAGAAGAGGTATCAAGAAGTGGAGTCAGTGCCGTGTAAAAATCCCCCCCCCAGAATCAAGAGACCCGAATGAAAAGTCCCAAATTGTAGGAGGACCTCCTGTAAAAAGGATACCTGTTTAGAGTTAGGATAATACACATTTGGTCTATTTTTCCAAGTTCCTTTTAGGAAAATAAATCTACCTTCTGGGTCCAGCAGTTGGTCAGTAAGGTGGACTTGATGAAAATCAAGACTCCCTTGGTCTTAGAGTCAGCACCTGCAGAATGATACACCGTAGGGAAGCAACTGTTATGCCACGTACACACGGTCGGATTTTCCAACAACAAATGTTGGATGTGAGCTTGTTGGCTTAAAATCCGACCATGTGTACACTCCATCAAACATTTGTTGGACTTTCGGCCAACAAATGTTGACTAGCAGGTTCTCAAATTTTCCACCAACAAATGTTTGTTGTCGGACTTTCCGATCGTGTATACACAAGTCCACAAAGGTTCACACATACTCGGAATCAAGTATGAGCCAGAAGTGCTCGGTCTTGTAAAACTAGCATTCGTAATGGAGATATCACGTACGTCTTGCATGTCACTATGTTCTTAATTGTTGGCCAACATTTGTGTGAAAGTGTGTATGCAAGACAAGCTGGAGCCAACATCCTTCGAACAAAAATCTATGGTTTTGTTGTTGGAAAGTCCGATCGTGTGTGTACCGTGCATTAGTAAAGCAAGAAAAGGAACATCATCTCTTACTAAATGGGGACCCAATGTATGGGGCTCGTGCCAAAGTATTACCAGAAGTGGATTTAGACCTGCTAGTCCACTTTATATGGGAAATTTGTGGAATAGAGAAAATGGGAGGAGAATCCGTCGATTTTCAAAGGAGGACCAGCCTCTCTGAGGTGGGAAAGGAGTATAACACCAAAGTATTTAAATATATTCGACTATCTAGGAACTTCATAAAGTGAAAATACTTAACATGGGAAGAGCTTCGGCTGTAAGGACTAGGGAAATACAGATCAGGGTCATCTCTAAGTTTGCGAGGCTCCCATCTGATATTCCCCATCTCGTAGGTCCAAAGATACCGGAGAAGGCACAAATAATCAACATTTGTTCTGCTGAGGAAGAAGGCAGTAACAACATTTGTCTGGTCCCCTGTGGAATGGGGTCATCTATCTCCAGGACCATGTTAATAAGGTACAGGCCTAACAACCAGACACCCCATCCCACAGCTGGGCCCCCTACCCTACACCCCCAGTCAACATGATAAAAAAATATATGTAGAAGATTCCTATAGACTAACACATTTTATTCACATTTCCTAAATTCTGCATGTGGCTATGAAGGTCAACTTCAAACCTGAATTTGCCCAGATTGTTTGCTATAGTTTGATAGTAATAAACACTAATTATCACACATTAAACCAGGGGGCAAACGACATGGATCCAGAGATACTGTCAGCGACCCCGTCTTCACCAGGAGCAATCGCCCCCTAAGACCTCAGCTTCCTTGAAAACCTCCTAGGATAAAAAACACTGGATTTTTGATATTTGATTGCCACCTAAGGTATATACTCGAGTATAGGCCGACCTGAATATAAGCCGAGGCACCTAATTTTACCACAAATAACTGGGAAAACGTATTGACTCGAGTATAAGTCTAGGGTGGGAAAAAGCAGCAGCTACTGGGTAAATAATGCCCATCTGCAGCCTCACTGTGCCCATGTGCAGCCTCACTGTGCCCATGTGCAGCCTCATTGTGCCCATATGCAGCCTCATTGTGCCCATATGCAGCCTCATTGTGCCCATATGCAGCCTCATTGTGCCCATTTGCAGCCTCATTGTGCCCATCTGCAGCCTCATTGTGCCAATTTGCAGCCTTACTGTGCCCATTTGCAGCCTTACTGTGCCCATCTGCAGTCTCACTGTGCCCATCTGCAGCCGCACTGTGGCCATCTGCAGCCGCACTGTGGCCATCTGCAGCCGCACTGTGGCCATTTGCAGCCTCACTGTGCCCATTTGCAGCCTCACTGTGCCCATTTGCAGCCTCATTGTGCCCATCTGCAGCCTCACCGTGCCCATCTGCAGCCTCTTTGTGCCCACCTGCAGCCTCACTGTGCCCATTTGCAGCCTCTTTGTGCCCATTTGCAGCCTCACTGTGGCCATCTGCAGCCTCACTGTGCCCATTTGCAGCCTCACTGTGCCCATATGCAGCCTCACTGTGCCCATTTGCAGCCTCATTGTGCCCATCTGCAGCCTCACCGTGCCCATATGCAGCCTCACTGTGCCCATTTTCAGCCTCACTGTGCCCATTTGCAGCCTCATTGTGCCCATCTGCAGCCTCATTGTGCCCATCTGCAGCCTCATTGTGTCCATTTGCAGCCTTACTGTGTCCATTTGCAGCCTTACTGTGTCCATTTGCAGCCTCACTGTACCCATCTGCAGCCTCATTGTGCCCATCTGCAGCCTCACTGTGCCCATCTGCAGCCTCATTGTCCCCATTTGCAGCCTCACTGTGCCCATTTGCAGCCTCATTGTGCCCACCTGCAGCCATACATTTGATTACTAAAACAGCGGATGTCTCCCGCTGTGTTGTGCAGTCTTGTGATAGATGGAACACTGATACAGTTTCCCAGCATTGTATCAGTGTTCCTCTATCACGGGCGAGGGGGAGGAGGGGCTTTGTTACAATGGAGGGCCGACAAACAGATTGCATAACACAGCGGGAGACACCCCCTCTTTTAGTAATCAAAGGTACGGCTGCTGTATGGCTCACTCGAGTATAAGTCGGGGGGGTCCGCCTAAAAAATGGGCTGAAAAACTCGGCTTATACTCGACTGGTAATTAAAGTCCCATCACACTTTGCCATTGGACTATGCTACTATTGGGATGATACCTGGCTAGACCACGGGTTTTTACAATACTGGACCAGAACCTGTAGGCTGGGTTCTCCGCATTCCAATTCGCAATAGCGAGGCGATATTGATCTGTTCCAGGTCCGAATTCAGCCCAAAATTGGGGCTGAAATTGGACCTGAAACGGTGAACCGGCACGCACCGGACCCCTGCTGGGAGACGGAACCCAGTCTTATTGTTATAATAGTATACAGTAATAGATTTGTCATTCTCTTTGAGCCTGTTATAATTGAACCTTTAATAAAGACATACGCTGATCAACCGTAAAAATATGACCACTGACAGGTGAAGAGAATACCAATGAATATCTTGTTACAATGAATCTTGAAAGCGGGGTGTCGATGTGTTGAAAGCAAACAAAAAAAAATGGGCAAGTGTAAGGATCTGGGCGACTTTCACAAGGACCACATTGTAATTGGTTAGATGACTGGGCCAGAGCGTCTCCAATACTGCAGCTCTTGTGGGATGTTCCCGGTCTGAAGTGGTCAGGACCGACCAAAGGTGGTCCAAGGACTAAAAACTGGTGAACCAGCAACAGGGTCCTGGGGGGCCGAGGCTCATCAATGGAGGTGGGGAGTTAAGGCTGGTTGGGTTGTCCAATCCAAGAGAAGAGCTACTGGAGCTCAAACTACTGAAAAAGCTAATGCTGGATGTGATAGAAAGGTGTGAGAACACACAGAGCATCGCAGTTTGTTGTGTATGGAGTTGTGTAGCCACAGACTGGTCAGGGTGCCCATGCTGGCCGGTGTCCACAGCCAAAAGTGCCTACAATGGACATGTTAGTATCAGGACTGGACCACAGAGCAACGGAAGAAGGTGGCCAGGTCTGATGAACTCAAGAATGGTTTGAGGAACACAACAATAAGTTTGAGGTGTTGACTTGTCCTTCAAATTCTCCAGATCCCAATCCAATCGAGCATCTGTGAGATGTCCTGGAAAAACAAGTCTAGTGGAGCCCATGCCTTGATGGGTTATGATGGGTGGTCATAATGTTTTGGTTGATCGGCGTATAGTTGGATTCCAATTTATAGAAAACAAAATACATATATGTTATGTTCTGATTTGATTGCAGGAAGTACATTGGTGACAGAGTCTGTGCAAGGCTGCGGAACAGACAGCGCATGCAACTACGGGGTGACTGGAATAAGTCTGAATGGACAGCAGCCTATCCAATTCAAAATATTTTGTAATGATAGTAACATTTTTATTCCCAGCACTACTACATCCATTCCCACTACTACTACTACTACTACTACTACTACAACCAGTCCACCCAGCACTACTACATCCATTCCCACTACTACTACTACTACTACTACAACCAGCCCTCCCAGCACTACTACATCCATTCCCACTACTACTACAACCAAACCTCCCAGCACTACTACATCCATTCTCACAACTACTACAACCAGCCTTCCCAGCACTACTACATCCTCCCCCAGTACTACTACAACCAGCCCTCCCAGCACTACTACATCCATTCCCACTACTACTACAACCAGCCCTCCCAGCACTACTACATCAATTCCCACTACTACCATGACCAGCCCTCCCAGCACTACTACATCCATTCCCACTACTACTACAACCAGCCCTCCCAGCACTACTACATCTATTCCCACTACTACAACCAGCCCTCCCAGCACTACTACATCTGCCCCAAGTACCACTACAACCAGCCCTCCCAGCACTACTACATCCATTACCACTACTACTACAACCAGCACTACTACATCTATTCCCACTACTACAACCAGCACTACTACATCTATTCCCACTACTACAACCAGACCTCCCAGCACTACTACATCCTCCCCCAGTACTACGACAACCAGCCCTCCCAGCACTACTACATCTATTCCCACTACTACTACAACCAGCCCTCCAAGCACTACTACATCCATTCCCACTACTACTACAACCAGCCCTCCCAGCACTACTACATCCATTCCCACTACTACTATGACCAGCCCTCTCAGCACTATTACATCCATTCCCACTACTACTACAACCAGCCCCCCCAGCACTACTACATATATTCCCACTACTACAACCAGCCCTCCCAGCACTACTACATCTGCCCCAAGTACCACTACAACCAGCCCTCCCAGCACTACTACATTCATTCCCACTACTACTACAACCATCCCTCCAAGCACTACTACATCCATTCCCACTACTACTACAACCAGCCCTCCAAGCACTACTACATCCATTCCCACTACTACTACAACCAGCCCTCCCAGCACTACTACATCAATTCCCACTACTACTACGACCAGCCCTCCCAACACTACTACATCCATTCCCACTACTACCACTACCAGCCCTCCCAGCAATTCTACATATATTCCCACTACTACAACCAGCCTTCCCACCATTACTACATCCATTCCCACTACTACTACAACCAGCCCCCCCAGCACTACTACATACATTCCCACTACTACTACAACCAGCCCTCTTAGCACTACTACATCTATTCCCACTACTACAAACAGCCCTCCCAGCACTACCACATCCATTCCCAGTACTACTAAAACCAGCCCTCCCAGCACTACTACATCTGCTCCAAGTACCACTACAACCAGCCCTCCCAGCACTACTACATTCCCCTCCAGTACTACTACAGCCAGCCCTACCAGGAGTATTACATCCTCCCCAAATACTACTGCAACCAGACCTCCTAGCACTACTACATCCATTTCCACTACTGCTACAACCAGACCTCCCAGCTCTACCACATCTGCTCCCAATACTACTACAGCCAGACCTCCCAGCACTACTACATCCTCCTCCAGTACTATTAAAACTAGTACATCCTCTGTCAATACTACTAAAACCAGCAGTCCCACTACTATTAGACCTTCTACCAGTAGTAGTAGCACCAAGGTTCCACAAACAACCACTAAAACTACAACCACTACCCCAAATTTTGCAGATTCTCTTAAAAGTAAAAGCAACCGAAAAATCTACAATCTACCCTTTATTATGCTTTGTCATCTGACTGCGTATATTGCTTGGCTTTATTCAATCAGTTCATCATTGCATACTGTATATACTTAGGATATAGCCCAACTTTTGTTGTTAGCTTTGAGTAGAGTAAGTGTAAGAGTTACAACTTTGTCAGGTTTTTATATCTGTCTGTGACTTCCTTGGAGAGCTTCCCCTCACCATTTGTCTCAGTGACACCCCTATTATAGCAGTACAAGAAATAAAGGGAAAGGGGGTCACCGGAACAGAAAGGCACAGGCAACAATAAAAACCTTACTGAGGTTCTGATCTTTTCCCACTGTGGTTACTAAAGTAGTTGTGAATAGACACTGTATATTATAGTTATACCTTTCCTTTGTTTACGAAATGCACTTTCTTAACCTTTTTTTTAAGTTTTAAAGGCTCTGTCATGTGACCAAGCATATTTTTTTCCGCATAATGGAAGTGAGGTTACAGGATACTGTGCAGGCACATTGCGTGCCTATATCCCATAGTCTGTTCAGCCTAAGCAAGATGCAGGTGGTGCTTGAGCAGGGGGCGTGCTCAAGAGGAAGGCTGTGATTTGTACAGGTATGCCTATGTTTGTGTCCTGTATCTCTGAATGGTCAGCCAAAGGATAAAAACTGACCATAGATCAGCTTCTGTGCTTTGTGTGGTCAGTTTGGGACACGGAAGATAGGTGACTGGCAGGATCAAGCCAGATACTTCAAAAGGAAGAAGAACAGGAAAATTACAGTAAGATACATGTATGTGAACACATATACAAAAATAAGTATTGTGTGTAACATACACTTGAACTTCAGATCACTCTTGAAAGCCTGGTCCTCTTCCTCTACATAAACTCTATTGAAAGCCTGGTCCTCTTCCTCTATATAAACTCTATTGAAAGCCTGGTCCTCTTTCTCTACATAAACTCTATTGAAAGCCTGGTCCTCTTTCTCTACATATACTCTCTTAAAAGCCTGGTCCTTTTACTCTTCATAAACTCTCTTGAAAGCATGGTCCCTGTCCTGTACATAAACTCACTTGAAAGCCTGGTCCTCCTTCTCTAAATAAACACTCTTGAAAACCAGGTCCACTTCCTCTACATAAATATATTGAAAACCTGGTCTTCTTCCTTTATATAAAATCTCTTGAAAGCTGGGTCCTCTTCCTCTAAATAAACTCTCTTAAAGCCTGGCCACCTTCCTGTACATAAACCCTCTTGAAAGCCTTGTTCATTTCCTGTACATATTGAAAGCCTGGTCTTCTTCCATTACATTTCACTCTTGAAAGCCTGGTCCTCTTCCTCTACATAAACTCTCTTGAAAAACAGTCTTCTTCCTCTACATAAACTCTCTTGAAAGCCTGGTCCTCTCCCTCTACATAAACTCTCATGAAAGTCTGGCCTTCTTCCGCTACATAAACTCTCTTGAAAGATTGGTCCTCTTCCTCTACATAAACTCTCATGAAAGCATGGTTCTCTTCCTCTACATAAACTCTCATGAAAGCCTGGCCTTCTTCCGCTACATAAACTCTCTTGAAAGCCTGGTCCTCTTCCTCTACATAAACTGTCTTGAAAGCCTGGTCCTCTTCCTATACATAAACTCTCTTGAAAGCCTAGTCCTCTCCATGTACATAAATGCTCTTGAAAGCCTGGTCCTCTTCCTGTACATAAACTCTCTTGAAAGCCTGGTCTTCTTCCTCTACATAAACTTTTTTGAAAGCCTGGTCCTTGGCCTCTACATATAAACGTGTGTTAGATGACCTGCTAAGGACAGACATGACATGATACTGTCTCTAAACAGCATTCCGTGTGCCCCTTTAAAACTAGTTTTACTTATTTAGAGGCAGCCAAACTTTAGGGTTAAGCCCTACTAATCAGAAATCTAGGTATGGTGAATGGGAATTTGTAAGGTACCAAACAACATTTCGATACAAATTATTCATAAAATTGAACATTTTATACATCAGTTACATATATAAAAGTAAGCCTAAAACCCTCATATCCCATCCAACACCGTGCATGTTCTATTGGTGTTATTGGTCACCAATCATTTCTTCTGATGAAGTTGAAATTGTCAACGAAACGCGTTGAGTCATTGCTTAGTTAATCCTTCATCATTATTGCTATTGTAGAATGTACCTGCAGGAATACAGTAAGTTGATACTTACCTTTAACCAGGGCTTTTTTTCTCAGAGAATAGGTGCAGGAATTCCCCCCTTCTGAGTCCCCCTTGTCTCTGCCCCCTACCCTTCTCTGAGCACTGTCCCTTGGTTCCACCCCCTACCCACCTCCCAGTACTGCCCCAGTATGATTTTGTGTTTCTAATTAGTTTGTATGGAATTCATTCTTGTCTAAAAACAAAAAAAAGCAGTAAAATCGATCCCCTGGAGTCAGCAACGATAGATCCCCCAGCAACAATAGACCCCACCCAAGCAACAATAGATCCCTCACACAACAATAGACTTCCTCATCAACAATAGACCCCACCCCAACAACAATAGATCCCTCACACAACAATAGACTCCCCCAGCAACAATAGATCCCACCCCAGCAACAATAGACTCCCCAGCAACAATAGACTCCACACCAGCAACACTAGATCCCTCACACAACAATATACTCCCCCAGCAACAATGGATCCCTCACACAACAATATACTCCCACAGCAACAATAGATCCCTCACACAACAATAGACTCTCCAAGCAACAATGGACCCCACTCAAGCAACAATAGGCCCCACAAGAATAAACCTCCCTCCAGTAACAAAAGATCCACCCCAGCACCAACAACAGATCTCCCAGCAGCCAGCCTCAATAGACTCTCCAGCATGCAGGACTAATAGACCTCTCCCTCAATAGTAGATTGCTACCAGCAAAATAAGTCCCCTCCCCTCAGCAACAATAGATTTCCCACCAGCAACAATAAACCCTCACACAAATACAGATCCCCACCAGTGACAATAGAGCTCCAGCACACGCCATACCCCTTGCTATTATATACATTCAGTGCTGGAGGTGCTGGAACTGAGTTCCCCCACGTACCTGCTGAAAAATAGCCCAGCATGGCGGGTGCTGGGGGTAGAGGAGAGGGAGATCAGCCGATGTCCATTCACTGATCCTGCCTTCCGGTAATGACCCAGGAGCCACATGTGTATATGTGTATATCTATATCTATTTATCTATCTATCTATCTATCTATCTATCTATCTATCTATCTATCTATCTATCTATATATAAATATACTGTGTGTATATATATATATATATATATATATATATATATATATATATATATATATATATATATATATATATATATATATATATATATACTGTGTATATATATATATATATCTATATATATATATATATATATATATATATATATATATATATAGATAGATAGATAGATAGATAGATAGATAGATAGATAGATAGATAGATAGATAGATAGATAGATATTTATATACACACAGACATGCACGTATACACAGTAGGTATACTGTATGTGGCCTTATGGGTAGGTTATCAGATGTCGACAAATTTTGTCCATATCGTCTTTTTTTATACTGTAACATTAAAGAATATGTAAATCTAACATTTCATAAGCCTAATATATGCCTTCTGTACCATGTACTTGTATGAAAAAGTATTCTGGTCTATTTGTATTGCTTCTTTTGTGTGAAATACCTGTTGATCCTGCCAGTCCCTCTGCTTTCCTTAAAAAACTGACCACACTAGGCACTGTGTGGTCAGTTTTCTAGCTGTGCTGGGAACTCAGTCTGGTCTCCACCAATGATCAGACTTGTCCTGACACGCCCCCCCCCCCCTTTTTCCACACAGCCATTCACTGGTAAGACCAGTGCACTGCTGTTTCTCCTCCCCAGATCTCTGAGCTCCTTATGCAGCTGAAAAAAAAGGCTTATGTGATCACTTATTTAAAAAAAAAAAGGGAGAAAGAAAAGGTATTTATAATGTTTATATATCTATACTCAAATGTTTTGGCTTTTATTTCTATTTTAAATGGAATGGAATGTTTTACAGGGTGATGGTTTATATATACTTTACAAAATAATATACCTGACGCATATTGTTTTTCTTTACTAAGCACTTTGAAGGGATGAAGCAACTGGGTGATACTGTAGATTTTCCTCTTTGAATGTTATTGTTTCCCCCAAGATAAGTTTTTTTTTTTGTTCTGTAGGCACCTATTTTTTATATTGTATCAGGGTCAGTGCAGGTGAACATTCAAACTATCAGTTGTATTTTTATTTTATAATAACACACTATTTTCTATAATAACTTACTATTTGATTAACATTTTAATGACATAATTTGTTGACGTGCTGATCTTTTAATAAAAGTGGGTTCCTGTTTATAAATGTGTGTATGTGTCTGTTTCTTCATCTTCTTCTTACAATGTATAATAGTGGTGCAAAACTGGGACCTCATTTAAAGTGGTTGTAAACCTTAGACATGAAATATGAACAAAGCATATCCCTCTAAAAGGTTTTCCTGACACCAAGAGAATAAAGGTGATGGGGGAGGAAGCCCCAGCACTATTCCTGTGTGCTGTGGTGGGGGGGGGGGGGGGGGGATGTCCGTTCCCTCTAATCAGCTCTCAGAGTTCCCCTCATTGAGCTCTGTAGAGTGTAACTTCAGCCCCCCCCCCCCCTTTTTTTTTTGACAGCTCATACAAGCTTTATACATTTTGGACTAATCCCCCAAGGCAATCAGATATTCCCTGGATCAAAAATAGATGTTAATATCCAGTTACATTGTGTACATTTAGGAATACCTCCAGATCTTTTTTAAAACAATCTACTGGGCTGGCCAGAACTAATATGTGAGGGAGTCTATTTGACCTTTTCCCAGCTCTTACTGTGAAGAAGCCTTTCCGTATGTGAAGGTTAGTTTTTTTTTTTTCCTCCAGATGTAAAGAATGCCCCCTTTGTCCTCTTTGATGACCTTAAAGTGAATAACTCAACACCAAGTCCACTTTATGGACCACTTATGTATTTATTCATGTAGATCGTATCCCTCCTTAATTATTCTCATTAGAGAATAAATTCAGTTCAGCTAAGGTCCTCCGTGCCTCTTATTAGTTTGGGATATTGTTCAAAAAAATTTCTGTCCCATGTGGAGAAGCCTCCCCAAATTTCAACACAAACCATGCACATATAAGACCCAGGATAACAGGGGTAACACGAAATGCTGAGTAGGGTATGGTTGTAGTGGGAGTCTGGTTAGGGTAGACCCATCTGGGCTTCTCAGGTCACCCTGTGTCCCTAATAGACACAGGGTCAGTTACACACAAGAGGGGCCTGGGAAGCTGGAAAATGGTTTCCCAGAGCTCTCTAAGGTAAGTACGGCCCCCCTTGCCCAAAGAGACTCCCGTCACAAACACTTTTTTTCCTCCAGACGTAAAGGATGCCCCCTTGTCCTCTGTGATGACCTTATAGTAAATAACTCAATACCAAGTCCACTATATGGACCACTTATGTATTGATTCATGTAGATCGTATCCCTCCTTAATTATTCTCATTAGAGAATAAATTCAGTTCAGCTAAGGTCCTCCGTGCCTCTTATTAGTTTGGGATATTGTTCAAAAACATTTCTGTCCCATGTGGAGAAGCCTCCCCAACTTTCAACATAAACCATATACATATAAGACCCAGGATAACACGGGTAACACGAAATGCTGAGTAGGGTATGGTTGTACTGGGAGTCTGGTTAGGGTAGACTCAGCTGGGCTTCTCGGGTCACCCTGTGACCCTAATAGACACAGGGTCAGTTACACACAAGAGGGGCCTGGGAAGCTGGAAAATGGTTTCCCAGAGCTCTCTAAGGTAAGTATGGCCCCCCTTGCCAAAGAGACTCCTGTCACAAACACTTTTTTTTCCTCCAGACGTAAAGGATGCCCCCTTGTTCTCTGTGATGACCTTATAGTGAATAACTCAACACCAAGTCCACTATATGGACCACTTATGTATTGATTCATGTAGATCGTATCCCTCCTTAATTCTTCTCATTAGAGAATAAATTCAGTTCAGCTAAGGTCCTCCATGCCTCTTATTAGTTTGGTTGCCATTTTCTAAACTTTCTTCAGGTCCCAAATACACTGCTCAAAAAAATTAAAGGGACACTGTGACAGACCCCATACTCAAGAGGAGTAGGTCCGCCGTATAAGCTTTCTGTGCCCAATACCCAGTACCAGCACTATCCAAGATCCCTTAGCCCACCCAGTCACTAGCCGTAACTCAGTGTAGGGTGGTAAGAAACATAAGAATGTTTATTGAAACACAGGTACAAAGAGATATACACTCAGGGGACAATCCCCCCTTCTTCACATAATGACATATGGCAGGATAAACTACACAGGTATATTCAGATTTTTCAGCAAATAATTCAATCAGTAACTGGGCACCCAGACAGCCTTTAGGAAGGGCTGCTGGAGAAATCCCCCTCCCCTCTAGCAACTAATAGCTGACAATGATTTCATTAATATGTAAGGTAATTCACATCAACATATACATCCCATAATAGTTTGCTTCCAAGGCAGACAGAAACAATAGAACAATGGGATACAGCAACTTAACAATAAACAGTTAACACCCCCCCCCCCCCCCCCGCGCGCGCCGCCCACCTCAAACTATCTAGCAATCATCTATTAGACACTCCTACAATATTCTAGAAGTCTGAAAGGTGGAATTATTTATCTTCATATATTTCTTGAGGGATATTGATCAAAAAAATTCTGTCCCATGTGGAGAAGCCTCTTAGAATTTCAACACAAACCATACACATATAGGACCCAGGATAACAGGGGTAACACGAAATGCTGAGTCGGTGTGGTTATACTGGGAGTCTGGTTGGGGTAGACCCAGCTGGGCTTCTCAGGTCACCCAGGCTGTGCTCCTAATAGACACAGAGTCAGTTACACATAAGATGGGCATGGGGAGCTGAAAAATTGGTTCCCAGAGCTCTCTAAGTACGGCCACCCTTGCCCAAAGTGACTCCAGTCACAAACACTTTTTAATCAGAGTATAGCATCCAGTCAATTAAACTCCTGGGATATTGATTGGGTCAGTTAAGTAGCAGAGGAGGCTGTTAATCAGTTTCAGCTGCTTTAAAACACTAGAAACATTATTTAATAAAAACATCTTTGCCATTCTGAAGCTTCCCTCCAACCACTTTGCATATTATTTTATATATACTGTGATTCTGTACTTGCCAAATATGCTGCAGAAATCTCCCTCCACTGAGTCTGCCTGCAGTCATTTTAATTGTGGGCAGCTGAAGCTCATGCCTGTTCACTTCCTGGATTTACACAGGCACACCTCCAGCTCTGCAGCTCATTGGCCCTCTTATTACTCACCCCCCCCTCCCGTCCTGGCAAACTCTCACGAGAGTGTGAGAGAGAGAGAGCTGTGCATGATGCCATAAGCCTAGGCTAATGACCAGACAAGAAACAGGAAGTGGGCTGTACAAGGTATTTCCTGGCATTTATTTTATTTTTTCTGAAACATGACCCCCAGGGCAGTACCCAGACCCCCATACCCCTTTTATGGCCAATTATTTGCATATAAGCCTTCAAAATGGGCACTTTTGATTTTTCCTCTTCGGCTTCCATAGGCTTCAATGGAGTTCGCCATTCAGGTTAAAAATGTCCCCTGTTGGGAAGTTCTGCTGTGACCCAAACGGGCGGGGGGGGGGGGGGATGGGGTGTTCGGCCCATCCCTAGTCACCATCAGGAAACCCATTCTAAGAATTTCCATGCAATCATCACGGAAGTGCATGTAGACAGTAGTTGGCTGCAAAAGGGTAGCACTGAGATATTACGATACAGACTTATTTAGCAAACTAAATATCATTCAGTTAGGGGCACCATCTACTTTAATAAAAATAACTTCTTTATTAAAGAAGCCAAAAGTTCATATTTATTATACAATATTGTTAATAATTAGAGGATCAAAAATATTTTACCTTTACCAATTCAGAAAAGCGAGGTGAGAGAACATCATGCTAAAGGTCACTTGAATTTATCAGTGATACATTTCGGTGTTGCGTCATGAGCCTTCTATGAGTAATAATGTAATTACCTCTGCTTGTCTAAAGCACCCTGCGATTAGGAGATCATCACGTATTTCTCAGCTGGAGTTGACTAATGTTTTGGCATAAGTATTGTTTGTTCCAATTCCCTGTCAATTACATCACCTGATATTTACTAATCTCTACCATACTTATGACTGAAGACAATCCGGCCGGGAGAGGATTACCTCTGTGTCCATTTATTTGTTGTGGTTCTTCATTTATTCATGGCTTTGCTACAAAATGCCTAGACCGTCTTTCAGCCACCATCAAACTGGACATGCCACCCCAAACCAATACATTTCATAGGAACAATAGTTCACCCAGTATCAATTATTGCTGAGAATCTCAATGCAAACCCCAAACCAATGGGTTTTGAAGGAACAGTTGGTCGCCCTGAACTGATTATTGCTGCTAATCTCTACGCAATGCCAAACCAATGGAATTCATAAGAACAGTTGGTCACCACCCCAGACTTATTATTGCAGCAAATCTCTATGTAATGCCAAAGTAATGGATTTCATAGGAACAGTAGACCACCACCCAGGAGCAATTATTGATGCTAATCTCTATGCAACCCCAAACCAATGGATTTCATAAGAACAATCGATCACCAAGGACCAAGAATTGTCGATAATCTCTATGCACTCCCAAAACAATTGATTTCAAAGGAACACTTAATCACCCTAGATTAATTATTGCTAATAATCTCTATGCAACTCCGAACCAATGGATCTGAAAAAACAATTCATTACCCAGGATTGGTTATTGCTGCTTATGCCTATGCAACCCCAAACCATTGGCTTTCATAAGAACAATTGATCCCCCCAGATCAATTATTGCTGCTAACCTTTATGCAACCTCAAACCAATGGTTTTCATAAGAGCAATAGATCACCCACAAGCAATTTTTGCTGCTAATCTCTACTTAATCCCCAACCAATTAATTGCATGGAAACAACTGATCTACCACCGGTCATTGCTGCTAATCTGTAACCATCCCCAAAGCAATACATTTTATAGGAACAGTTGGTCACCCTGGATGATTATTACTGCTGCTAATCTTTATGTAATCCCAAACCTCCGGATTTCATAGGAATAGTTGATCAACCAGGAACGACTATTGCTGATAATCTCTGATATTCTTCCAGATTTATATAATCTGATTAAAAACTGTATAAAGATGTGCTCCTCAATACACTAACAAACACTTTACACTAAAAAAAATGTTGACACGAGGATGGAGTAAAGTAAACCAAAGCAACTAATTAGAGTTTACTTTCCATCTCAACAGTTAGATGTTGACTACTTGTTGTTGTAGGTTTAGGACTTTGCCTAATTGCTTGTTGAAGTGACAGAATAACATTTGAATTTTTATTTGAAAGAGTGCATTCCCTTTCAGACCCTGGTCCTATGGATAGTTTAGACCCATGGCAATAGCTAATAGATTTGTAAATTCTCTAGACCCTTTGCATCCAGGAAGAGGCACCTTCAAAGGGCACATATTACAGAGTATATGATACTTCTTGTAAGGGTTGATAGATGGAACCATGTAACGGTTTATGGATGGAACCAAGTAAAGGTTGATGGATGGAACCATGTAAGGTGGATAAAGGGAGCTATGTAAGGGTTGATGGATGGAATCATGTAAGGTTGATAAAGGGAGGCATGTAAGGGTTGATGAATGGAACCATGAAAGGGTTGATGACTGGAACCATGAAAGTGTTGATGAATGGAACCATGAAAGTGTTGATGAATGGAACCATGAAAGGGTTGGTGGATGGAACGAACCATAATAAGGTTGTTGAATGGAACCAATTAAGGGTTGATGGATGTAACCATGGAAGGGTTGATTGATAAAACCATGTAAGCGTTGATGGATGGAACCATGGAATGCCAAAGGTCAGGGAAGGAAATTCCACTGGTAACATTATTTAATGGACCCCTTGCCACCTAGCCCAAGTGTCACCTTAAGTGGATCTATAGATCTGGGGGTGGGACAAACTTCCTCATCACAGGACCTCCGGGATAGGTGTCACAGTGGTTACATGTGTGGGAACTATTAAATGGTTGTTGAATGGACCTGTGTAAGGATTGATGGATGTACCCATGAAAGGGTTGATTTATAGAACCATGTAAGGATTGATGAATGAAACCATTGAATGCCAAAAGGCAGGGAAGGAAATGCCACAGTAGTTCCACGTTATTTAATGAACCCCTTGCCACCTAGCCCAGGTGTCACCTTAAGTGGGTCTAAACACCTGGGGGTGGGATGGACTTCCTCATCACAGGACCACCGGGATTGGCTGTCACAGTGGTTACATGAGTGGGAACCATGCAGTGCCAAAGGGCAGGGAAGGAAGTTCCACTTATAACGTTAGTCAATGGACCCCTTCCCACCTAGCCCAGGAGTTATCTTAAGTGGGTCTATACACCTGGGGGTAGGACAGCCTTCCTGATCACAGGACCACCTGGATTGTCTGTCACAGTGGTCACATGAGTGGGAACCCATCCAGCCTTAAAGACCAAGAGCTGTCTTTGAAAGCTCGGCCACTGTGATGGGAGTGTGCACTGAGCACGCTCTCAGAACAGAAACCTTGGCAATTCTTGAATGCAGAGGTGCTGTGTGCCGGGGTTAAAGCCCACCCTCTTTGTTGCTGCACATATGTGTTACTTAGGTGGCAATAGGTTAATAACTTCTGCCTTATGCTTGGTGATTTAACAAAGCATAAGCTATCTTTCCTGGCATACAGCATAGCCAGGTCAATGACCACACTTTTTTCCACTGCTGTTAAACCAGTGTTTCTCATCCATGGTGCCTAGGCCCCCTGCAGTGATGTCTTGGCTCATTAGAGGTGCCAGACTGCTTCTAATATTTTAGCACAGCATTTCCATGGTGTAGGTCAGCTGGCATTAAGAAGGGGACTGAGGACTCTTATGTGAAGTGGTAAGGGATGAGGAGTGTGATGGGAAAGGGGAAGGACAATGAACTGGGGACTAGAATATGAAAGGGGGGGGTGAACTGAGGACTCTGATGTGAAGTGGGGGGACTAAAGGCTCTGACATGACATTTAGAGGTGGTAAACTGAGGACTCTGATGTGAAAGGGAGTGGGGGGATCTGAGGACATGAAAAGAGGAAACCTGGGTACTCTGATGTGAAGTGGGAAGAAGGAACAAAGGACATTGATTGATTGACATTGATTGGTCTGAGGACATGAAAAGACAAAAACAGAGGGCTCTGATGTGTAAAGGGGGGTCCTGAAGTCTCGGAAGTGAAAGGAGGGGAGGTGGCCTGAGGATCCTGATGTGAAAGGGGGGGTGAGAACTCTGACATGAAAAGGAGGTAAACTGGGGGCAATGATGTGAAAAGGGAGGAACGGAGGGTTCTAATGTGAATGTGAAAGAAGGGATGATGGTTAAGTACTAGCAGAAGGCTAAAACGCCCATCCCTCTGTTACTCTGCTCTTTCCCCCTATTAACATGTTTCATGTTAGAACAGGAGCCCTACAGCACAACTGTCTGGCTTCTTGTGCTGCTTTTCCCTCTCATAGTCTAAGCTCTGCTGTAAGCGACTACTAAGAGGCTAATACCAGGTCAAATTCCAATACTTACACTCCTTGCATTTAATAAAATACATTTAATGATTCAATAATTATAACAGAGCTGCACTGATTTGTTTCTTTTATAGCTGCCTGGACTTGGTATTTAAATGCATATATAACTAGCTTATATGGAGATATTTGATATCTTATGGGTTTTAATGACTATATGTCAACGTTGAAGACAATTAGGGCTGTTGCAACAAGCATTAGGGAAGTGCAACTCTCACTGCGAGGTGTGATCGCACTATTACAGAAGATTTCAGTCTTGACGGTCTTGTAATAATGTCCATTTGGAAGCACCAGGTTGGATCCGGCCTCGCAGATCTCATCCGTGGTACAGCCGTGCAAGCTTTCCGTCACAGTGTACATATCTGTAAGAGAGAAGAAAGCATGTGTAGGGATGACTACGTCAGGTCTTGCACTCTCAATTACCCTTTTCATTGCCAGAGGCTTTTTTTGTTGTTGTTGTTCTGTGCATCCATGTTTAAAAAATCATTTTAGGCCTGAAGATTAGTTAAAACTCCCAAAATAGTCATTATTTTCTGAAGGCAGACACCTTGGAAAATAAAATAGTTGTATGTCCTGTTATTCTATGACACCATATTAATGCAATGGTTTATCAAGCGCAAATTTTCTGTAAAAATGCACTATTTAGGCTAATCCTCGGCTAGCCTAAATCTTCTGTTTCTTGTTTGATGGAGCCATTAGATGACAATTACCAGATCGGACCGTCTTGGCTTTAGCACCATCAAATCATTTTTTCCTCCTCCATAAACCAGCACAATTCGCTGTGCTGGTTTATGGAGGAGGAAACAAATATCTGATGGTGCTAAAGCCAAGACGGTCCGATCTGGTAATTGTCATCTAATGGCTCCATCAAACAAGAAACAGAAGAGATGCAAGGAAAGAAATTGCAAGAAACGAGAACAGCACTGAAAAAAAATTCCTATTCTGCTCTATCTGCTCCTGAGGATTAGCCTAGGTAGGGAATTCCAATTTAAGGATACAGATAGAAGAATTCTGAGTCCACCTCAGCCCCTGTACAGACGGTCGGAGATTTCCACAACCAAATCCGTCGGATTTTGCCCGTCGGATTTTGTCCGTCAGATCTTGTCCGAAACGGTCGGGCCAAGTTGGCGAAAAATCTGATCTTTCAGAACGTGATGACGTAAGTTACGATGGGACTACGTTCAGGCTAGTAGCCAATAGCTTTGATGTAGGTATTTGATCTGAGCATGCGTGGCACTTGGTCCGATCAAAATTCTCTACACATGATCGGAATATGTCCGACCGGCCCAGTTGGTCGGGAAATATTTCCAACATGTTGGAAAATTGGGTCCGACGGAGATTCGGATGGAATCAGTCCGATGCATACCACACACAGTCGGATTATCTGACAACACGGTTCGATAAGATGCATTCTGACGGATTCTCCAACCGTGTGTACGCGGCATTAGAGAAGTGTCATCCAGATATCCATGGTCAGCCAGTGACAGAAGGAGAACTCGGCTGTGATGGAGATGCAGAGGACACAATAATAAGAATCCAGAAGCCAACATCTGCTGGAGAGGCACCACTTGTTATCATTGGATTCATTAATGTTCCCCATCTATGTTGATTTCTGAAGCGGCATATACTTCATATTGAGGTAAGAGTCCAGAGAGCACTTATGCCGTGTATAAACAACCGGACTTTCCAGCAGACTAGGTCCGACGGTCTTCCCGACGGACTTTCGGCGGACTTTCCGAACTAACGGACTTGGCCACACACAATCACACCAAAGTTCAACAGATTCGACCGTGATGACGTACGACCGGACTAGAATAAGGAAGTTCATAGCCAGTAGCCAATAGCTGACCTAGCATCAGTTTTCGTCCATCGGACTAGCATACAGACAAACTGATTTTTCGACCGGACTCGAGTCCATTGGAAAGATTTGAAACATGTTCTAAATCTAACGTCCGTCTGATTTTTCGACAGCAAAGGTCCGATGAAGCCCACACACGTTCGAATTGTCCGACGGATTTGTTCCGTCGGACCTTTGCTGTCGAAAAGTCCGTCGTGTGGACACGGCACAAGTGGTGTACAGGTAGATTCTTTATTGAAGATTGCGTTTGATGCACATCTAGCACTTTATCCATTGCTCCATTATTGACAGAGTGAACTATTTATCATTACATCACAAACATTTGTGTTGTAGTTTTATCCTATCAGGACCATTTGGGACTTTACAGTTTATTTGCACAGTTTGATATATACTTTGCACAATTGGACTACATTATTTTGTATGACATATTTTGATTTATTTTGCACAGGAGTTTATGCAGCTTTATGCACTTTGCTATATTTATTAGCCATTGGCACGTTTATTCATACATTTTGCACTAGAATATATTTGCTCATTTGCACAGGAGATAGAAATTCACTTATTTATACAGGAGTTATTTATTTAGGATCATAGCTTATTTATTTAGGATCATAGCTTATATATACACTACACTGATTTTTTATGTATACCAATTTTTGTGCACTGTATACACTTTAGTTCTAGCTGCAATTTTGTATTTAAAAGATTAGATTCATTCACGTGATAGCGCGAGGGACCATACCTTTAAAATTGGGTGTGCCCGTAAAATGATGGCGAACTTCGGTACCCTAAATTTTCAATAAGTGATCCTTTAAAAGCCCCTATAGCTCATTTGTTTAAAGTTACCCAAGAAAAGTGGCCCTACAATTATGGCTTTTACTCTGGAATGCAGGGCGGTATGTAACATGCATAGCGCAAGCGATATTTTTGTACGTATGCGTCCAAACAACTGTGTTAACGTTTGTATGTGCATGTTTGTGAGGACGGGGCAAGCTCAAACATTTTTTTGGGACGGGTGTAGCTTTTTTTTTTTTTTTTTTTTTTTACACTGATTTTTTTCACTAAATGTTTATATTAAAAAAAGTCCCCTATATGATTTAATTCCTATGTGACAGGTCCTCATTCATGAAAAATCATGGCACTAATTAGACCCCTGATGTCTCACTTAGCCCCCATTAAATCTAACGGAGCACAGATCACGTGCCATTAGCTTCTTCCTTGGCCACAGGGGCCAAGGAATATGGCACTAGAAAACGGAAGGGACATTGTACACATACTGTAGCTCCTAGGTTCTTGGCAGCTAGAACCGATCAGCAAACAGAGAGTTGCAGGTCTCTCTCCCCTCCACCTGGCAACATCCACCATGCAGGTCCCAGGCCTGCAGGTGGAATAGTGGAGCCAGAGAAGCATGGTGTTAGTAAATGGAAAGGTAGTTAAAAAAATGAGAAGGCAAAATCCAAGCAAATAATACTTCAACTTCAAGCAAGGAAGTCTTCCCCGTCGTATACAGATGATCATTAGAAGTAACAGTTATATATCCATAAACGAAATTCAATAATTGAAACATATAACAGCAAGCAGGTAACAAATTGATAATTGCCTACCATATGTAGCACCCTTCTAGGTAGGTTACTGAGTAATCTAGGTAGATTTTTTTTTTTGGCTACCCTGTAATCAGTGGAGCAGTTTGCGATTGCTTCGAGCTGTTGTCGGTTTTATAGGCTGCAGGTTTGATTGCTTCCCCCTGTCTTCTGGAGGGTACTAGAACATAGTGGCTAGTCAGCCACTATCAGTGGCATAGTCAGTGGCACAGGTCAGTGGCATGGTCAGTGGCATAGTCAGCAGCTGGAATATTGATGTTGTCCCAGCCAATTCCTGGGGGAGGATGTCCAGTAGATGGCTGGAGAGTGGCTGTCCAGTAGAGGATGTCCAGTAGATGGCTGGATAGGCTGGAGTAGCCCTGTTCTTGCTCCAGAGGAGACATTTCCAGACTGAAGGGCTTCTGAAGACCTTCTAGGCAGCACAGCTGGAATTCTACCTATGCTCATTAAGGTCAAATGCTAAAGTGGCAAATCAGTGGGCCCTTTTGAGGGTGAGTGGTACATTAAAAATGTTACACTAATCTCACATAAAATGTACGGTTACTGAAAAAATACTGTATATAGATTCTACACAATGATCATCATCATTTCTTCACATACCTTGCTTTTCAGTCCTCATGTAGTGCAAGCAGCGTTTCTCATTCCCAGTGCATTTTAAATCACTGCGGCCTAGACATCGATCAGAGTTGGGGACAAAGCAGGCTGGACAGATCACCCCATTGGTATCATCATCAATGGAAGGCACTTAAGACAAAAGAAGGGACAGTCAATATGATGAAAAAATGTATGGAAACAAGGACCATCTCCAACCTGAACTAAAGCCTGACTCCAGGAAATCTGCACTTGCACTGCAAGTGTTACCTGCTCGTTTAGTCTAGTAGAGAGGAGGAGAGGACCTTACCTGGTCCTCTACTACCTCAGCAGATGGCTCTCCCCCAGATTCTGGTGGTGGAACCTTCTTTGACATCATCACGTCCAGTGGAACCTGCATTGATGACATCACTCATCTTAATCATCTAGATGACATCACTCCTCTACTACCTCAGCAGATGGCTCTCCCCCACATTCCGACAGTGGAACCTCCCTTAACCACATCAAGTGCAGTGGACCCTGCTTTGCTGACATCAGGAAACTGGAAGAGAAGCTGTCACGTACCTTGCAGCTGATCCTGACGTGCAGAGGGAAGGCCTCTCATGCAGCCCAAGCTCAGAGACCACTGATGTTGTGACAGTGGCCGCGAGAGCGCGACAAGGTATGAGTGCCCGTGGAGTCTTCCGCTGGAAGTCTTGATGCATGGCCAGTGTGTCAACAGAGTGGACCGGATAGCTGGAACAGCAGATGTCAACATGCACAGCAGACCCTGAGTTGGTGGACAGCAGGCAGCAGTAGACAATGGCTGATAGCAGGTACAGTAAGAACAGTGGACCACAGTAGAGGAAGCTCTAGTAGGAGCTAGGTAGATGCACGAAGGGCAGATGAACAACTGGATGCATAGTCAAACAAGCCAGGTCAGCAACAGATGGTCAGATACAGACATAGACTGCAGGCAAGGAATAGTCATGATACAGGAAGAAGTTGGCAACACGAGATCAGGTAGATGAGCAGAAGGCAGAGCAAAGTCCAGAGACAAGCAAAGGTCAGGGCAGGTAGCATTCAAGCGAAGTCAGGAGCAAGTCAGGAGCTGTAAAGCTGCAGATCTGACCACAATGGACTAGTGCAGCTGCTGCACTTATATAGGCCACTTGGCACCAGTGTCACTGGCTAATGCACGTGTGCAGGTACATAGGTACGCATTTGCCTGCATGCACCTGTGCCCAGCAAGAAGGACAGCGCCTGCACATTAGCATTCACTAGGGAACCCCAGCTGCGCTATGGCCAGCATGTCCCTGACAGAAGCTTTGGTGAGTGGTCTAGCTGTGTAGAGAAGTAGGTAAGTAAATAGCTAACAAATCCTTTGGATCTAAATGAGCAATTAACCCTTGCACTGCATGTGTAGTCAGACAATAAACCCAATGCAAAAAACTAAAAAATAAACGATGCAAATCAATAATACACTCACTAATGCTCTTTCATCTGTGTATTTACCACTGCGCTTCCAGCAAAAGAACCCTTCCCCACTAAGCAGCCATAAATAAATTATAAATAATTGAAACACGTGGCGCTAAACCAAGTGACTGTTACACCACTAAATATTATACTACAAAGTGTATCAGATATAGCTCAAAAAAATTGTATATATAAATAAAAAAATTAAAAATTAAAAAATTATTAAGTAAATAAACACGAAATAAAATAAATAACCCAGTGAATAAGTGATAGTTCACACTATACATTTAAACACTCCTCAGGGAGTATTGCAGAGCTACCGTGATACCGTAAAAAAAACTTTTAATCACACATAAGAAGATCCTCTTATGTTACACTCACATTTAAAAACTTGTAACCACGCCAAATAAGTCAAGCCACAGCACACTTTAACACAGCTGATTGCCAAAGCATTGGTGATTTTTAACGGACCCAGGGTATGCGAAACACACTCTTTAAATCTCTCACCGCTCCTTGGCCTCGCCAGCACCTTGGTGAAGATAGACGTGAGCCGTCCAATGGTTCTTCTCACTCTCAGTTACCTAGTAGCCCAGCCCCGACATGTTTCGTCATTCACTTGACTTAATCATGGGCTGAGTGTGAGGCTGATTTAGTCAGTGAGTTAATTCCCATAAAGGGTAGAGGAATCACATTTCACAGCGGTGTGGTGAAGGAAAGGCGGTTTGAGAGAAAAAAACACTGATCAATATTGTTTGTTAAAGGGAAATATGTTTTGGAGATTCACGGCCTTTTGCAACATTGTATGAACACTGCATATGCTCTGCAATACTCCCCGAGGAGTGTTTAAATGTATAGTGTGAACTATCACTTATTCACTGGGTTATTTATTTTTATTTTATGTTTATTTACTATTAATAATTTTTACATTTTTTTTTTTATGTATACAATTTTTTTGAGCTATATTTGATGCACTTTGTAGTATAATATTTAGTGTAGTAACAGTCACTTTGTTTAGCGCTACGTGTTTCAATTATTTATTATAGGAACAAATACACAGAAACAACTAAAAACACAGATACATATGCCAGCTGTTCCAACATGATGCCATTCTGTGCAGGACCCAGCCACTGCCAGAGGAAGAAAAGGTTATGAGGGCCTCTGATGTCAAATGACCAGACTGGAGACCCATGAAAAAAGGTATGTACTGTATACATAAATTTATTTTAAAAAAATTGGTGGAGGGTGCTTCAAGAGGGCTTAGGGCAGGAAACGATGGGGACAACCTGGAACTGGGCATAAGGTCACTCATGTTTGAGACAGGACTATTAATATTGTTTATATGTTTTTTGATGCAGTAATTATCTTGTATATGGATACCATGCCTACATATCAGGGTTGTTATCATTCATCAAGATGAGAAGTGGCCCGTTTCTACTTTATCATTACTAATCATGGAAAATTGACACCTGTGGTAAAAGTGGTGAATAATAGTCAACATAGAGGTTTGCTACACTTAACAAGTTATTTACAAGTTTAATATTTTATCCCCTAAAGGGTTAGGTGTTGTAGGGAAGACCTAAAATGTAAATTGTACCTAAGCAGTATCCTAAAAAAAGGTACCTTTTTATCTGGAATTCCTCCTGAAAAATATCAGTGCACTTCCTGGCGTTTTGAAGTGTGCGATTTAAGGCACTGCTGCCTTTGACAGTTAGTCTCAGGAAATTTGGAGTGAGATTTGGTGATATCAATACAGTACTGCTCACTGATCTTCTTCTTGGAGGCCATTACATGAGAAAGTAATGTCCTGCCTCTACCAATATGGTGGCCTCCACACAGAGACACAGTGCAGAACAAGTCATGGAAAGTCAATAATGTCAAAAGATCAGCTGCTGAGGTGGCTGCAGGCCAAATGAACCTTGGAACCTCTTTTTGGTGGATCTTTATGATCCACCATTAATTTTATGAATTACAGAGCAAACCAAAGCCTACAAATATAAAGTCTATTGTGTTTATGTGTCATAAACTAAACAGAGGTAGGTCAGGATGTATAATGGATACGTACAGATTGGTTCAGGTGTCATGCACATACTCTCGTCACAGCAGGTGGTGTTTATCAGGATGATCTTGGTTGAACTGCGGATGCTTCCGGCACGGTTGCATTCATGGGATTTGCCACATCTCTTGGTTATCTCAACTTCATCGCTCCCATCTGAAACAGAAGACCTCTCTAGAATAATATCTGTGCTTCCTTCCTGGATAGCCTTCATAGCTGTTTACTGTTTATTTGTCCAAAGAAAAGCCAGTGAATTGTAAGCATTCAATTTGTTATGGGCTATGGCACCTTAGACACTATGGGGTAAATTTAAAAAATATTCACAGAGCTATTGGTCCTGTCAAACGGCATGTACATTTGTTTTATGTGACTGGAGGCAAAATTAATGTTATAAAGTTATTTTCTATCCAGTTCATGTTTTGTTTTTTGTTTTTTTGTTTTTATTTATACAGAATAGAGTGAATCAGGAAAATGCTGCATTACGACCACTAGATGGAGCTGATGATACTATAAAACAAATACTCCATTTAGTGGTCACAAAGCATGTTTTCCTAATTTATTGAACTCTATGAATGAAAAACATTCAACCTGGAGAGAATATAGTCAAAGAAAATTTGTTATTGCCCTCATTTACACCGAACAAATGTACATGCAATTTTAGAGAATTACTAAGATAGTATGTGATTTTTTTTTTTTTTTTTTTTTATAAATACACCCCTCAATCATACTTCAAGGGAAATGAAAGGTTTAGAGCTAAACTCAACTTAATTACTTATACATTTTTTTTATTGATATTTAGCAATTACCAATTTACAGTATCTCACAAAAGTGAGTACACCCCTCACATTTTTGTAAATATTTTATTATATCTTTTCATGTGACAACACTGAAGAAATAACACTTTGCTACAATGTAAAGTAGTGAGTGTACAGCTTGTATAAACAGTGTAAATTTGCTGTCCCCTCAAAATAACTCAACACACAGCCATTAATGTCTAAACTGCTGTAAAAAAAAGTGAGTACACCCCTAAGTGAAAATGTCCAAATTGGGCCCAATTACCCATTTTTCCTCCCAGGTACCATGTGACTCGTTAGTGTTAAATGGCCTCAGGTGTGACTAGGGAGCGGGTGTGTTAAATTTGGTGTTATCACTCTCACTCTCTCATACTGGTCACTGGAAGTTCAACATGGCACCTCATGGCAAATAACTCTCTGAGGATCTGAATAAAAGAATTGTTGCTCTACATAAAGATGGCCTAGGCAATAAGTAGATTGCCAAGACCCTGAAACTGAGCTGTAGCACAGTGGCAGGACCATACAGTGGTTTAACAGGACAGGTTCCATTCAGAACAGTCCTCGCCATTGTGGACCAAAGAGGTTGAGTGCACATGCTCAGCGTCATATCCAGAGGTTGGCTTTGGGAAATAGACGTATGAGTGCTGCCAGCATTGCTGCAGAGATTGAAGGGGTGGGGAGGTCAGCCTGTCTGTGCTCAGACCATACGCCACACACTGCATCAAATTTGTCTACATGGCTGTCGTCCCAGAAGGAAGCCTCTTCTAAAGATGATGCACAAGAAAGCCTGCAAACAGTGTGGTGAAGACAAGCAGACTAAGGACATGGATTATTGGAACCATGTCCTGTGGTCTGATGAGACCAAGATAAACTTATTTGGTTCAGATGGTGTCAAATGTATGTGGCGGCAACCAGAGGAAGAGTACAAAGACAAGTGTGTCTTGCCTACAGTAAAGCATGGCGGTAGGGGTGTCATGGTCCGGGGCTGCATGAGTACTTCCGGCACTGGGGGAGCTACAGTTCATTGAGGAAACTATGAATGCCAACATGTACTGTGACATACTGAAGCAGAGCATGATCCCCTCCCTTCAGAGACTGGGCCGCAGGGCAGTATTCCAACATAACAACCTCAAACACACCTCCAAGATGACCACTGCCTTGTTAAAGAAGCTGAGGGTAAAGGTGATGGACTGGCCAAGCATGTCTCCAGACCTAAACCCTATTGAGCATCTGTGAGGCATCCTCAAACGGCAGGTGGAGGAGTGCAAGGTCTCTTACATCCACCAGCTCTGTGATGTCATAATGGAGGAGTGGAAGAGGACTACAGGGGCAACCTGTGAAGCTCTGCTGAACTCCATGCCCAAGAGGGTTAAGGCAGTGCTGGAAAATAATGGTGGCCACAAAAAATATTGACACTCTGGGCCCAATTTGGACATTTTCACTTAGGAGTGTACTCACTTTTTTTTCCAGCGGTTTAGACATTAATGGCTGTGTGTTGAGTTATTTTCAGGGGACAGCAAATTTACACTGTTATTCAAGCTGTACAATCACTACTTTACATTGTAGCAAAGTGTCATTTCTTCAGTGTTGTCACATGAAAAGATAGAATAAAATATTTACAAAAATGTGAGGGGTGTACTCACTTTTGTGAGATACTGTGTATCTGTTTTTATAGAGGGGGAAGTGTTCTGCAGTCTATTAAATGGGTGGAGGGACTGGACAGAGTTGACTACACTGCTTGGGGCTTCAGTGCAGCAGAAAAACTGCATTATCAGCAGCAAATCATTTTGCTCCAAAATTTCCACTCCGCTTTAACCCCCCAGTCTGTATCAGGTGCTTGCCCTGGAGTGTGTCCTTGCTCAACAACAATGCATCCAAATGGAAGGAAAGGGGTGCACATTGATACCATTATAGTACTTACAAATGTTATTCAGGTAACGCAGATCCACTTCAGGATATTCTGCCTCTCATTTACCTGACCCAACGTGTTTCGCACAAATAGACTTATTCATGGAGAGCTTTTTGTGTGAAATGTGTAGGGACAGATTGATGACAGGTAGGATTCCACTAGAGAAGAAGGAGCACAACATTAATTCCTCGCCTTCCTCTAATAAAGTCAGAAGCAACAATCATTTTGTCCTTTACCGTTATAGTTGTTTGTTTACTGGTCATACCAGCCAAGCAAGCATCAGTTTGATCAGACGCTTAGGAGGGCAGAGGAGGAATCAGAGGTCTTTAAGACTCCTTATCTCTCAATAAAATGTACTTGTCACTGCCCCAGCTATCACAAAGAATGTTGTTCATCCCTTGTGATAGCAATAAAGTTGAATTAAAAAAAAGAAACAGTGAAAAAAAAAATTAAATAAAATAAATACTAGAATTTAAAAAATAAATAAAGCGGCCCTGTCCCTCCATGCTTAAATGCAAATGCGAACGTGCACGTAAGTCCCACACACATATGTAAACAATTATTGTACCACGCATGTGAGGTATTACCTCGAATGCCACGCTTAACTGGTAACCTGTAAAGGTTTTTAAAGGGTCGCCTATTTTTTGTTTTTTTGCCATTTCATGGGTGTGTCAAATTTAAAATCTTTACATACTTGATGTCTATGTACTTAGCAAAGCTTTATCATTTATATGTTACCAAAATACTGGGTGTTATATTGTGTCTTTGTGCAGTAAAATGTATTTTTTGCATTTGATAAACGGCTGCACAAATATTGTGTGACTTACAAAAAATTGTAACAGCCACTATTTTACTCTCCAGGGTCTCTGCTTTAAAGAGGAAGTAAAGGCAGGCAAAGAAAAAAAAAAAAAAAGCACCCTGTTAGCAGCGCAGTGCATTGCCTTTTGTTATCCAATTACCCCTCACTTCCTGTTTCCCCTGTGTTAAATAATCATTTTCCTTAAGAAAAATCAAGGGAGAATTTTTCTTGAAACTGGGAGGATGATTCTCCATTCACCTTTACCGAGGCCTGCGGGTGATTGTAAAGTACTTTGATCCATCGGATCATTCTCGGCCCAATGCCCATTACTTCCGGTGTTTCTAACATGAGTCCCCAGTCTACCCTGTCGAATGCTTTCTCCGCATCCATCGACAGGAATAGACCTGGGAACCCTTTCTTTTTTAAGGCCTGGAGTAGGAGTAACAACCTCACGCCATTATCCCTGCCTTCTCTCTCGGGTATGAATCCGACCTGGTCTAGATGCACCAGCTCGGTCATCTTTTCCTTCAGTCTAGATGCCAGAACCTTGGCAAACAGTTTTGTGTCGGCATTCAGTAGGGCTATCGGCCTATAACTGGAGCAGAGCGAGCTGTCCTTACCCTCCTTCAGTAACACCGTGATTGAGGCCCGCAAAGCCTCTCCCCCCATTTCATATTTTGTGCCTAGACCATTCATGTATTGACAGAGCTTAGGGACTAAGATCTCCTTATATTTTTTCAGGTAGAAAGTCATATACCCGTCTGGTCCCGGGCTTTTACCGGGTGCCGAATCTTTCAATGCGTTGTATATTTCCTCTTCTGTTATAGGTCTATCTATGTTAAATCTATCACTTTCTTGTAAGTGCGGCAGTTTCGCTTTATTCAAAAATTCTTTCATTTTTTTCCTTTTTCCCTTTACCTTGTACCCCTTTCTGACCTACGTCATACAGGGCTTCGTAATATTGCTTGAACACCTCGTGTTAGTTATTAATTAAACTGATTTTCTTTCTTTTTTCAGATTTTCTAATTTTTGGACTTTCAAATCTTTGAATTCCCAAATTCCGAAAATTTGAAAATTCAGAGTTCCTAAAATCCGAACATTCGGAATTCCGAAAATCCAAAATTTGAAAATTTGAAAATTCGGAATTTCAGAATTCGAAAATCAGAAAATTCGAAATTCGGAAATTCTAAAATTCGAAATTCGGAAATCCGAAAATCCGAAAAATTGAAATGTGAAAATTCCCAAAGTTTCTGAATTCCGAATTTTTGAATTTCCGAAAAAAAGCAAAAAAAGAATGAAGCGAAAACGAAAATGAATTAATTTTTTGTCAGTGCACATGTCTACTATGTTGTCAACCAAAACACAAAGTTACAAGCTCACTGTATTTCTGGTGGATCAATGGTCATCTTTCTGTATTTAATTATTAATTACAAGCTCTTGTTCCTGACCTCATTCATCATATTATGTGCATACATAATACAAACTTACCATATATACTCCTTCTTCTTTCGAACACACAGACATCCTCATGGGGGGAGCATAAGTTTTGAGAGTCCCTGCAGTTATTGACATTGTAATCATGACATACGTCACACCAGATGAAATAACCTGGAAGAGAAACAGTTACAAGTCAATTTCTACAAATTTTAGGTAAAAGGAAGTTCCAAATTAAAAATCCTTAGGTGTCCAAAGTCTTTATCGTTCAACTGGTTACAACAAGTAGGGCAAAAGACATGCAACATGTTTCGGGGGCCACATAGTCCCCCTTCTTCAGGGCTGGGTGAAATGGCAGAATGTTAAAGGGACTTACTCCTAAGCAGACTGATCTGCTGGTGGAGGATGTTATAAATAATAGTCAGTGCCGGTGCTCATAGTAGACGTGTCAAAGGCACTTGCCTGCAGATCAGATTTGCTTAAAGTGTTACTAAACCCAGGACCCCCGCATGCATTATATCTGGTCTCCCACAGTACACAGAACATGGAAATGCAATCATTTTAGTAAATATAAACTGCTAAATACCGTTTCTCATCAGCAGTATATAGCAGTCTTGTGACTTCTATCAGTGTCTGGTTAAAGCTTGTAGGAGGAGTTTTCATTCTCCTCTGACTGTCCTGTGAGGCTTCAGGACCCCTGACCCTCTTGTCTGGTCCTGTGCTGATCACTTGCACTTTGAAGAAAAAAATACTCTCTAGCAATACACACCAAACTGAGCATGTGCAGCTTGCCCCCAAGGCTCTGTTCTATCAGAAGATAGATTGGGGAAGGGGAAGGATCAGAGAAGACAGGATCAAACAGCCTTTTTACACAATGCAGAGGATTAACCCCTTGGATTCCACAGTGAGTATAACAAGCATGCTTTACTGCATATACAGACTGATTTTACTGGTGTAGGTTTAGTAACACTTTATGAGTACTTTTGAGTCCATTGGATAGGTAAAGAGACACATGCAGTATTAAAGTTTGTTATATTTGGGATATATTTAAAGTGGTATTAACTCTTCGACTTTTTAACTGCTCGCCAACCAGCCGCCGCAGTTGAACTGCGACAGCATGGCTCGGCTGCGCAAATCGCCATTATGCTACATCGGTAGCAGAAATGTCCACTAGGGGGCGCTTGCACGCAGCCAAAGGCGCGTGCGCCCCCCCGCTAGCTCCCTAAGCCGATGAGAGTGCCCGCCGGTCTCGATCGCCGCCGGGCTGCCGCGATCGCTCGGGGCACATGGGGAACTGGGAGCTGTGTGTGTAAACACACAGTTTCCGGTTCTCTGAGCAGTGAACTGACAGATCGTCTGTTCATACAGAGTAAGGGCAGCAATCTGTTAGTTTCCCTGCACAGTCTCACCCATCCCCCCTTCAGTTAGAATACATACTAGGATACATATTAACCCCTTCACTGCCCCCTGGTGTTAACTCCTTCACTGCCAGTGACATTTTTACAGTAATCAATGAAATTTTAATCACACTGATCGCTGTATTAATGCCAATGGTCCCAAAAAGGTGTTAAAATTGTCTGACCATGTTGTTGCAGTCATGATAAAAATTGCAGATAGCTGCCATTACTAGTAAAAAAAAAAATTATTAATAAAAATGCCATAAAACTATCTCCTATTTTGTAGACGCTATACCTTTTGCGCAAATCAATCAATATGCGCCTATTGCCAAAAATATGTAGAAGAATACATATCGGCCTAAACTAATGGAAAAAAATAATTTTTATACATTTTTTGGGGATATTTATTATAGCAAAAAGTTAAAAATAATGTGTTTTTTTCAAAATTGTCGCTCTGTTTATAGCGCAAAAAATAAAAACGCAGAGGTGATCAAATACCACCAAAAGAAAACTCTTTTTTGGGGAAAAAAAGGACGTCAATTTTGTTTGGGAGCCACTTCGCATGACCGCGTAATTGCCAGTTAAAGCGACGCAGTGCCAATTCGCAAAACGTGGTCTGGTCTTTGGCCAGCCAAATGGTCCGGGTCTTAAGTGGTTAAGAAAGTAAAAAACATGTTAGACTTACCTGCTCTGTGTAATGGTTTTGCACAGAGCAGCCCTGATGCTCCTTTTCTCTGGTCCCCCGTCGGCGCTCCTGGCTCCCCCTCCTTGACCTGTGCCCTCCAGCACTATATACACTATATTGTGCAGTCCATACTTCTCCCCAAAGCGTTTATTGTCTCAACAGTTGCCAGTTGCTAAGCAATCCCTGAATATTTTAATGAAGTTCTTCATTAAGGAAGGTTCAGACAAAGTGTTAACACTATCTACAGTATTGTCAGTGTGCAAAAAGCCATATGTAATAGAAGAGTCCCATTTTTTTTACTGATTGTGCTGAGGTTTATATGTGTCTGTAAGACTCTTGTTTGTGGCCCAGCAACCAAAGCAAATTTCATAGGTACAAAGAAGCCTAGGTTTTGTTTAACCACTTCAGCTCCGGATGGTTTTACCCCCTTCATGGCCAGACCATTTTTTTGCGATACGGCACGGCGTTACTTTATCTGACAATTGTGCAGTCGTATGGCGCTGTACCCAAATAAAATTTCCCTTTCCCCTACAAATAGAGCTTTCTTTTGGTGGTATTTGATCACCCCTGTGGTTTTTATTTTTTGCGCTATAAGCAAATAAAGACCGATAGTTTTGAAAAAAAAAAAACAATATTTTTTCAAGAAAAAAATCCCAGTACACGTAAATTGATTGGTTTGTGCAAAAGTTATCGCGTCTATAAATTATGGCATTTTTATTTATTTATTTTACTAGTAATGTCGGCGATGAGTGATTTTTAGTACGACTGAGACATTGCAGCAGACAAATCGGACACCTAACTGACACTTTTAACACTTTTTTGGGAACCAGTGACACTTAACATCAGGAACGATCAAAGGGTTAAATGTGTTCATAGGGAGTACTTGCTAACTGTGTGGGGGGTGCTCCGACTGGGTGAAGACAGAGATCGGTGTTCCTGCTTAGCAGGAACACCGATCTCTATCTTCACCCCTGTGAGAACGGCGATCTGCCTTGTTGGCAAATCGCCGTTCTGCCTCTATGGGGAATGATCACAGGTGGCCGGCGGACATTGTATATATATATATATATATATATATATATATATATATATATATATATATTGTATATATAAAAATAGTGGTTAATACCACCAAAATGTATTTGGGTACAGAGTGGCGTGATGGAGTAATTGTTGGTCCAATTATTACAGCACTGAAAACTGAAAAAATGGCTCGGTAATGAAGGGATTTCACAGGCTGGTACTCAAAGTGATTACGTTAAAACTAACTAAATGTCAATAGGTTCTCCCTTAATGCAAATTCCACTTCCTTTCTAAAAGTAAATTGTGGACTTTACTCACCTATTCCTTGATCGGGGTTGCTGTCCGTTTTTCTACAGTAATGGTTTTCTAAATTCATTGGTCTGTTTAAAAATATCATATCGCTATCGTTTTTGCAGAAATTCTTTGTGGAGCAACCGCTGACAAAAATTTGATTTGTTTCTGTGATAAGAAATTGAAATAGACAAATAGTCAGTCTACTGATTTTTGCAGAACATTGGCCCCTATCTAAATTGACACTGTCATGAATACTGTACATATGCATGCGAGGAAGGGAGCATAGATAATTGGTTCTCAATTGCCGAGATGCAGCCTCCCCTTTTCCAGGGCTCCATCCAGTTGCTCATAACCTCCCACAGTGCCTTCCAACACTCATAGTGCACCCCCAACATCATAGAGTGAACCATAGTGCCAACCAGGACACCTGACATCCTGCAGCCTCAGTGCCCCCCCCCCCCCCCACCTCCTACAGTGCTCCATCCAGTTGCCCATAACCTCCCACAGTGCCTTCCAGCTCTCATAGTGGACCCCAACATCATAGAGTGAACCATAGTGCCAACCAGGACACCTGACATCCTGCAGCCTCAGTGCCCCCCCCCCCCACCTCCTACAGTGCTCCATCCAGTTGCCCATAACCTCCCACAGTGCCTTCCAGCTCTCATAGTGGACCCCAACATCATAGAGTGAACCATAGTGCCAACCAGGACACCTGACATCCTGCAGCCTCAGTGCCCCCCCCCCCCCCCTTACCTCCTACAGTGCTCCATCCAGTTGCCCATAACCTCCCACAGTGCCTTCCAGCTCTCATAGTGGACCCCAACATCATAGAGTGAAACATAGTGCCAACCAGGACATCTGATATCCTGCAGCCTCAGTGCCCCCCCCCCCCCCCCCAACCTCCTACAGTGCTGCCCAGTATCTCACAGGGCCTCATAGCCTGCTGCAGAGCCTTTAGCACCCCATAGAACCCCCAACCTCCTACAGTGCCCCCCCCCAACCTCCCACAGTGCTCCCCAGCCCTTTCGAGATTTTCTCATCCTCTATAGAAGTGGTATCCAAACTGGGTGGGCCAGATGCAGCCTTACATTTATCTGGCTCTTGGAGCACTGTTTTATCCACTGATACCAATAATGGGGCATAATTCCCCCAACTGACAGCAATGAAGGGAAACAATTCCTCCCAATGACAGCAGCAACGGGGCACAATGACCCCAATGATAGGGCACAATTCCCCTCACTGACACCAGAGAAGGGACATAATTCCTCCCAATGACACAAAGAATTGGGCAATATTCCTCCCCAGTGACACCAATGATGGGGCACAAGTCCTCCCAATGACACCAACAATGGGGCCCAATAATCCAAATGATAGGGCACAATTCCTCCCACTGACACCAATGATGGTGCACAATTACTCCTACTAAAACAAACGATTGGGCATTATTTTTTTCCCACTGACTTTGGGACCTTTTCTACTCAAATGGCCTCAGTCCGGCCCCCCCAAAGTCTGAAGAACAGTAAACTGGCCTTTTGTTTACAAAGTTTGGGGACACCTGCTCTACAGGGTCACCAAGTCAGCTGCAGAGTCCCCTAACTCACTTCACCCCCCCCCCCCATCCCCAAAACAGTGACACCCTGCTCTATCCAGAGCCCTCCAGCATTTCAATACATGTTTTGCATGTCCATATTTTTACTGTGTGGAGTATAAACTTTACACTTTACAGTTGGGGCATTAATCATTTTGGTAGAATTTACAGGGTTTTGGTCTCAAAAAGAGAAACCATGCTTTAGAAGTTCCTTGGGGGTGGGGACTGATGTGAATGTTTAGTATTACAGAGTTGGGGCATGGGAGCCAACACCCCAAAGCCATGCAGATGTAGTCAGTTACTGCCCTTTCAAAGGGCTGAAGCCAGGCCCCTAATCTACATGCAAGGCACCAAGTGCATGGATTCCGATGTTTTTTTATTTTTGTTTTGTTTTTTAGAAGCACATGATTAAAGACAGAGACTCTAATAGGCTTAAAAAAAAAATGAGCTCAGGGTGCACCCGAGCCCACCCAGTTGTGTGACAATAGCAAATTAATATTCACTATTGTCTTCCTGATTGTCCTCCTGGCCAATCAGAAAGCGGGTCCTGAGATCTGTCACCTGATTGGCCTAGAGGATAAGCAATCCTATCCTATCGAGTTGGAGGAGGGAGGAGATTCAGGGGAAACCGCCATGAAGCGCCCAGGAGGAGGAGATGTAGAGTGAAGCCGCCGCCAAAAGGAAGTGCTGCCTTGACCTAGATTGGGTAAGTGGAGGGCTGGCAACCGACCAACCTGGGGAGCGGGACTGGCTAGGCAGAGCTATAGTATGGGAATGAAAAACAGACTGGTATACTAAAGAAAAGCACCTTGTTAGTCACGGTTTGAGAGAAGCAAAATGCTGTGGATTCTAGTATACAGGGCGATGAGTCCCAGCACTGTGACCCCTGGTATTATTCTGTGTGTCACTCAGGCTAGCCAATCTGGGGTGTACATGTGGATTTCTCCGCATCTGCTGCTGGGAGTGCTGGCAAGGGACAGAGTACATCCTGGCTCTTAGCTGTAGCTCAAGGGAGAAGAAAGAGGTAATCCCCGATGCCGCACCTACATGTAGTTCTATGTATGGTGGTGTTGAGTGTGACAACCTCAGCCTGGACTCCAACCAGGTCATTCCCCAACTCTTTTTGCTCCACCCCCAGAGCCTTATCATACGCTGTGGTGCTCCCAAGGAGAGTAGAGGGAAGATGGCTTCATATTTATATGCACTGTTCTTTCTCACCCCCCCCCCCCCCCAGTGCTCTCCAGCTGTCCCCACCCCCCACCCCAGTGCTCTCCAGCCCTCCATTCTCCCCACCGCTGTTCTTTCTGGCCCCCTGGTGCTCTCAAGCTCCACCCATTGCTCTCCAGCCCCCCCCCCAGTGCTCTCTACCCCCATGCTCTCCACTCCTGTTCTTTTTGGCTCCCCCAGCACTCTCCACTCCCCACCCCTGTACTCTCCACTCCCATCTGCATTTTGCCCCCACCCATGTGCTCTCCAACCCTGCCAATGCTCTCCACCTCCCATAATGCTCTCCAGTCCCCCGTGCTTTTCCCCCTGTTTTTTCTGGCCCCCACTGGTGCTCTCAAGCTCCCCCCATTGCTCTCCACTCTCCCCTACTCTTTGTACCCCCCAGTACTCTCCGGCCCCCATGCTCTCCACTCCTGTTTTTCTGCCCCTCAGTGCACTCAGCCTACCATGCTCTCCACCCCTGTTATTTTTGCCCCCCCCCAGTACTCTCAAGTTCCCCCCAGAGCTCTCCGCTCCCCGCCCATGTGATCTCCACTACCCCCTGCTCTATGTCCCCAGCCATGTGTTCTCCAACCCCACCAGTACTATCTGCTCCCCCTTCTCTCCAGCTCCCACCCAGTGCTCTCCACTTCCCCAGGACCAGAGGACAAGCTGACTGGGGCCGGAAAATGAGGACGGCTGAAGGTGCAGGAGGCCAGGGACCACTTCATCTCACAGCAAACAGATCCTCTGGAAGGAGCACCGTCCCCATCCAAAACGAGAACAGACCCTGCCTTTTGCTGGCCGTCATGGATATCCTGTTGGCATGCAAGGTACTGTACCGAGCATCAACAACACACCTTCCCACAGACAGGGACTGCAGACTGGGACATGGGGCACAGGAGGGGCTGCATTTATGGGCACAGTGAGGCTGCATTTATTGGCACAGTGAGCCTGCATTCATGGCACAGTAAAGCTGCATTTGATGGGCACAGTGAGGCTGCAATAATGGGCACAGTAAGGCTGCAATGGTGGGCACGGTGAGGCCGCATTTGTGGGCACAGTGAGACTGCATTCACGGGCAGAGTAAAGCTGCATTTCGTTGGCACTCACCCCCCTTACCTTAGTGTATTCTTTCTGTGGAAGGTGGTCCCACCGCCCCACGTTCTGAGTTCCTGGGGTCCCCCTTGATGATTGTCCACTTACCACCTTTAACTGGAATTTGCATATATATATATATATATATATATATATATATATATATATATATATATAGATAGATAGATAGATAGATAGATAGATATAGATATAGATATAGATAGATAGATATATCCCTATGTGATTTCATATCTATATATAATACACTCTTCATCAAATGTGCTTTAAAATGTATGGTTTTCCTTTTCATGAACAAGAAAATAATGACGTTATGGTGTTGGGCTGGTATAATAATGCTGTGGGGCTGGTATGAAATTTTTTCCAGAGCTGGTTTTTATTCCCAGCCCGGCCCTGCATCAGCCTGTGCCTCTGTGCTTGTGATAGCTTTTGCTTCCTGGCTCAATATTTGGTTCCTTGTCTAACCACTGCTGTTAGATTGGATACTGTTGTTGCCAACCTTTGTATTGTACCTTTGGATTTCCACCAGAACTTGATCTCAGATTGGTAACTGGACTATTCTTGCTAATTATCAACTGTGACTTCAGAACTGTTTTTGGATTAAGATTGCTTACTTCTTGCCTTGACCTTAGACTTCCCAGGATACCAATGCTACCAACCACAGTCTACTGTCTGACTAGTCTCGGGACTACAGATACCCTTCCTTGTCTTAGCCTCTCAGTTCTAGTGCCATCTGGACAAAAAATATAGCATCATATTCTATGTCACAAGTAAGCCTGCTTGCCTTAAAGGATCTTCTATAGGTAGAAGAAATAACAGTCAGCTATAGTTCTTGACCTAGGCATCCGGGTGTGTGTTACATCATTTAACCAGGTGATTAGGATTTTATGCATATTGTAATTACACAGTATATATGTCATTGATATAACTCTATAATCATGTTAGAGACAGCTTCAGTTGTGTTTCTAAAGAATCCATAAAATGCATTGAGAAAGCTCCCCACATTAGGAAGATAAACGTTAAAAATGTATAGTATGCATGATCGTTTGACTGAGGAATTCAATGTACGAACCTATCAATAGTTAATGAGTACTGGAGGGAGATACCTTTACAACTGAGATAAAAATTGATGTATCTTTAAAATGTTTTAATGCAATAACAATAAAATGATATTGTCTTATACAATATGCCAATATTATATGAAGGTCTCTGCTTCAGTACCTGAAAAGTCCTTCAACTTTCAATTTTTTTTTATTTTTTGGCAATGCCACACACTGGATATCTACGAGTCATCTTCCACCTAACTTGATAGAGTATGCAGTTAAATTATGTCCGGTTTGACTTTACTTACGAAATGTGGTCACTCTTTTAAAATCCAGGCAATATTTTTCTTCCCCAGTACAATGCATTGAATACTGGGCTTTACACTCTTTATCCTCGGAGTAGCAGGCTGGGCATGAGACTCCATTCTTGGTTTTGTTAGCTGCTTTTACTTGAAGTAGTTACAGAAGAGAACAGAACGTTTTTTGAAAGCATTAGAAATATATCATGTATGAAGTAGGCAAGACCGTCATTACTGCATTATCGCTCTAACAATCAAGGTGATCAACAATCATTTAAGCAAATGTGGGCATGACTAAAGGATTTGTCAACCATTAAAATAATAACAGGGACTGTGTGACGTGGGTATAAATGCCCACATCAGCCATTTTATTCACAGAATAAAATATCATAACATTAACATAAACAACAATTAATAGATTATTTTGACAATGCAACCAGGAAGGGATTTTAGGTGTCCTCGAAGGCACAATTTATAACTAATCACCCATGTCCTTAGCTGCACCTCAATGGGCTTGAAGACCTTAGAAACTCACATGCTCTTACATTTTCCCCAGGGGACCTAGCTCCTGGGAGAACCACCAATAAAAAAACAAGTGGAAGCACTTCCTCTTCGACTGAACTTTGCATACCCAGAAGCCTTCACAGGAAGCTCCCTTGCATCACCACCTTTCCCAACTGACCTGCAGCTTCAGTAGAACCTACACCCCTTCCACATTGACCTCACATTTATTCTGACCCGTTCTTCCTCTTAGTCATGCAGACCCTCCATCCATTTGCTCTTTTCCAGGTCTCACTAGAATTGTCAACTATGTCTTCATTCAGAACAAAGAGAGGGGTGTAGACTTTAAAATGCAATTTTATTCATAAGTATGCGCAGTACGGGGCAGAAGAAGCTTCGTAAAATTTCCGAAGCTGAACGGCGCCTGCGCCGTGAGTGGAAGTGGTAGCCCCATCATCCAAGCGGACATAGGGTTGTGAAAATTAGAAGGCCCCTCGCGGGCGAGCTTCGCTCGCCGTGCTTCGGGCTCCGCCTCGCTGCGGTCGGCTCTTTTTTATTCCTACTCTATGTCCACTTGGATGGTGGGGCTAGAACCTGGCCTCAGTGCGCCGTTCATCATCGGCTATTTTCGGAATCTGTGTTGCTGTGTACTGCGCATGCGCAGTACACAGCGGACGCTATCTGATGGGGGACCTTATATGATAAGACACCGGCCGCGGTGGATGCAATGTTTACATCCGAAAGAGAGGCTTGAAGTGCTGCCGCGAGCGGGATGATGTCACTAATCAGCGACGCGTTTCCTGAGCGTATGGGTAGCGGTGGAGAGGCGACCGCGCTCCTTCATCAAGGCTTAAAAAGCTTATGAATAAAATTGCATTTTAAAGTCTACACCCAGAGGCACCCCTCTCTTTGTATTGTAGCAACTTGGAAGCCTGGCTTCAGTTCCTCTTTGGTGGCAGCCCTGTTTGTGGAATCCCCTGAAAAAATCTACTCTTACATTGGACTATAAAAAACATAATGGGCAATTAAATCCGTATATTGTTTTTTTCCTTTTTTTGTTCTACCCCCCTCCCTTTTTTTATCCTTTCCTTTCCTCATTTGCCCTTTTCTCCCTGGTCTCTTTTCTCCACCCCCCCCCCCCCCCTCTTCCTTTCTCTCAATATTGTGACTATTGATGAAATATTCGTTTATGCTTTGCATTACGGAGTGTGTGTTTTTTCCACCTTGGTTATTGTTCCTGTTAAATTGCGCCTTTACTTATCCTATGTCTTCATTTAGGCCTCCCCTTAGAGAGGCTCAAAAAGACCCACTGCTTTCCGAAGCAAAGTTTTGGTACTAATCACTGTTCCATATAAAAAGTACACTAAGCTGCTATTAGTAGGGTTGTGGAACTTTAACACCAGCACTAAAATGCCAACTGTTGCAATGCTGGACTTTGGTGGGATTTCAAAGCAGACCTTTCAGTAAACTTAGACCTGTGGACCCCTTACTGTTCTTTGTTTTGTTTTTTTTCCTTCTTGTGTGTTTATTTTTATATTGTTGCCCTATTTTTTCAATATTTTACTTTATGTCTGTCCATTTTCTTACTCTGTGAAAAAGAAGTTTAAAAATTAGGCTAATGAGGAATTTATTTTTTTGACACAAGAAAAGGTCCAACATAGTTGAAACGATGACGTTTATGGAAACCTCAAGAGCAAGGTTGAGCTTGGGTTCAGCTTGGGTTTGGAAGGAAAAAAAGCTGTCAGTGCTGGGCCAGTCAAGTGCAGCCAAAGCATTCGCCACCCAGCAGCTGCACATGCACAAAGGAGCAGGGATGCTCATGAGGTCATTGACCTAATATGGCCATGTGGTCATTGACAGCAGTGGGGTGGGCAAAGCCTCATCTGATCCTGATTGGACAAGCACTGACAGTTTCCTTCTGGGTTTAGCCAACCATGGGTTTTGGACCGAACCTAAGCTCATCCTTACTCAACACTCATTTAAAGTCTGTTGCACCACAGAAAAAAAATACCTACGCTTTGTCTTCCCTGTTGACTCTAATGCATCTATCAAACTTCTCCCAATTTCCCTGAAATCTTAGGAAAAAGAAAACTTTCACTTCTATTCATCTCATCCAATTATCAATGCTGTTCAGTGTGTCAACAACTCAAGTTAATGCACAGATGTCATCTACATCGCTTGAAAGGTTTGGGTGCATAGCATAATACGTAAAAAAGTTTAAAGTTTCAAACTAAACCCTTACACACTGGCTGAACAGGTGTGCAGCCGTCCGTATTGCAGCAGCTTGTACTGTATGTATTCTTCCCCCAAGGCGATGAAATGCTCTCGCTCACATTGCAGTCCTGAATCTTCAAACAATCTCTTCTAAAATAGGATTCTACAGCATTATTATCTGGGAAAACAAATAAAAAATTTTTTCAGAAAAAACAGTATACAGGTCCTTCTCAAAAAATTAGCATATTGTGATAAAGTTCATTATTTTCTGTAATGTACTGATAAACATTAGACTTTCATATATTTTAGATTCATTACACACAACTGAAGTAGTTCAAGCCTTTTCTTGTTTTAATATTGATGATTTTGGCATACAGCTCATGAAAACCCAAAATTCCTATCTCAAAAAATTAGCATATCATGAAAAGGTTCTCTAAACAAGCTATTAACCTAATCATCTGAATCAACTAATTAACTCTAAACACCTGCAAAAGATTCCTGAGGCTTTTAAAAACTCCCAGCCTGGTTCATTACTCAAAACCGCAATCATGGGTAAGACTGCCGACCTGACTGCTGTCCACAACTACTTCAGTTGTGTGTAATGAATCTAAAATATATGAAAGTCTAATGTTTATCAGTACATTACAGAAAATAATGAACTTTATCACAATATGCTAATTTTTTGAGAAGGACCTGTATATATATATATTTTTTTTTTTTTCATTTATATAATATGTGTTTGACCTTATTTGTCTGGAGTTCAGCTTCAGACCCCTATTCATGCTCGTTTTAGCAGTACTTTAGTGCTGTTTAAGGTTACTTTGCGTCACTTCCGAATCACTTTTCAGCCGCTTCGGAAAGCGCTGCCCATTCATTCCAATGGGCAGGGCGTTTTGGGAGCGCTAAATACAGCGCTCCCAAACCGCCCCAAAAATGCTGCTTGCAGTACTTCTTGGAACGTCCCGCAAGTGAACCGCCCCAGTGTGAAAAATCACACTTGAATGAATGGGATGCGGTTTTCAGGTGCTTAGCAGAGGCTATTTCCAGTGCTAAAGCGCCTGAAAACCGCCCCAGTGTGAAAGGGGTCTTGGTGGTAAGCCAAAAGTTGTTTAGCTATCTAAATGCCTGAAGCTTTAGAAATAATTTTCTCTCTCCTGGGATATGATACTGGTGTGCAGATGCTTCTCCTATGTTTGTTGGCTGCATACTGAATCAAATTGCAATCAACAGTGCAAGCTGGAGCTTATCTTTTGGACCCAGGATTCTGTGCTGGCAAACAAGTTAGTTTGATTAGTCATATGTAGATGGTAGAAGCATTGCAGGGGCATTTCCAAGCAACAGATATACAACCATAGGCGTGTGCAGGGGCTGTTCTTGGTGTGTCTGGGCACACCCTAATCACACCGTGGCAGAGATTCCCCCTGCTGATATTTCCTCAATGGGGCTCCAAAAAATATAAAAGATATAAAAAAAAATAAAAAATAATATAGCAATAAAATAGTAAAAAAAAATACAAAAATAGAATAATAAAAATGAAATACTACTGACACCATCCATTGCCCTACTGACACCATCCATTGCCCTACTGTTTTTTACATTTATTTATCAGAGTGTGTGTA